>NW_006159840.1:3540431-3582776 GCF_000334495.1 Tupaia belangeri chinensis | reverse complement strand
AAAGAGATAGTAAACAAAAGAAAATAATAGAGAAAAAACAGGGATTTTGGAAAATAAGAAAAAGCAGTCAGACTTCTCTGTCTTCAAGAGAATGGAAGAGAAGGGATTGCGGTGGGGCCATCCCCTCAAGGGGAGCTTTCTCACTTTCTGTCTTTGTCTCTCTCTGACAAGCACAAATGTCCTACAGCAAATTTTAAAAAAGGAAAAAGAAAAGGAAAGAAGGAAAAAAAAAACAAAGTATAAAAATATAGTCTTAATTATGTATAATTATGTGTGTGTTTTAAATACATACAGGTCAGGAAATATACTTAGATGGCAATGAGGGCTATTTCTGGAGAAGGAGAATTTTCTCTGAGTTGGTCACATATTCATGTTTAGAAATAAACTGCATTAATTATTATTTCGGCAGAGTTGGTTATTTCCATCAACACTACTCTCTGAATTTTTGGGCAGACACACACGTGCATGTGCACTTGAGAAAAATGCTGTGTCCAGGACCTAAACTAGGCAGTAATTAACCTGAAATCCAGCTGCCTTAACCACCATGCCACCAGCTGCCCCTATATCTTATTATTATTTCTTTTTCTTTTTTGGAGAGGTTTTTGCTATAGGGCATGTGCGCTTGCCAGAAAGACAGAGAGAGACAGAGACAGAAAGAGAGAAATCACCCCCCAGGGCTGAGAGCCACTCTGCAATCCCTTCTCCTCCATTCTCCTCTTGGGATCTTGGGCATGCACGCACACGCACCCGGCATGAGTTTAAGCCACCAGGTCTGGGACTCGAACCGCGGTCGACTATGTGGGAGTCCAGTGACATAGCCATTATGCTAACTGCTGGTTCCCCTATACCTTATTTTTAAACTTAATTTTACAGCATAATGATTTTTATCATATCCTTAAATATTCCTTATTTATTTAAATAACAAGTTAACATTTCATCACAGAATTAAAAACATGCTTTAAACCATTTTATATTAGACATTATATTTTATAGTGGGTATTTCACTTATTTCTTTTTTTAAACTGTTATTAAAAATATCTAGATATTTGAATTTTTTTCCATCTTATTTATTTATTTATTTCATACAGAGACTTGCTATGTCGCGTTCTTTTGGCCTCAGCCTCTCAAGCAGT
This sequence comes from Tupaia belangeri chinensis, assembly GCF_000334495.1. Classification (NCBI taxonomy): domain Eukaryota; kingdom Metazoa; phylum Chordata; class Mammalia; order Scandentia; family Tupaiidae; genus Tupaia; species Tupaia belangeri. Next base: position 3,581,643 of record NW_006159840.1, on the reverse strand, counting down.
TGGGACAAAGGGTGTGTGCCACTACACTTTTCAGAGTGAGCTGGGAATCAAACATGGGCCTTGGCCTGCCAAGTACCAGTGACTAGGATGTGCAACCATAGCTGGGATGAATCTCTTCCATCTTCATTTTCTTAGGTTTAATTCCTAGAATTAAAATGACTAGGTCAAGTTTATGAATATTTTAAAATCTAGTTGGCACACCAATTTCTGTTTTAGAGATTAAAATTGAAGCAAAGCAATTTTGGAATTTTCTGGGGATCAAACAATGCCCCAAATGTGCTGTGAGTCAAGTTTCCCTGACTCCCCAATGAAAGCTATTGAATGTGTTTCCAGGATCCAACCAAAGTGAAGGAAGCAAGGAATTGTGTTACTCAATACATGCTGCGGTCTTCTTAGGAAAAAAGCCTGTATTTATGCAGCCTTGTATCACATGTGTGTTTGTGCACATGCATGTGCAGTACACTAATAAAAATAATTTTATGACCTGGGTCCAAGAGACTTCCTCTGGGACAAATTGCTGTTTACCACAACACTTAAGTAAAGCATAGTTTCTGGCAATTAGAATAATTACAGTAACAAAAATCCAGTTATATTTATTGTGGTTTTGGTAGTTTCCATTAGAGATTCATGTGTGAAGTTAGGGTCAGCTGACTTAGGGTGAGGGGAAGACTCTTCTAAGCTGACAGAGGGGGGATAACTGCAAATCTCTAATGCTGGCTACAAATTTCAGACATTGAAAAGTGATTTGTAAGTTTTAAGTGTATCCCAAGAGGCAAACAGACTTGTTTTAAAATAACTGTGGTTTCAGATCAAATGTAGAAGCTGAAGGCTTTCTGGGATATAATGACAGATGTTGCTATGTTTGGGAGAAGGTTTTGCAATTTGCATACTTATTGGGGCCATTGCTGAGGAGAAGACTGAGGCAGCCAGGTCCATTAACTTTGTGTGCTAGGTTAAAGGATTTCTTATTTATTTTGTTATAAAGTGAATCTGTGGTAGAGTCTGTGATGGGAAATGCCCCCTCCTTACCTGCCTGCCCTCAGGAGAAAGTTGGCTTTCCCACACTCACGGGAGGGGTCTCCCCCGGGTGAGGCATTGGTCTGGGCTGCTCCTAACCCTGAGATGTACAGTCCACTAGGAAGAAAAGGAGTTTATCCTCAATCTGCCCGTCTTTCCTCTTCTCTTTTCACCCCGTCCAACACACATCCATTGCCTTATCACTGCCCAGCTGGCCATGGCTCAGTTACTCTCATGAGAAATTGGGGGAAGTTTTAATTTTATTTTCAGATTAATTCTAAATCTGTTTGCACTTAGAGGTATAATTGTGCTATAATTGATACACAACTGGGAGCAGGCAGAATCCTGTTCGCAGAATCCTGTTCTTTAGAGGAGACAGACTGTGATCTTGGACAAGTAGCTTAACTTCACTGAGCTTTAGCTTCCTCACTGATAAAATGTGAGCAACGGTACATACTTCATCAGGTAGTGAGCACATAAGATAACTTAGATAAAGCAGATAAACTGCTTAGTGCGCAGCCTGGCACACTGTAAGCACTTTGTCAAAGTTAGCTATGATTAGCTACTGCATTGTGATAACGGTCCCTTGGGACTTCCTTGCTTTGATTCACATTTTCCTCTCATCTGGACTACAATCATATGTCATTTTTGCTGTGCTACACTTGTGCTTTTCATAGTGTGCTTTTCACTAGTTGAAAGTTGTGACTACCCTGCATCAAGCTAATTTATGGCACCATTTTCCCAGTAGCATTTTGCTTACTTCATGTCTATGCATCACATTTTGTTAATTATTGTAACATTTCAAACTTTCTCATTGTTCTATCTTAAAATTGTCTGTGATCAGTGATCTTTGATGTCACTATTTTAAGTGTGTTGGGGCATTATGACATTATGCAGTCCACATAATACTGCAAACTTAGCTGAGAAATCTGTGTGTGTTCATACTGCTCCAATGACTGCCATTCCCCTATCTCTCTTTGGGCCTCCCTATTCCCTAAGACACAACAACATTCAAAGTAGCCCAATTAATTACTAACCCTACAATGACCTCTAAGTATTGAAGTGATAGAGACATTAAAATCACAAGTTAGAAATGATTAAGCTTAGTGACGAAAGCATGTCAAAAGCTGAGATAGGTCGAAAGCTAGGCCTTTTGGGCCAAATAGTTCAGCTGTGAATGCAAATGAAAAGTTCTGAAGGAGATTAAAAGTACTACTCCAGTGAACACAGAAAGAACAAGAAAGGAAATATGTTTATTGCTGACACAGCAGTCTGGCTGAAAGATCAAATCAGCCACAATATCCTGCAAGCCAAAGCATAATCCAGAGCAAGCCCTTAACTCTCTTCAATTCTATGGTGGATGAGAGTGGTGAGGAAGCTGCAGAAGAGATGCCTGAACAAGCAGAAGTTGGTTCATTAACTCAAGATGTTTAAGAAGCCAACTTTATAACATGAAAGTACAAGGTGATGCAGTAAGTACTGATGTAGAAGCTTCAGCAAGCTAATTATAAAATCTAGCTAAATAATTGATGAAGGTGGTTAACCTAAACAACAGATTTTCAGTGTTGATGAAATAGCCTTTTATTGGAAGAAGATGCTATTTAGGACTTTTATAGATGGAGAGGAGAAGTCAATGCCTTGCTTCTAAGCTTCACAGGACAGGCTTACTCTCTTGTTGGGACTAATGTAGTTGGTAACTGTAAGTTGAAGACAATGCTCATTAACCATTCCCCAAATCCCAGGGCCCTTAAAAATAATGTTAAATCTACTCTACCTATGCTCTATAAAACAACAAAGCCTGGATATCAACACATCTGCTTACAACATGGTTTACTGAATATTTTAAACCCACTTGAGACCTACTGCTCAAGAAAAATAAAATTCTTTCTAAATATTACTCTTTATAGGGCTGACTTGGTATATGGTAACATGCTGCTCAAGCAATGACAAGCCCATATGGAAGATTGCAGGTTCAGTTCCCTATTGATCTGTAAATGTTGACCAAAATTTCGGATGGTTGGAAAGGACTGGACAGGGAATTTCAGTGCAAATGTACTCTTGATTAGGCTTCTTACTCTCTCCCTCTCTTTCATTGTCTTAAAATAAATAAATAAACTAAAAAAATTACCATTTATTGACAATACATCTGATAATACTGCAGTCTTGATGTAAATACACAGAAAATTAATGTTATTCATGCCTGCAAATACAACATTCATTCTGCAGCCTACAGACCAAGGAAAAATTTTTACTTTCAAAAAAATTTTTTTAAAGTTTTTTGTCACAGAGTGTGTACACTCGCCAGAGAGAGACAGTGCGAAATCAACCACCAGGGGATGGCCATGCTGCAATCCCTTCTCCTTCATTCTCTTCCTGGGATTTATGGCATGTACACACACATACCTTGCATGATTTGCAAGTTTCTAGGTCTGGGACATGAATCACAGTTGGCCATGTGGGAATCCAGCACCTTAACCACTATGCTATCTGTTGGCCCGTCTTTCTTTTTTTTGGGAGAGGTTTATTCTATAGGGCGCATGCGCTCACCAGACAGACAGAGACAGACAGAGAGATAGAAATCGCGAAATCACTCCCCAGGAGGGATGGCCATGCTGCAGTCCCTTCTCTTCCATTCTTCTCTCGGGATCTTGGGCATGCACGCACACGTGCCCGGCATGACTTTAAGCCACCAGGTCAGCTACATGGGAGTGAGTCCAGCGACATAGCCATTATGCTAACTGCTGGTCCCTTGGCCCTGTCTTTTAAATCTTTTTAAGAAATACATTTTGTAAGACTAGAGATGCTATACTCAGTGATTACTCTGATGGATCTGGGAGAACTCAATGAAATACCTATGGAATAAATTCACCATTCTATTGGGCTGTCATAAAAGTCATGACATAGTTTTGCACAGAAAAATGTCATGACTTTTCCTATGATCCAACAGATGCATGAAGAATATTTGTGATTCATAAGTGACCAAATTGTCAACATTAATAGGAGTTTGAAAGAAGTAGAGCTTAAGCCTCATGGATGATTTTGAAAGGACTCAAAACTACAAATATGGTGGAAATAGCGAGAAAACTAGAATTAGAAGTGAAGCCTGAAGATGTGACCAGATTGCTGCAATATTATGATAAAGCTTTGACAGGGAAGGAATTGTGTCTTGTGGATGAGGAAAGAAAGTGCTTTCTGAGATGGAATCTACTCCTAGTGAAGATATTGTGAACATTGTTGAGATGACAACAAAGGATTTCGATTATTACATAAACTTCATTGAAAAGCTGTAGCAGCATTTGAGAGGACTTACAGTTACTTTGAAAGAAGTTCTATTGTGTGTAAAATGCTATCAACTAAACACTACATGATAAAGAAAAATTTTCATGGAAAGAAGTGTCAATTGATGTGGTAAACTTCATTGTATGGCAAATTTCATTGTGGACTTATTTTAAGAAACTGCTGCAGCTGCCCCAACCACCACCTAATCAGTCAGCAGTCCTGAAGATCAAGATAGCAGAAAGCAACTGCTGAAGGCTCAGATGTTCATAAATATTTTTGGCAGTAAAGTGATTAAGATATATAAATTTTAAGATAGAAAGCTATCACATCCTTAGTGGAGTATAGCATAGAACAAGCGTAACTTACATGAACTGGGAAACAAGAATGTATGATTTGTTTTATTGGTACATTCACTTTATTGTGGTGGTCTGAAACCAAATCTGGAATATCAAAGTATGATCTGTACTAAGTGGCAAGCTTCTTTATCTTTCTCCAAAATTCTTCCCAGTCAACATTGCATTAACATGACTATTTTGTCAATAATACTACTTGTTATCAAATAAGTTCTTAGTGTAGCTACCAACATGTTCTACTTTATTTTTTATTTTATTTTATTTTTTTGGAGAGGTTTTTGCTATAGGGCGTGTGTGCTCTCCAGAAAGACAGAGACAGAGAGATAGAAAGTGAGAAATCACCCCCCGGGGGGATGGCCATGCTGCAATCTCTTCTCTGCCATTCTCCTCTCAGGATCTTGGGCATACATGCACATGCGCCTGGCATGAGTTTAAGCCACTGGGTCCAGGACTTGAACTGTTGTTGGCTACATGGGAGTTCAGCGACATAGCCATGATGCGAACTGCTGATCCCATGTTCTACTTTATTTTTAAAAATATCATTGAACTTGCATTTTTAATCTCCTGAAACAAAAATTAAATTAATTTTAAACAAAATTAAATTAGCTATCTCACTGGTAGTTGCTGCAAAAGTCTTTAAGCTCATGTTTCACAGAGAGCAAGTCTAATAATCTCTGAGAATTGTTATAATCTAGTGCAGGGTGAAATTCTTTAACTTTTATTGTTCATTTGCTGAGTTGACATTTAGGAGGCACATAATATGGAGATTTCTCTCTATGTGTAGGGGAGAAATAAAAAGGAAGGTCTAAGTGGCAAAAGAAATAGGAACTGGAGCAACCTTCTAGCTCAGTGAAGAGGCTTAGAGTTGGTTTTGGGAAGTGGGAAAAAATCCAGATGCATGGAGCATTCGTGATAGAGAGCAAGGATTGCCCATTAGTGTAAGATGGAATTACAAAGGTAAATGCATAGAGGAATCTGTGCCATTTAAGGGATTATTTTTATGTGTTGTAAGCCTGTCTTTCAAGTTATCAGGTACAAGAAGCAGCATAAGAATAAAAGGTAGCCCTGTGATGGAGGCTGACGTAGCGCAACAGAGGAAGGTTTAACCTTGGGAGGCATATGAGATCAGAACTGACACCAACAGGAGCAGAGGATTCTGGGTCAAGTTACCAAAAATGGAGGCTCACCATCTAGTGGATTTAGAGAAAATTGCAGGCACGTGACCCTTGTTTAAAGACTCAAAGGTGGCCCTATGGCAGGTAATCATAAATGCAAAGAGCTGATTACTGCACTTAGGGGGTTTTACAGGGGAGGGCTACCTGGCATAATCCCAAGGGCCACACAGAACAGATGATTTCAATACACACTCAAGTATAGTCTTTCTCAGAAGGTGCTATGGAAAAGGTGGGATGACCTGTGTGTGTTGTTTCTGTTAGCAGTTGAGTGCTTCCTTTCTCATTCTCCAGCCTCTGTCCTGGAATATCATGACCATTGTGTCTACTCCACTGCAACCTCCATTCACCATGGTCCCAGGACAGCCCTAACATCACTTATAACTAAACCGCAAGTTAGATTTTCAGCTCTTGCTTTCCCATCCTAGACCACAAGCTCCTTCTCGCTGTCTCTCTCTCTCTCAACAGGTTCACTTCTCAACAGCACCTCTTCTCCACAGGGCCATGGTGGCTTCCTCCCTGTTAGGGTCCAGACTTTGTCCCCTCCCTCTAAATTTCATATGTTGACGCTCTAATCCTCAGTTCCTTAGGATGTGACTTTGGGGAGATAGGGCCTTCAAAAGGATGAGTAAACTAAACTAAAAGAGAACATCCTTGAAAAAAGAGATGATAATGCAGAACACACGCAGACTAAGGCATTACCGTGTGAAGACACTGCAAGGAGGTGACCATCTGCAAATCCTGAACCGAGGTCTCAGAAGAAACCCAACTTGTTGACAACTTGATATTGGGTTTTTGTCCTCCAGAACAGTGAGAAATAAATTTGTGAGTTTTTTTTTGTTCGTTTTGTTTTAGTTTTTGTTCTTGTTATAGGGCATGTACACTCTCCAGAGAGACAAAGACAGAGAGAGAAAGGAAGTAAGAAATCACCCCCAAGGGGGGATAGCCATGCTACAATCCCTTCTCTCTTCTCCTCTTGAGATTTTGGGCACTCATGCACACGTGCCTAAGTGTGATTTTCATGCCACTGGGTCTGGGACTTGAACCGTGGAGTTGGCCATGTGGAATCCAGCAGCCTTAACCTCTGTGCCACCTGGCTGGCCTTAAATTTATATTTTTTAATCCACTCAGTCTGTGGTATTTTGTTATGGCAGCCTAAGAAGACTGATATCCTCCCCAAGTCTATTTTATGGCTTCCTTCCCTACCCAGCCTGCGAATGAACTCTTCTAAACTCTCTCGCCAGCTCCTCTTAGCACATCCTAGACTTGTTCTTTTGCCACACCCCTCCTGCTAATTCCTGATTATGTGATAACTTCTGCTTCCACAGCCAGGCTGCCTCAGGAGCACAGCACACTGCCACACCAAGAGGACCAACGCCGGCTCCCAGAATCTTTCCTGTCCCTGGCCAGGACGGAGTCCTGGGTCCTGCCCCACGGCGACCCCTGCCCCTTCCATCAGAAGCCACCAATTGCAGCCCTGCTCTTTCACTCAGCAGTTGACTCCATTCTTTGCTTCATTTGGAAAATCAGATATTGATTTCCTCACACTCTCTCTGTACCCACCAACACCCCCATTTTTCTCTAGGCTTATGAAGTGCTTGCTTTCTCTCTCTGGACAAGATTTCTGGACAGCCAACGTGTATCGATCATCGTAGTTAGTTTTGCCATTGTGCCTGCTGAAGTGCTTGCAACCTGGTCACCAGGAGTTTCATTATAGAGAAAGGTATAACTGCAATTCACTTTTCATTCCAATTAATACTACCTCCCATTCTGGATTTTTAAATATTTGGTCAAAGGAAGGTTGAGCAGAGTACCTACAGAAAAATTGATAACTATTACCAAAATTGGGACCATATGTGTCAGAAGGAAGAGGAGACAAGAGCATGTACTATTGAGCTGTAGCAGCTTCAGTTCTGGCAGTTTTTATGGAAATATCGACATCTTCTGCAGCTGGTAAAATCAGGGTATTAACTTCCAAGCTCTCAAATGGAAAGTTAATCCATATTTTGTACTAGAATATTTTGGCCCCAATTTTCCAGTACTCCATATATGTGAGGAAGGGAAAACACACTCATAAATATTTAACACCTCAGACATCCCCATTTAAAATACTCAGTGTAGGTAACCAGAGGATAGAGTTTGCCGTGACAAAAGTTAGGATGTTGAAGTGGATTCCTTTGCTCTCTAGGTAAAGGGGGTTTTCCTATTCGTTATATGGAAACCCCACCTTGGTCTCAGAGTTAGCTATAGTGATAAGGGATTATAGCCAGGTTAAAGGAGAGGAACGTTTTGAATTCATTATGGTCAAAGTCATTTCCAGGTTGTTTCTCTCTAAGTTAGAAGCAGAATTCGTTCCATGTGTTAATAAATATTTATTGGCGTACCTATTCTGTTTCCCTATGGGATGCTTCTGACATAGATGATGGGGACCTCAGCCTGTAGTCACACAAAGGGACAAGCTCTAAACATTGAGCATTTCAGGTCAAGTGCAAGGGCAGTGTGCAGAAAAGAATGCTAAATCAAATATAATCAACCGTCAAAATGAACGCTACAGGTAAAAGTCCTATGTTCAGTTGGAAACTTATGGGGTCAATATTGGGAAGATGAACTGCCACGATTTTAATGACACTAATATTATTAGTGACAACAATTGGATTTTCTATCTTCATTTAATAGTTTGCACATCACTTTAACATGCATCATTGTTAAACATGGCTTCAGGGAGATGAGGGGGTTGGTTAGGTGGGACTTGAAAAACCCTATGGAACTTTAATCTTTTCAGAGTTTTGAGTAGTTCCAAGGTAACTTATTAAGTGAACCTAGATATTGATTTCATGACAAACTAATTTAGAAAGGTTTTTATTTTAGAAAACTTGTAGCTTTTCTGTATAATCATGATCCAATAGGACAATTTCATGTTAAATCATTCTTAAGTAAGTCATATTTTCTTAATTTGGCTAGGTTTGGAAAATTTAATATGGATATTATTGACTCGTGAAAATTCACAACTAGAAAAAGCTCAATATGTTTATAAAGAACTTTCACGTATGAACTACTGCATTTTATTATTCATCTACATCTCAAAATGATGCTGTGATGTGTATCAGCCTGGAAAAAACTTTGGAAGGATGCTAAAGACCATGGTTATTTAATCAATCAGTGTTAAACTGGGAGCCTATGGAGCATCTTTGAATCCATCAAATGATCCTCCGAGAAAATCAGAATTTTCCCATCTCAGAAACAAACTATAAAAAGGCCTCACTTAATAGAGAAAGTAACAATTTCGGTAAGCATTCATTAAATTGAGTCATAATAATGGCAAAGTATAAGCTTTAGGCTTATTCTTCTAGAAAGGTAGACATTTTAATGGATGTAACCTGATGCTTTCTAAGCTAACTGAAAGAACAGCTTTTTTGACTATGTAAACATTTAAGCTCTCCTTCTGTAATACGGGATTATCAGACCCAACTGGCATCATTATCCAAGTCTTCACAGTGATACCAGTTCTGCTTGTGAGGAGCTACAATTTCAATTCTCGAAAAATATTACCAGAACTTTATGTGGATGAAAAAGCATGGAGATTTTAACCTAAACATAATTTTTTTATGATTCCCCTCTTTTGGATTTCTTAACATGCAGTAACAGACATTATAATAGACTAGTGTTGCTACAAAATAACAACTAATAAAAGACTATTGTGTCAATATGGAATAGCGACCGATTTTGTACTCATTCAGCCAGACACTATATAGTAATAAGGGGACTATGCTTAGTTCCAAATGGAATATTTTACAGTGACATGCTTGGTAAACGTATCCCCTCCCAGCACAGATGGCATAAAAATGCTTAGTGATTCTTTTTTCAGACTTCATGTCATGCTGTGGGAAGATATGGCTGAAATAAATACATTTTATTTTGCTTTGTGACATTTTTCCATATGATTTAATTATAGAGAAGGGCACGTAAGAGAGCTTCACTATTAAGTGGATCCATTATATGCTTAAGAGCAAATTCAAAGATTTTGTTGCGCACATTTTTAGAAAATAAATTGTGCACGCCGTGTAAATAATATGGCATTTGGTTGCAGTCAATTTCGTTTATGCGTTTTGCCCAAAGGAACAGGTGATTCAAAGTTTAATTCGCCCCTCGTCTACTTATTCTTAATAACTTGGCACGCCATGCAGTTCTTGGGGTATCAATATACCAATTAACAAAATAATTCTTTCACTGCATTGCAATAAAGGGCTGATTCTAATCTGCATGTGTTGTCGTCACGGTGCGGGGCAAATGGAACAAACAAAGCAGTCAGAGGAGAGCAGGGTGAGGAGACAGCTCCAGTGTGGCCCTGGCAGATGCAGAGGAAATGAGCACAGAAACCTCTCACAAGTGCTGGGCGAGAGGCCGGGCTGCCCCGAACCGGTCCACCCCGCTGTGGCCAGGGAGCTCGAGCTTCTGTGTGACTCCAACGAGCATATGCCTCACATTAAATTTGTATTTGGGTGGAATCAAGGAAGCTCATTGGCAAAGCCAGGGCAAATTTCAAATCACGCAAACTATATTCTATTTGAGTAACGAAGTTGTTTTTAATACACTCTGATCTTAAGAGGGTTTGTAAAAGAGCTAGAGGTGCTATTGGCTCAAGACGACCCTCTTTTCTGTCTTCCTCCCCTGTTCCCACCTGCACTGTCCTGAGTGAACTCCTTGACCTCTGACCTGGACATGGCAGGGGGCTAGTGAGTGAGCTGGCCTTCCCGGTACCCACTCCCGAGGGGCTCGTTCCCTCCAGTCATCACCCTGAAGAAGCTGGACTGGGCACGTCTTGGAGGCTGGAACTCTGAGCTTTCTCCTTGCTCACCGCCCAGACCACCTGCCCTCCTCTGGGCTGCCCAAGTGCTTCCTGCTCCCCGGTTCTTTGTGAGGGGGCAGGTTTCTGGTACTCCTGTTTGCTTTTCTCCAGGAGAGGTCTCCTTGGGGGTTGGGGCGTCATCCACTTTAGTGTGTTCCCAGAACCCTGTGCCTCCAGGCACCAACACACGTGCTCATGAAGTCGCCCCCTTCGGAGGCCCTGGCTGACTTTCAGTGTGACTTGTGGGATTCCAGTTAAGCCTCTCTCCGATGGCGTCCTCACAGCCATTTCATCCCTCCCTGCTCAGCAACCCCAAACCTGCCCCTGCCTGCACTTGGGACCACGAATACCGTCGTGGGAACATCCTCTGTTCTGTCTCTGCTGTGCTGTCCCTGTGCCTACACGCCCTCGGCGTGTGCCTCCAAAATCATAATCTCTCTCTCTCTCTTTTTTTTTGGAGAGGTTTTTGCTATAGGGCGCGTGCACTCACCAGACAGACAGAGAGAGACTTAGAGACAGAAAGCGAGAAAGCGGGATGGTCACGCCGCAATCCCTTCTCCTCCATTCTACTCTTGGGATCTTGGGCACACACGCACACGCGCCCGGTGTGAGTTTTAAGCCACCGGGTCCGGGACGCGAACCACGGTCCACTACGTGGAAGTCCAGCGACATAGCCATTACGCTAACTGCTGGTTCCCCCAAATCATAATCTCTCTTTAAGGTTCTTCTCCCCCAGACTGTTTTAACGCTTCTCTGCATTTTATTTGCAACAGACAGCATTGTCATCCCAGGTCTCCCTGGCCGGGGCCGTCCCTTGGGGATAAAGGGTAGGTCTCATTACTTTTTAACTGGCAAAGACCTTCATGTAGGAGCCAGGCAACCAGAGAGGCTCAGCACAGAGTTCCGGCCTCACTTCTGTTCACAGCCACAGTCGCAAACCCCTGTCCAGCATCTCACAGGTCAGGGACACAGAGACACACCCTGAGCACACAGACATGCCAGCCACCACAGGAGAGCTACGGCAAAAAAGTCACTATTGAGAGCTCAGACTGGCTCAGGGACTTGACTGAGGTCACTCAGCTGGCACAGTAACTGGGCTTTAGCTCGGCTTCTGCCTGTAAGCTATGGGGCTTTCTGGCTCACCCTGTTCTAAACTTGAATTATTTAGTGTAGAGAGAGAGATGGCGAGAGGCACCCTGACAATGTTCTCATGCCGGGGCCCCTCCCTTCTCCGCTGGCTGGGATCACGGGCACACACATGTGCTCTGGGAGGCTCCAGGATGTGAACTCATGACCTCACCCATGCGGGTCCTGTTGCACCACTTCTGTACAGCCACCTGACCCTACCGTGTTTTCAACCTCAAGTGCAATAGGGTGCTCGCTTGAATCCAGGGTCTAAACAGACCAGTGGGTGAAAGGGAGGACAAGTTGGAGTGGTGCAATGTTTGCCACCTGTTGGTTTTGCCACCCAGCTCAGCGGCTCTCCTTTCTTGTCTCTGCAACTTCCTGACACGAGTGAGGACAGAGCACCAGGCCTCCCTGCAGTCACTGCCGGAGTCTGAAGAGTGTGCATTGAGGTTGGCCAGGAAGTTGAGGCAGAGCCTTGTCCAGACCCAGGATAAAATCCACACCTTGGCAGTGTGAACTGGAGACCCAGTTTAGTAGAGAGGTTGTGGATAGGGGTTGAAATATCAGGGACCAATTCAGAGGATATTTTCTTATTGGGTGGATGAAGATGACGGCAGTGTCATGAACAAATGTGACACAGATATTTGGAGATGTTTGAGGTGGATTAAGGTGATTGCAAAGCAATTGGGAATAGAATGCATACTACTTTGTTGCTTGTGAATGGACTTTTACTGCCCAATGACCTCGTCCCAATATTGCCTTAGCATTTTCAAACATAAATATTGCATATTTTTCTTTTAAAACCAAAGGTCTTTTTTTTTTTTTTTAAGAGAGATTTTTGCCATAGGGCACATACAGTCGCCAGAGAGACAGAAAGAGAGAAATCACCCCCCAGGGGGATGGCCACATGGCAATTCCTTGTCCTCCAATCTCCCCTCAGGATTTTGGCACACATGCACATGTGCACACACAGAGTGAGTCTTAAGCTGCTGGATCCGGGACTCGAACCATAGTCGATTATGTGGGAGTCCAGCAAATAACCATTATGCCATCTGCTGGTCCCCAAAGATTTTTTTTTTTTTTAGATGTGGAACTTTATAGAAATTTATAATTATGCATGAGAAGAGAAAAATGAGAAATGAAAATCTGACATGAACCTATTTAAGCGATATTTTTTCTTATTTGAGAAAGGCTATTCTTTGATTCATGAAAACGAAGAAAGTAAATCACAGTATCTATTTATCTCTAAAATATGGTATTCATAGGTTTAAAATAATAATCCAGATCTATAAATTCTTTTTCCCTTTGCGAATTTATCCTCTCAATTATTTATTAACTTCTATATTTTACAATAAAAGTTATTACTCACACCAAAAGGAAGTCAGGCTGAAGGTCTAAATCTATTTTGGTATAAACTCTGATGTAAATTTGAATATTTAATATGTTATTAAAAAGTATTTTGAACTACTCAGACTTTCTAAATTTATACAATTATAAAGTTAGATATACGAATACAGTCACATAAAAATAGGGACAATAATATTTTCTAAAATCCTTAGCATTTAAATCTAGCAAAGAAAATGGAGCCAATGAGAGGAGTTGAACCGGCAGGCAAGTGTGGTGAAAGCCCCCAAGTGTGAGTTGCTAGCCCACGCTGGGTGCGTATGTCTGGTTATTTGGAAAGCAGGTCAGGCCCTGACTGCCTGAGCCCTCCTGCTGGAATTACTGATGCTGTCCACCTGTGGGTGAGTTGTACTCATGTCCTCGTGACACTTGGTCAGAACTGAATCCCAGTAGCAGCCAGGCTGATGTGTCCTAGAAGCAGTTCTGCTTCCCTGAGGTCTCTAGTGAGACACAAGGCCGCCTTTGCCAACCCTGTGGACTCACCGAGTCTCTCTCCATGCTTTGCCTGTGACTCGGGGTTCACAGCTGAGGCTGGAGACCACCATGCCCTGCTGCGTGGAGTCTTGGCCCCTGACCAGTTCTTGTCTGCTCTGGACATTGGGCCTAATGGTCCTCTCCTGGCCACGGTCCTACTGCAGTTGTCCTCAGCCCTGGCTGCATGTGTGAAAAATGCCACCCAGGCTGAGTGCCAGTCCTTACACCTGAATCCCTGGGAGTGGGAAGTAGGAGCCAATCACCTGCTGAGTGTGGATTGGGGTCTTCGTGGGGCAGTCATTCACCTCTGTGGTGGTCTGTATTGGCTGCTTGGCTAATTTCTGTGGAGTCAGAAAGAACAGGAGAGGAAGAAATGGGCAGAAACCAAAGAATAGCTGCAAAGGCTGTGTCGCGAACACGTGACTCAGATCACTTGCTGCATCACAGTAGACTGGGCTGCTGCACAGGAGCGGGCATAGAAGGCGGCATCAGAGCCCTGGAACTTCCCCTGCAGTGTCCACATGCAGCCATGGCAGAGATTCACGGCCCCTCCAGGACTTTAAACCTGGAGTCATGTTGGCAAAGAGGACCCATTTCCCCGATCCCTGCAGCTGCCTTCTCCCCTGTGGCACCCTGCCTAGCAGGATGGGCTTCTATATAGTCGCCCACCTGCCAAGACCTGGCTGTCCCTGCTGTGAAGGGCCCCAGCAGCCAGCCAGCCGCTCCCATCAGAGTCCTGGCTGCAGAGGTTCCTTAGACCCACTCCCAAGGCCAGAAGGCAGATGCTTACTGCCTCTGCAGGGCCCTGCTCTAGCAAGTTGTATTTGACCTTTCAGGCCAACCACTCTCTGACGGTACACAACCAGTCTGTGGCAGTCTAAAGATCAAGACACTTAAAATTCCATGCAAACCTTTTGAGAAGATATGACTTTCATAACTTAACCAAACACCTGTCTACAATTATAGTCCCTTGCTAAATTCTAAAGGAAGAATTTGAGGCTGTGAATCCTGCTACTGGGTGCTGAGTAGCACAAGCTGTTAGTCCACAGGGCCATGGAACAGGCTCATATTCACCATGGTTTTAGAAGACACCTAAAAACAAAACTCAAAATTAAGAATATGTGAACCTTGCCAATGGTCTTCCAGACCTTTCTGGAAGACTGAAGGAGTCAAGGTTGGTACCTATCAGACTGAAACATGCGTAGTCTAATCTTAAGAAAAAAGCACATTCCGATATACATGTTAGACTCTGGATATAGTTTTAGGGGTTCTTGGGCCCCTAAGCCTATCCATGTATTCGAGGTTCAGTTCTCATATGGTTAATCCATGAGTTACAGATGTAAGTTTTTATAAAACAAAGTATCTTTTAAATAGTCATAGGTCAGGCAACAAGAGC
This sequence comes from Tupaia belangeri chinensis, assembly GCF_000334495.1. Classification (NCBI taxonomy): domain Eukaryota; kingdom Metazoa; phylum Chordata; class Mammalia; order Scandentia; family Tupaiidae; genus Tupaia; species Tupaia belangeri. Next base: position 3,566,574 of record NW_006159840.1, on the reverse strand, counting down.
ATATTTGAATAAAGTAATGTTCTACATGTCCTAGCAAAAAAAAAAAAAAAAAAAAAGAATATATTGTTCAAGGGACCAGGAGATGGTGTAATGGGTATGTCACTGGACTCCTATGTCGTTGACCGTGGACCATGGTTCGAGTCCCGGACCCCGAGGCTTAACACTTACACTGGGTACGCGTGAGGAGAATGGGGCAGGAGGGGTTGTAATGTGGCCATCCCTGGGGGGAAGGAGAGAGGTGGTCTCTTGCTTTATGAATCTCTGGTGAGTGTACGCCCCCTATAGCAAAAATCTCTCTTAAGGAAAAAAAAAGACTGTATTGTTCAGATGTATTCACACAGGTTTGCAAAATATACGTACACAATACAAGATATAATATTGTCTGCATACAAAGTATGTAGAAACACATGCACAATACAAGGTATAATATTGTCTGCATACAAGTATGTAGAAACACATGCACAATACAAGGTATAATATTGTTTTTAATACTGAACTCCTTGAAATAACCTAAATGTTCATCAAAAAATAATTGGTCATACATACAGTCATACGAAGAAATCCATTCAGCCTTTGAATAAACAAGGACATCTAATGTATATGGAATGTTCCCTAAAAATTACGTTTAATGGAAAGAACACACACACACACACACCCCCAAACCAAAAACAGGAAACAGTACAACTACTTCCTGAAAATCAGAAAATAAATAACCCTAACTATGACTCTTATCAAAAAGAAAGCTATCGGGGACCAGCAGTTAGCATAATGGCTATGTTGCTGAACTCCCATGTAGTTGACCGCAGTTTGCATCCCAGATCCGGTGGCTTAAAACTCACTCTGGGTGCATGTGCGTGCATGCCCAAGATCCCAAGAGGGGAACAGAGGAGAAGGGATTGTGGCGTGGCCATCCCCCCGGGGGGTGATTTCTCGCTTTCTGTCTCTCTGTCTCTCTCCGTCTGTCTGGAGAGTGCATGCACCCTATAGCAAAAACCTCTCCAAAAAAAAAAAAAAAAAAAAAGCTATGATGGCATGTCTAGGGGGAATAAAAGATTAGCCTTACTGAAAAGAGCAAAATTATGACTCAATAATAACAAAATAGTATCAATAAAATCCCACTCCTTGGTATCTACCCAAAGGACAGAAGAATTCTTCATTGGAAACGTGCTTGTACATCAATGTTTATTGTGGCACTATTCATGATTGCTAAGACATGGAACCAACCTAAATGCCCCCCGTATGGATGAATGGATTGACAAACTGTGGCACATATATTCTATGGAATAGTATTCAGCCATAAAAAACAACAAAATCCTGACTTTTGACAGAAAGTGGAAGAATATGGAAGATTTACTGCTGAGTGAAGCAAGTCAGGCTATGAAGGAGAGACACTGTATGTCCCCACTTAATACATACCAAGTATCTGCACTCTATGACCGAAACCGATTGACTAAAAGATAAACAAACACAAGAGATGGGTGTGAATGCCAGATGTGGTGTGTGTGGAGGAGTGGGGCCTAGGGAAGGTCATTTGGAGGAGGGATACAGAGACAGAGCATTGATGGGACGGGGAGGTGTGGGGTTATCTGTTGAAAATATTTTGACCAACTGGACTGGGGAGAAACGTTCACATATTGAAATGTTCACTTTGTAAGCTAAACAATGTGATTGAATGTATATAAAAAATAATAAAAAATAAATAAAAAAAGAAAAAAAAGAAAGATAGATATTCCCATACAGGGAACATCTTTTTAAATTAGAAAATAAGAAAAACCACCCTTGCTAACCAGGGAATGGTTTATGTCCCTTCTCAGTATGAGAACAGTGGAGGACAGCTTTAATGACACCTGAGGGCTTGCTTTGAACATCTTACTTAAGCAATTCTCTTACTTAATATCAAAGGTACACTAGATTAGTCATTTTGGAAACTGACTCATTAGCATGACAAAGAGAAACTTAAAAAAATACAGATTCCAGAGCACTGAATTACAACCTCCAAAACACAGCCTAGGGACCCACAGCGTTAAAACTTTCTCTGCTGGTCCTGATGCAGACTGGCTTGGAGAACCACCATGCCAGGTCGTGCTTCTTCCCCACCATATCTAAAACTGTACAGTATCACAACCCTCCCTCTGTCATTTTCCATCTCCTCACCTACTAAACAATTCCACCAGCTAAAATCTGCATTCTCGTACATGTTTGCTAACGTTGATATATAGGTTCTATGTAGGATCGGTACTTGTCTGATCTTTTGAAGCTGAATTAAATAAGAACCTAAAACGGCAAGATGTTCAGTTGTAGACCAAAATTTTTTCACTAGAAGCCAAGAGGATTCCATCACCTTCCTTTCCCCTAAGAAAAATCCTGAGTTGTAGGCAAAGCTCACAGTGGCAGAACAGAACCAGAGGTTTCCGCCTTTATTCATAGACGCCCTGTGAGCCCAGCTCAGTGGGCTGCACCTGCTCCTCTGACTCTCCATTTCCAGAAGCAAGCCTCCAGGTGAGGATACCTTTGGCCTCTGTCCTCCCTTACTCGCCTCACTGAGCAAGTGCACTTGATTGGCAAGTTTGGGAGGAATCCATAAGGATGTTTGACTCAGCCCCTTCCTCCTCTTTCACTAGGGTCTGCCCGAGGCCAACAGGGCCAGTTACTGCAGGAGGGTTCCTGCAGTGCTGCTCAATGTGGATGAGACTGTGGTCCTAATCCAGGCTGAATGAGCCAAGTCCCTTGGCTGCCAGATCTGAAGAGCCTTCTCCAACAGACACAGAGGAAGGACATTAAGGAGAGAAACAGAGAGGCAAAGCATTAATGGGACAAAGAAATGGGATATTATCTGTTGAAGATAACTTTATAGTATTATCAGCTGAACTGGTAAGAAATGTACACATGTTGGAATATTCACTTTGCAAGCTAAATAATGTGATTGAGTGTATAAAAGAACTTGAAATAAAATAAAATAAACAAACAAACAATAAAAGAATTAAATTCTGGAGGACATGAATTCCAAGTTATGGGGTTTCATTGAGATGCAAAAATAACAGGAAGCCAAATACAAGTGGTGTTAATTAGAGTACATGACAGATATTAAAAATCAGCACTTTTTAAATAATTATTATTTTCTTTTATTTATCATTATTTTCATTATTTTAAAATTTGCTACAGGGCATTCATGCTCACAGAGAGCAGATAAGACTCTGGGCTTTTACTGGGCAGGATAGTTTCTGCTTCTGTTATGTCTCATCTCGAGAAACAGTGCTTATGAGCACCTAAGAGAATATACAGAAAGAGCTTCACAGAATGCCCCGGTATTAAATGCTTACTATGGTAGTTGAGTAGGGAAGAACTCAGAGTAGGGAGTATAGTAGGGATTCCTCCAAGAGGAGAGGGTTTTGTCCCCTTCAGCATATTAAAAGGGGAATTAAGCTGAGTGCATACATTCCTCTCAGCAAGTTTCAGGTTCAATAACTCTGAATTAGGGTTGGGAAATTGGATGGTAAATCGAGTTGTGGGGGCAAAATAACTGTTTAACTTAATTACTAAAATGCCTCACTTTCCTATCATGATGTCAATACTGTGCACATTGTAATTCAAGCTTCTATAAAATAGCTATTTTGTTAAAATTTAGTACAAAAGCTATGCCATTTATTAATTCATCAATATATTTTAGTGAGTACAGTACATGAAAAGGAAAAAAAGTAATTATTCACCTTCGGGTCAAAACTTCCATTATTTTTAGTCTTTGTGACTTATGGAACTGCATGGAAACTAATACAAATATATTTGAGTTAACTCAGTGGTAAATTAAATATCCTGGATATTAAATGCACTTGACAAGACGTTTGAGGTACAGCAAGGATGCTGAATAGGGAACATTATTATTTAGTCTGTGGCAACAGCTTTGAAGTAGTTGGATTTTTTTGTTACTCGCAGATACACTTTACAATAGTTTCCTGATTATCAAAGATTATTAAGATGGTTATAGGATCATATTAAATTTTCTGGAATCATTAACTCTGCCAAAATTTAAAAATCTCATCAAACTACAGTGTCAACAAAATACAAGCGATGACAATGGTTCTCTTTTAGGTGGCAGAAGACAGATACCTGTAGAATATTTTCTTTGACTTGGGTCTGTTAACCTAATAGCTGGTTGTAGACAGGTAGCAATAATAATTGAAATGAGAAACAATTAAAGGTACAGGAAGGTTTAACTACCACCCTGAAAGAGAAAACCAGACTCTGTCTAGAGAAGAGCCAGTCAGGAGAGAGCAGGGCTAAATGTGGGTCGTTGCCCTTCTGAAGAGGCAAGAGGGGAAGTCACAGTGATGGTGACATGGTGAAGATGGAGGCCACCAGAGGGGAGAGGAAGAGTGTCTCACGATGTCACTAAAACTCTTAAGATCGGCATCTCTGAATTCTTCAGTTCGTTAGGGACATTCCTTTAGAATATGATTGCTGAGGTCACCTGAGAGAACACTCAGCACCCTTATTTTACAGAAGACTCTATAAAGGAGAAGGAGTTTGGTCAACGTCACATATGACCATGTAAGAGTAAATGAGATACAGATGTAGAGGATTTAGCAGAATGCTTGTATATTCAGTATTCACCATGACAGCTGAGGAAGGAAAGACTTTAGGGGGCAGGGCAGTGCCAAAACCCATAATGTAGGCTTCAGTTCCATACTCTTCCCATTAGACATTCAACACTGTATTCTAAAAATAAAAATTGCATTAATGCAATTATAATAAGAGTGGAATAACTCACTGGGGGGGGAGAAAGAGAGAGAGAGAGAGAGAGAGAGAGCACCCCCAGAGGGATGGTCATGCTGCAGTCCCTTCTCCATTCTCCTCTCAGGATTTTGGGCTGTACATGTGTCTAGCATGTTTTCCGAATCACTAGATGCAGGATTTGAACCACACAGTTGGCCATGGGATCCAACTGCCTTAACCACCACAGTAGTTGGCTGACACCAAGAATAACTCTTTAGAGCACATCAATATCTAGCTAAAAATAACTTCACTCTAGCTAAAAATAATAATGACATTTTAAAGCCTCAAATAAATACCAGACGGATGCAACATTTAAATTCCTCACAAATATTTCACTATGTGATCCTCACAATAGTACACATGGATTATATAGACTCAGAGAAGTTAAATTAAGTCTCCTCAGGACAAATAGTGGCAAGTAGGAGCTCTGTGAGTTGATCTTGTCTTTCTCTCTCTCTCTTTCTCTTTTGTTCTTTTTTTTTTTTTTTTTGGTAGAGGATTTCGCTTTAGGGCACACACGCTCACTGTAGAGACAAAGATAGTGAGAGGGAAAGTGAGAAATCACTCCCCAGGAGGTATGGCCATGCTGCAATCCCTTTTCTTCAACTGTTCTCCTGGGTTCTGGGGCATGCACACACATGCCTGGCGTGTTTCAAGCCACTGGGTCTGGGACTTAAACCATGGTTGGTCATGTGGGAGTCCAGCAGTTCATTCTCAATGGAAAGTTCTGCCTCCAAGAAACGTGGTGACATCCTCTTTGGGAAGGATCTGTCTGTGGCTTCTTATGGAGACCCATGGGTTGATATGGCAACACAATGATGAATTGGATTAGCCCACTGTGTTTACAAAATGGGTTTCTAAGACTGGATGAGGCATATTTAGTTTGTGAATGGGACTTAGGTCAGAGTCCAACTTTTCAGTGCCTCCGACTTGTGTGGCCTGCAGTGTGAGGAGGTGCCCGGCACGTCCAAGTTTGCAATTTCACTTCTGCACTCAATGTTTTATGTTTAGGTTGTTAAGCAAATGGGCCAATAAACTGGGAGCTTAAAAGTGGATGTCTTGTGGTGTAGTGTGGCGTGGCACCATGGGGTGTGTATTTCCCAGTGGACATCACCTGACACAGTAGAATAATGGCATTCTGTCCATACAAAGAGCATGCATTTGGTAAGTGACAAGACACACCATGACACAATAACAAACCCAGCATAATCGTTTTGATTTGGTTGAAGCTACTATGGGCACATAGTAAAGTACAAATGTGTAACCGAAATTGTGGCCTCACGTGATTGCCAACGCTCCGTGCAGTGAATACTATCCGAGTGCCGGACCAAGGCAGGGACTGAGAAAGGGGACGCCTGAGACTCACGCGGAGCCGGCCTCAGTACCCACGACCACTAAGCAGGCCGGTGGTTAGGTGAGGAGTGGCTGGAATGTGTAATTCATACTAAGCCCTCTTCAGGTCGTGCTATGTCATCGAAGCAATGAAATTCAGGGTTATATTTTGCCATTATCTCTTCTCGCTCTCTTTTTTAAAAAATAATTTAAAACGCAAATTTAAAAGTTGTCATCGTCAGTGGTTTAATAACACCCTGGCTTGCTGAATTTCCCAAAGACACACATCTACTGTCATTTGTATTCCTGACTTCTCTTCCTGGGTTTTACTGCTCTTGACTATTTGCATAAAAATAGAAGCTTTGATCTTTAAGGGTTCATCAGCTCGAATAGCTCATTCCCCATACGAAGACACAAGTAATGATCGGTGGAAGGGGTTTAGTGGTTCAGTTCAACCAGGCGTGTACAAATGGTCACAAAACCCTCCTCTTGCCAAATGGCTTTTACTGTACTTCTCCACCCAAGCCGCCCTCAATATCTCCCCCCCTGAGTGTGAATTAAGTGGCCACTCCCTGCAGGCACAGGTCTGAACATGGCCGTCAGCCTCATTTTACTACATTGGCAGAAGGAACCTGGGTGGAAATCCAGTCTGGGCTTCTCCCCTTACCAGAGAGCGTGGCAGTTTCTCAGTCTCCCGGAGCGTTGGTTTTCACCTCTGCGAAATGGAAGGTAGTAACAGCACTCCCTCCCACGGTCATGGTGGGAAAGAAAAGACAGAGGATTTGAAGGTCTGTATGTGTTAACTTCCATCCTTTTCCAAGAATGGTAGATTTTTTTTTTTTCATGGAGTTTCAGGTCCTAACAGAAGTATCAAGGCTAATGTCCATCATGTTGGTAATGTTCATTAGTTGTCAATGAGTGAGAAACTCATACCTCGTTGGTTCTTGAGCTAATGGCCATTTTCCTAGAGTTACTCAACACCCAGGAAGGGCTGAATGAACCAAATATGATGTGGCCAAACCTGTGGGGTCAGAACACTATGTGTGCTCAAACCCTCCAAGTTGGGTGCCATGGTTTAAGTCACTAGTGAAAAACTGGTTGTGTCCTTTTCTGTTCCAAGGATAACCATTTCCAATCTAAAGTTGCTGAACAACACTTCTTGTCTAGTCTGAGAATGAATATGAGTGCTCACAGTGGGACCTGCGCTCTGCATCCTTGGCGCGTTCATTGATCCGCTGTGCGAACCGTCCTAAGACACTGCGGAACGCTGGAGTGTTGGGGGCCTGCCTTCCAGGCCTGGGGCTGTTCCACAGATAAGCAGGAAAGGGCAGAAAAGTGGGAGAGGTGAGATGAGAGAAGCAGGCACAGGGAGAGCAAGCACCCAGAGGAGGGAGTGTGCAATTTCTACCTCAATGGCAGATCTGGGAAGGCCTCTTAGAGGAGGTGACTTGTGAAGGGTCATGGGAGCTCGGGGAAGGAAAAGGCGCTCTTGGTTCCAAGAGCAGATTTAAAAGGTCTCAGTCATATAATTTCACAGTGCCACACAGCAAATACCAGGTTTCCTGAATGCAGATGCTAGTTAATACGGGACTGAAGATGGAGAGCATCATACACCCAGTTGGGAAGTATGGGCTTTATTCTATAGGAGCAGTTAGTATTACAGTTATAAATGAGAGATGTGTGTTAGACCGTCCATCCCCTCTGCCCGCCCCATGCTCATTATGCAACTCCTAGAACTTGGGTACATGTTAAATCACATGGTGAAAGAGACTTTGTAGATATACACCCACTAAAGACACAGGGACAGGAGAGTGCCCCGGATAACCTGAATGAGTTGAATGTGATCACAGTGGTTCTTAAGTGGAAGAGTGAGACAAAAGTTAGAGATAGAGTTAGAGACAACCAAAGAAGACAGGTCAGGAAGATGCAACGTTGCCAGCTTTGAAGAAAAGGCAGGGACTATGAGCCCAGGAAGGGAGCTGGAAAAGATGAGGAAACTAGCTGGACCAGGTGCTGGTTGGGTAGGGGGGAGCAGACAGTCTGAGATGATCACAGTTGTCCAGGCTCCTCTGGGAAGGTGAAGAAGGTAACATAGACATCACAGATTTAGTAGAAGTGAGAGGTTAGCTGCAAATGCCTTTGAGACTTTGAAGATGGATAACTCAACATATAGGTCTGAAACTTAGAGAAAAATCCTGAAATTGTAGTCATGAGGTCCAGGTGGTGGTTGAAGTCAGAGGAGGGGCTCAGAGAGGACAGATGACCTGAGCTGGGATCCAGAGAGCAAGCCACAGCCATGCATGGGCAGACTGAAGGACCGTTCCCAAGGAGGTGTCCTACACACTGTGCTTTGACAGGAGAGCACTGAAAGGGACACTTGGCCTGTTGCAAGGACTCAAGATGGAGATCCTCAAGGATGCAGGGTTTAATGAGAGTTCTGAGGATGAACTCAGGGAAAGACACTCCAGATGGAAAGGGAAGCATCAGAAAGCGGGGACAGGGACGAGCCTAGGGGCAGCACGGTGTGTGCAGAGAACTGGAAGCAGCTCCATGGGCCAGAAGGGGGAATGAGAGTGCCCTCACCAAAAGTTGGATCGCACCTTGGAATATCATCTGCAGGTGGAGTAAGGACACGACACAGCAGAAACTCAGAGAGCATTTTTGAAATGGGCATGAGATTTAGGGCCAGGGAGTACATTTACTGTGATACCAAATGAAATTTTTTTTTTCTTTTTTTGGAGAGATTTTTGCTATAGGGTGCGTGCGCTCGCCAGACAGACAGAGAGAGACAGAGAGACAGAAAGCGAGAAATCACCCCCCAGGGGGGATGGTCATGCCGCAATCCCTTCTCCTCCATTCTCCTCTCGGGATCTTGGGCACACACGCACACATGCCGGGCATGAATTTAAGCCACCGGGTCTGGGACTCGAACCGAGGTCGACTACGTGGGAGTCCAGTGACATAGCCATTACGCTAACTGCTGGTCCCAATACCAAATGAATTTTTAAAGGCATAGATCGGCAATATTTTAAATGAACTTTGTAAGTTGCTGATGCATAAAATAGCTGACAGATGAAGTTTTCTGTTGTATGGCCCTAATTACGACACGGCACTTGAAAAGTTCCTAGAGATTCTGAGAAGGTCACTATGTCCTTGTGTCTTGCCATCCTCTTACAGTCAGCCTAGCAGGGCCCTGTTCTTAGAGCACTTGAGCTGTGTCCCCTCGGCCTGCGTCCACAGCCTGCTGTGCCTTCCCACCAACCCTCCCAAGTCCAAGTTTTACTCCTTCCCTGAGCACATCTCGGATGAAGTGGCCCTCACAAGGTGTGTCATCAGCCCTTGAGAGGGGACTGCCCACTGCCCCATGGGGACCCTCTCTGGTTCTCATCCCTCAGGCCACAGCAGTTACCTGTCATCCTCGTCCTCACTGGCCCACTCTAGCTTCCTAGAAGAGAAAACCATTTTGGGGGCAAGGGAAGTAGAGACACCTTAGGGAACAAGCACGGATCAGGAAAGAGCTTTTATGCCAGTTGGACATTCATGGTGTGTTTCCGTGGCCAGCTGCCTTGGGGTTTGCTCTCAAAGACACGGGAGGGGAGGAAGCAGTAGAGTAGGAGGTGCTAGCTAGGAAATTAGCTCAACCATCGAGGTGTGAGGGCTCTAGAAGCCAACGGTCCCTCATTTTGCATTACGAATTATGATATATACATGTACATTTCTTTATTTTTTCATATTGAACTTTCAAACTCGTGTTTGAGTCCCCTAGGACAGTGACACATGTAGTAACTGGGCTTCCAGTGCTTCAGAGGCAAGAACTTGGGGCTTGTTGTGTTGACGTGACTGTTTTAGTGTGTCACACACAGGTGACCACGGGGCATCGACTGTGCCTGTATGGTGCATGTGGATATTTCTGTGGGTGTGGATAAAATAATGGATGCCCAGTTAGCTTTTAATTTCAGATGAAACAGGTTTTATTTATTTATTTATTTATTTATTTATTTATTTATTTATTTATTTTTTCCTGCAAGCGTGTCCTAAGTATTGTATGACACACATTAAAAAAATTGTTGTTCATCTGAAATTCAAATTAGCTGGGCATCCTGTATTTTTATTTGTGAAATTTGGCACGCCTGGGTTGCATATGAGCAGGAAGCAACAGGCAGACACTGAGGACAGTGATTGAGGGAAATCAACGTGGTGTAGTTTCTTTCTTTCCCACGTAGCTGTGCGATCCTTCTGTCTGCCTCAATCTTGGAGATGTACGGGTCCCTCCAGAAGGTCCTCACACTTAGTACGATACACTGCAGGGAGGACGGGCCCCTAACCTTCTGAAATGAACTGTCAGAATATCTCCCTGAGCTGCCAACATGGTCTTTCGACTGTTGAGCCTAGATATCTAGATGGCTGACCATTTTCCTCATCGTTCCTACATGGCCCTGGTGAAGGAATTCCTACTGAGCACTGATGCGGGCCTTTCCTAGCGACTCCACCCATGGGCATCACCCACATTGGCCCTCCCATGCCTGTTAGTCATGCAGCCCAGCACGGGCAGCCTCAGCATCACCCGGCTCTGCAGAGGAGGGGTGAGGGAATTGTGTCAGACACCACCTTCAGGTCACCCTGCTGTCCCAGAGCCAGAGTTGGACACCTCTCCTCGGGGGAGGAGGCTTCAGGTAAAACGCTCTCCATACAAGCTCTCTGAAATGCCCAGCTTCTCTCAGAGGTGCCCTACTGGTGGGTGCAGTTATTGTTGTTCTTTGACCTGGGACCCCACATATTTTGGCTTCTGACTTTTGCTGAGAGTCATTTGTTTTGTTTCTCTAAACCATGTTCCCCTGTGGACCTCCCACTGCAGCTGAGAGTCTGCAGTTTTGAGCTAGAATTGCTCCATGTATCTTACACTCAATAGCGACCGTATCGATATGTCGCAAATGGCTATTTTCCTGATTGTGCTCAGATTTTGCTTATCAAAACCTCATCTTTCTCCCATACTAAATTTAATTGGTTTTCTTTCTGATTTTTGTATTTATAGGATTATTACTGCTCAGGACCGCAGTTTGCATTTGTTTCTATTGACTTCCATTGTATTTAATTGGGCCATCCATCCAGTTGGCCTGACCATCTTGGATGCTTCAAATTGTCAAGTGATAGAAGAGCTAAACCAATGGAAAAATTTCCCTTTAAAAACTCAAAGAATTCACAAGATTACATCAGAAGCATTGACAAAGTTTATTATTTTTGTATTGTAAAATTTATGACCTAAAATTGTCTGCTGAATTAATTGGAAAACAATTCTGAAAGAGCACATTTTTAAATACAAATATGTGTGACATGTAAACCTCCCAAGTGGATGTCTAGATTCAGAGGGATGACTGAAACAAACGCAGCAGAAAATGCACAGGTGGGAGTCCAAGAGTGCTGGCTCTCTTTTTCACTGCAAGAGCAGTTTTTACCTATCAAGTGGGAAATGCAAAACTATTCCTATCACCTATGTTGGTAAGAAAGCATGCAGGTGGCATGGTGGTTAAGGCATGGGGCTCCCACAAGGCTGACCATGGTTCGAGTCCCAGTGCTGGTGCTTTGCCTTCTCACTTTTTTTCTCTCTCTGTTGAGCACAAATGCCCTATAGTAAATTAAAAATAAAATGATAAATAAAATTAAATAAACAATTATTTTAAAAAATTAAAAAGAAAAAAGTACAAAAATTCTTGCCTATACTTTTGTTCTTAAAGGGTAATTATCAATGAAGACTTAACAAAAGAAAACAACCTTTTCTCATGATAGAATATTTCTCACCCAACATTTAAATATCAAAAAAAAAATAGAATTCTTACAAGGAAATTTACCCACGCATATTGCAAATTGTTTCCATTTTCCTTTATTGTCCCCTAATGATCTCGTGGAGAGAGCGAGAGTATGCAATTAGTTCACTTGAATGCAAAGCACCAGCTCTCTCTCAAGTAGCCGAGGGGAATTCTTGACGAACCCTTTTCTGGAGCTCACCACTGCTCATGGGCAAGAGTCAGGAGGAAGAATGCTATGGGATGTGCTGTTATAAAAAAGTGCTTGTAATTTCTGCCTTGAAGCAGCAGTTTCGGGGCGATTGTACTTTGCACTGAAATATGAAAGGAAGATTTTTCAGAATCATGCTGCCAATGTCAGTTAATAATGGCTCCCATGCCTTCCAGTATTGCTGTAAGCTGCTGGGCAGATGGATTTTGTTGCCAATTTTCCTTGGTCTGTTCACATCTCTTGATGTGCTCTTGTGAGCAGTGGATCCAGAGATAAAATAGGGATGGAAATTTCTAAACTCAGTCAAGGATGCCAGTTACATCTCTAGTTATGAATTGGGGTCTTTCTTAAGTCCTAGGCTTTGTTCTAGACCAGTGAGTGTGAAATAGAAGCAGGTACTTCTGAAATGCTGCTGAGGAATCTGGATGTGTTGAAATAGTCAAGGTGGGTGTCTCCCTCAACACGCTAAACATTTTGGCTCTAATTTAACATACAAATTTACTTAAATTAGAACAAACCATCAGTTCAGGATATACTCTAGGAAAGATCCCATAAGGAAGAGGATCTCAAGAAAAGTTTGTGTTTCTTTCCTTAAATGAAGGTATTCAAACCACAGAAGCATTCTGTTCTATAAATAGCCACTTAATGGCCCACATATTTCCTTTTTCTCACTAATTAGTTAAAGATGAAGTAAGGCCTGAATACTTCATAATCTTAAATTCACAATATTTTACTTAATTAAAATAGGTAATTTAGAAAAATAATTGGCAATTGCTAAAACCTCTAATGCTGATGAGAATAGAGCTAGAAGCATTCTTTCATCACAAATTGGTACTTAAATATAACGTTCTATACACAGCTGGAAAGTGCCATCGTAATTTGGCATTTATGTTCAGTAGCTATCATTAAAGCAAACAAACCGGAATTACAGTGAAAAGCACAATGGTAGATTTTAGAAGACATGTTTGGAGAAGAATATATATATATATATATATATATATAGAGAGAGAGAGAGAGAGAGAGAGTTTGAGAGAGAGAGAGAGAGAGAGAGAAAGTGAGAAAGCAAACTGCCAGATTTGAGACTTGAACCATGGTCAGTCATGTGGGAGTCCAGTGCTTTTATCCGTCACGCCACCTGCTGGCCCCATATTTATCATATATTTTTTATAAACTTGCTACAGGACACGTGCACTCTCTAAAGAGAGACAGAGGGAGAAAGTGAGAAAGCAAGCTGCCAGGTCCAGGACTCAAACCATAGTTGTCCGTGTGGGAGTCTGGTGCCCCAATCACCATGCCACTTGCTGGCCCTTGCTAGCCTCTAATATACTGATTTAATTTCATACATCATTCCAGAAATACAGCATTGATGATAGTTAAGTTTAGTTAGAAACTTAAGGCTATGCAAATCTTTTTTGTTGGACTAAAGGTTAAGTTTTAGTGGGTAAACTCAACTTTTATTCATGATTTTAAAAGTAAAGTCATTCATATGACTGAATTTGGGAATACTGACACTGATTTAAATAAAGGTGAAATAATTGCATCTGCTATTACCATGCTTTTTGTACATTTTCCTATTGAAGACAAATAATAAAATGCTTCTCTGAAATTCCATACGACATAGCAGAGATTCATGCCAATTTGCAGGAACACCAAAGAAAAACACACCCTTTGGAGAGCTTATTTGTTTAGTGGGAGGCTGTCTTTTTCAGGCCTGGAACAGAAGTCTGTTGATGAGGATGGGAACATATTCAGACATCATTGTGTGTGTGTTGCTGGGGAGGGAAGGGGGAGGACATACCAATCTACACTATGGAATTTGCTATCACTTTTCTCCTTGGAAACACATTAAAAAAACATAAGATTTTAAACAGCAGTAGAAAGAGCAAGGAATTAAAAAAAAAAAAAATAAATAAAAAAAAAAAAAACACTTCCAGTTCAACAAACGATTCATTCTAGTGGAGTACAAGGGTAATATTTCAGCTCCACCAAACAAGTCTTTAAGCTAAAGATTCTTCATATTCTTTTGCAAACAAAAGTCCAAAATATTTATAAAATTTCAGTCATGTTAAGACAAATTGAGCACTTTTTAGTTTTCACATCTTTTTGGAGATACAGAAATTTAAAAAAAACCCATGTATTTTTCATTTAAGATTCCTCATAGAAAATAAGGAAATTAAATATATTTAAATCTTAAGTAAGAGATACACTTTTAAAATCATTGTTTTAAGAGAGGGTCTGATACTGATTTTTAAAGTTTCAGAGCAGAATAAACACCCCCAAACCAATAATAATAAACTCAAAACTTAGAACAAAAAGTATTATTATTAGCCACAATGTTCACCAAATTTACAATTAAAAGACATTTAATTTGGCCAATATTTATTTACCAACTACTGTCAACCATTTAGTGGTCTGGGGCTTTCAAGACAGACAAGTTCAGAGTCCCATAGTCAAGGCAATTACTACTGTGAAAGTCATGAGTATTGAAATGGAGTACTATCGGAGGAGGGCACGGAGGAGGAGGTCTCACACACATGTGCCTATACTGGGAGCTATGCAAGGAATTCCACAAAATGGCAGTGCCCCAGCTCAGCGGCTGTTGGAGGACACTTATCTGACAATGCTGTCGCCACCAATGAGCTCACGCCAACTCTGGCAACAAGGCCCTGGAACCAGTGGTCTTTGCTTCGGGACAACTTATGCAGTATCTCCTCTGGTCTTTAAAAGCCTCCCCTCTGTCCCTGTCCTCTTGGACATGTCTACATCTGTCAGGGCACACGTGTCCCAAATTGAATTTTCTGCTATTTCCACATAAACTCTGCTTTGAAGAACTGGTCCCTCTGTCACTTGTTTTGGACACCCCAGGCAGAGGTGACAGTGTGATGTTCCAAGTGCTGGGCTGAAATCATGACCCGTGAGCTAGCAGAAACACACAGGCTCTGGGGCAAGTGACTCTGCTGGCTTCTCTGTGGGGTGTGTGTGTGGGGGGGCAATTGAGCCTGGAATGATTCCTGAAGGAGATGTTGAACTGACCTTGATTTTAATCTGGGAACAGCAGGGGGCATTCCTGGCAGAGAAGATAAGGAAATGGAGGTACCACGGTATGAAGATGACCTCAAGCCTGAAGAACAAATTGTGGTTCAACATGGGCACAGGCCAGGAAGCACAGGGACAGAGGGACAAAAGTCTGCAAAGGAAGATCAGGGCCACATGAGGTGACCCGACTGTCCTGGCAGTAATGACAACACTAAGTGTCATGCAGCACTCCCTAGCTCCGGGAAATGCTCACTCATCGAACCCTCACAATGGCCCTCCGAGGTAGGTACTATCACCGTCCCCTTTTCATGAGTGAGGAAATGGAGGCGCAGGCTGAGACACTTGTCGTGTGACAGTGGTGATGGGCCAACACTGCCTACAAGCTAGGGGCCAGTCTCGGATGGGGCATGGCTGTCAGGACACCATCAGTGGATGATTGAGGGAAAAGGAGAAACACTGGCAAAAAAAAAAAAAAAAAAAAAAAGAAAAAAAAGAAAGAAAAGGGTAGAGGGGGGGCCAGCAGATAGAGTAGTGGTTAAGGCTCTGGACTCCCACATGGGCGACTGTGGTTCAAGTCTTGGCTCTGTTGGCTTGAAAATCATGTTGGGCATGTGTGTATGTGCATGCCAAAAATCTTGAGAGGAGAGTGGAGGAGAAGGGATTGTGGCGTGGCTATCCCAGCTGGGTTGGGATTTTTCTTTCCCTCTCACTGTCTCTCTCTGGGAAGCACATGCACCTTACAGAAAAAAAACAAAACAAAACCTAAAAAATAAAACAAACAAAAAAGATTGTTGAAATTGGCAGGTAACCGTGAGGGGTAGAGCTACAGCATACCTAGGACACCCAGGAGAAATGAAAAAAAATGTGTGATTAAATTTTGGGGATGAACCAAGAATAAGGAGTTCCAGGGATGAGGGAGTCCCAGGCAACTTTCGATTTTCTACAGAAGTGGAAATGAGTTTCCTGGTGAGCTGACAGAAGTGGTGGGACTCAAGGAGAGTGGATCTGCATACTGCAGCGAGGATGGCGAGTCTAGACACTGGGATAGGCTCCTCGGGCTGGCACGTCAGAGGTCAAGCCTCTGCTGGAACTTGGGCAGGACTCTGGTTGGGACTGCAGGGTGTAGATGGAGCTGATGCAGGTGCATGCCTCGAGGGCAGAGCGGGCCAACGGGAGGGTTGCAGGGTGTTGAGGAATCAGGGAAGGTGAAACCAAGAGGAATAAGGAAGCCGCTGGCTGCCCTATGAGAGAAGATTCAGGAAGACGCTCTGTTCCTGGTGGACTGAAAGCAGATGGAAGTGAGGAAATCGCGACTGATTTCTTGACGGTTAGCAAGGAAAATGGGCTGGGCTGAACATAGAGAAGGCCTTCTGGCTCTGAATGTTTTGAATGTACTGGATGGAGACTTGCAGAAGGAATGCAGGAGTGTGGAAAGCAGAGCCTGGGGTAGAGTGGGCTGAGAGGGGGAGGTGGCCTGAGCAAGGGCTCAGGACCCATTTAGGGTGGCATTCTGAAGAAGTGGGGCCCTGCTGCCTTTGATGCGGGGTGTGGGTGCCTGTGAGAACAGAGCAGCCTGGCTATGAAGAAGGCAGGGCTGGAACAGAACTGGGATGGAGAGGGAAGCCAGCTGGGCCCACAAGAGGCTGGAAGTCGCCCCCTCCTCACAGCCCACAGCAGTTCCACAGTCTCCTCCAGTAGTGCTTGGCAGTCGTTGCTGCGACATCAGGGACTTTTTTTCCTGCCATAGATTTTTCACAAAATACTCCTTCACGTCTACAAGAATGTCGTGCATGGATCTCCAGTCAGCTGTGTGGCGGCCAGTTCTGGGTGGATACCAAGGATAAGTACCAGGGGCTCCGGAAGCTCCAATTACTGTTGTGTGGATGGATCAGGTCAACCAAAGAAGCAGCTGTCTGCAGCGCAGGCAACTGCCTGGAGTTCCGCGTGCTGGCTGGTCTCCGGCGTTCTGTACACCACCGCACGCCAGGTTGGAGCCAGAGAGAAAAGAAACGAGTTGCCAGGAAAATTGCTCTTATGCAAAGAGAAGTGGCATCGCAGTTGTTTCCTGTACTCTGAGTTCAATGTTGAGTATGCTACTGCTTGAGCCTTCAGAGGAATGGCTGGTTTGAGGTGCCCCACACATTCTTTCACAAAGCACTGTGTGCTTAAGCAGAGGGTGCAGGGCTTAGGTGCAGCTCTCCAGCCAGAAAGGAATGTTTTCCATGTGTGATGCTCACCAGCCCGTGATGGCCGGCCTCTGCCAGCGCTCGTTACGCCACGCCTCAGGGTGACGCCTGCTAGCGCAAGTTACATTCCATCTGTCCCTGCATGTATCGAAGTTAAATGAATTTTCCATAATGAAAGAAAAATTTTAAATATATTCAGAGCATGCATAATATATGCTAGACACTGTTCTCAGTGCAATGAAAGGGCACAAAGATAACAGACATAAAAACTGCCCTCCAAAGCCTGCCTCTGATGGTCAGAGACGCCACACTCAGGCTGCTGATTTGCAGCTTTAAGCAAAAACCAAAAAAGAACTGGTAAGAATAAACCCTTTCCACTATGATGAGCTGTGACTTAGTACACATTCCTAACATGCCTACAGACATCCCTTTTCCCCAAGAGTAAGTTTTCTGCTTCATTTCCTATTTTCAATGCTATCAACCAAGCAGTGGGTATTAACCAAATCCCGACAACGTGGAAGACATTGAATCAGGCATCACAGTGGGTAAAGAGATGCAACGACTGCTTCAGAAGCAGGCAGTCATGAGTCAGTCTTACATGAAAGTACGGATCACTGCTGACCCAGTTACAGAGAACTGCGTGAGAAACATGCCGGGCATGTGTGCATGCGAGCTTGAAATCCCTAGGGGAGAAGAGAGAAGAGATTGTGGCGTGGCCATCCGCCTTGGGGGTTATTTCTCATTTGTTCTCTCTCTGTCTCTCTCCAGTAAGCACATATGCCCTATGGCAAAAATAAAAAAGAAGGATTAAAAACAAGAGAGCGGCTCTGGTTGAAGGGGGGACTGTGGTGGGCCTGAAGGTGGGGCAGTGGAGCAGCAGCCAACTGACCAGTGCATCAGAGCAGAGATTCTGTGCTTGAGGAAAGCCTAGAAGGACATTAAAACCATGGCAGGTCTCTATTGGTTGGTTAAGTACGTTTTATCTCCTTCTGAAGGGTAATTGGTAGCTGTTGGTAATTTTTAGAGAAATGTGACAAAAGCTGGGTTTTAGGAAAATCATATTCTGGACACAAGAGGTGGACATGAAGGCTAGATTGGCTGGCAGAGTTTCAGAGGAAATGCAGGGGTAGAAAGAACACCCTGGGAACACCACAGTTTGGTAGGAAGTGCTCTATTCCTTAAGGAAATGGAAGACACTGGGATGGTAACTTAACCTTGTTGAGCCTCAGTTTACTCTCCTTTAAATTGGGGACAGCAGCCCTGCCTGTGCAATGAGATTGCTATGAGGATTAAATAAAGAACAAAAGTGCAGTGAAAACAAATGTGCTGCTGTCCATCTGCAAAAATGCGGCATTTTCATTTTCGGTACTTATGGTATGTGGGACAACGCATCCATATATAAAGCTCACATTCCTTCCCTTTATTCAGACCTGAAACTCTCTTGTAACTCTCCAGTACTGAACTGTGCTGATCATAATGCGCTGAGTTCTGTGTGTGGTCATAGACAAATCAGATGAGGACACGAAACCCACAGGCTAATGAAGGAAGGCCAGATAGTCTCAAGCAACTGTCATGGGAGTCAAGACTGAGAAGCTTCGTCAGGGGTATCTGGTGAACGGCAGAAGATGTTCAGGAGAGAATGAACTGTACTCCGTGGGCTTATAGGATAGGAAAGGGATGGCGATTTAGAAGCACGATGAAGAGTTATCGACTCCCACCTGCTGTAGTTTGACCATGTGCAAGGTGGCACAATATTGTCTACATTTTCAGAGGAATATTGTGCAAATGAATGGGATATCAACTCCAAAACAATTAGAGATATTTGGACAAAAGCCACTATGAGAAAAATTCAAGTATATAATTTTTGAAAAGACATTTAAAAAACACATTAGTTTGTAAGGCAAAATACAAGAACAGATTGGACTTAAAAGATGTCATCAAGATCCTTTGTAGAATGAGGTTGAACCCCCTTGTAAACAGAAGCCATTAGAATTACTATCATGGAAAGCTGCTGGAGATGAATGGGATGCCGTCATTGATTTACCTGTGACAGGAAGGGAAGGCCATCTCACAAGTTAGAACAAAAACATAATATACAAAGTCAAGATTTTCTAGAAAATGAGAGCTTCCTTTCCTTTAGACAATATGTTACACATATGGCAAGTTTCTTAGCTTGATAAACATCTACAAGTAGATATCTTTGAGACAGATGGTAGTTTCACGATTTTGCCTTATTAATTTCCATGCTGTTAGACTGAATAATTCACAATTCAGATGATCAACTTGACTTTTGTTCTTGGAAATTAACAGAAGGCAGCAGGTTAAGTGACCAAGGCTAGGAATGAAAATATGCCAGTTACTTTTGGTAGCTGATTATTTGCTGTGGTCAGGAAATGGTGGTAAAGGCCAAGTCTGAGGATTCCAAATTAGAGATAAGGCTACCGACCCCTCTCCTGATGGTTAATGGGTGCTTCCCACACAGATGTGCAAGAGAAACGGGGTGAACTTAAGAATGACGATCTATTGATAGTGTATGAGGCATCTTTGACTTCCCAGAAATGCCCAAGTGTAGAAGCATGCGAAAAAGTCAGAGGAGCTAACCAGAAGGGAGGACAGGTATAGAGGGGAAAGTAGCAAAATGTTACTGTTATTTCTATGAGATTTAAATTTATACTTTTAAGGTTTTCACCACCTCAGATTTAATATGTATTAAAATGGTCCATAAGTGGAGAGGGAGAGTGAGCTGCCCTCTTTCCTGTAAGCCTATCATGTTAACCTGCAGGCCTTGTTCTCCTCTTTCTTCTCCAGTAGGTGTCAGTGTCTCCCCTACACAGTGCCCAAGGGACTTTGGCTAACGTGGGCAAGTGACCTCTAAGGGAAATGGAATTGGACTGCAGTGGCAAAGACCAACAACCCAAACATCCATGCTGTTCATCCCATTAGTCTCTCCCCAAAGACATTCAGGCTCTTCTAGAGAACATACATTTGGGGGACAGACCAGCAATTCAAAGGGTCTCAACTCAGCACCACTGACATTGAATCCTCTTTGTTGTAGGGCTGTCCTGTGCATTGCAGGGTGTTTAGCAGAGTCCCTGGCCTCTACCACTAGATGCCAGTACTGTTCCCTCAACCCTCATTGGTAGCAACCAAAAAATGTCTCCAGACATTGTGAAATGTCTACCAGGAGAGAAAGCAATCCCAAGTTGAAAACCAGCATCTTAGACGAACAGAAAAAAATAACTAATGATTCCAAAGAGTTAGTGCCACTCTGAACTTCGGGAAAGCGTGACACATAGGTGTTTATAGCTGATGAAAATGTAGATGGGAAGCATGGACCCCATGGCTAAGATTTGGTCTACAAAAGCAACAACGAAATGCCAGTGTAGCACCTAACATCATGGAGAATGCTGATTTTAGCTCACGAATCACTTTCACATACTTTGATTCTTTTAATCTTTATTACACTGTGAAAAATTGAATCTTTAGCTTAAGGATGAGAAACTCAAGACAAGAGTGATCAAGTGATTTTATAAAGATTGAAGATTCAGCTGGAAAGAGAGAGAGATAAAAATCAAAGTTTCTGGATTCCAGATATGACTCTGCTCATATAGACATGAAAAGTGGGTAGGACCAGTGGTCTCCAAGCCAGAATCCATTGAGACATAGCTCCAAGAGCAGAAAAGCTCAAAGGTGGAATCTGAGACGTTATTTTTCAACTCCGACAGAATGCAGGGGGGAGAGGGAAGGAGGTCAAGAGGATATCCCCAATTTTGTCTTTGTAGACCCAGCTCCTCAATTTGTTTTTACATTTGTACCTGATGTTATTTCTTTGAATTCATGAAAATAATAAGACTCAGGGAGAAAAATACTTATATCAACATTCAGTTCTAGTATTAGCCTTTACATTTTTGATTTTTTCGTTTTTATTATACAAAAGTTAGTTTTTATTATGTAAATATACAAATACACAGTAATATATAATAAATATTGGTATACTAATATTTGATTAAATATCCCTCATCCAAATTGGTTGGGACTAGAAGTGTTTCAGATTTTGGATTATATTTTGGATTTTGGAATTTTTGCATATATATAATGAGATATCTTGGAGATGGGACCCAACTTGAAACACGAAATTCATTTATGTTTCATAAACACCTTATATTCATAGGCTGAAGGTAATTTTATGTAGTAGCTTTGTATTATAGCCTTTGACTACAACCTGTATATATTATTATAGCCATATGTGGTGTGTGTGCATGTGTGTGTGTGTGCATGTGTATGTGTGTGTTGGTTTTTCACATACAATCTTTATTTTTTAACTAATGTAGTACAGTCAACCAAAAGATTAAGAAACTTTTTTTTTTTGAGAGGTTTTATGCTATAGGGCTCGTGCGCTCGCCAGACAGACAGAGAGAGACATAGAGACAGAAAGCGAGAAATCACCCCCCAGGGGGGATGGTCACGCCGCAATCCCTTCTCCTCCATTCTCCTCTAGGGATCTTGGGCACGCACGCACACGTGCCCAAGATTAAGAAACTTTTCCAAAGAAGATATACAAATAGTGAAAATATCCACTCAGAAATATCAGTTAACAGCAGGGAGCGCCTGAAAGTAGATACAGTCTTTGCACTATCACTGCAGGGCATGCGAAAGTCCTAAACAAAGACATAATCTACTGCTGGGCTTTACAGATGGAAGAACCTGAGATCAGCCAGAGAAGGCCAGGAGAGGCTTGTTTAGTGCCATGAGGCGCTCCACAGCTGAAGCACTTGGCTTTGCCTTGCCTAGCCCCTAGCTGGGGCTGCTGTATTCAGCAGACCTGACCCCGGCTTTTATTTGTCTGTCCTTTCTCAATCCATGGCCCTTCCCCTTGGGGTACCATATCTTTTTGCCCTTGGTCAACTCAAACTTAACTGGTCCCTGTGTGACCTGTTGGCCTTGTTCCAGTCTCTTCCCAGAGTCTCTTCACCTCATTTCCTGCCCACCTAAGAGGCCTAGCCCCAACTGTGGGATTGATTCTTCTCTCTCCCTCATCTCTGCATGCCGAGGTTATCCATCCAGCCTGTTGATTCCTCTCCTTTGGTCTCTCAAATTGGATCCCTTCACCCTGTCTCCAAAGGTTCACCCTGGTTTAGGCCCCCTAGCACCTCTGGTAACAGGTCACCACCTAACCTACTTGCACTTCGGGTCTTGCTTTCTTCCAACGACTCAGCCAGAGCCATCCATTTTCAAGATAAAAGTTATTGTGCTACTTCTGCTGCTCCCCTCATGTCTGCCCAGTGTTCACAGAGTCCTGGAGTAGGAGTCTCCCACTGTCAGCCCACGCCTGCCTTTCCAGCCTCATCTGGCCCCTCACCTCCATGTGTCCAAGAAGGTTGAACCCAGGCCTCTTTTGCCTCCTTCGTCTTGGCACACTGTCCTCTGCCTCACATTGACTGGTATCAAACTTAGATTTCACTTTTTCCACTGAAGTCCTCTTTCTGTTCCAGGATCCCACCAAGATACAGCACTGCATTTGATCATCATATCTCCCTATTCGCATCTGTTCTGAGATGAATTCTTAGTTTTTTGTTATTTTTTCATGCTCTTAATGGTTTTAAAAAATACTAGTCAGATATTTTGTAGAATTTCCTCAATTCGGATTTGTCTGGTTTTTTGTTTTTTACATCATTAAACTGGGGTTACATTTTTACAAGAAGAATGATACAAGGTACAGTGTCCTTTTCAAGACATCACATCAGGACTTTAATATTAAGTTTTAACATCCATTCAAATATAGCTCTATTTGATCATGACATATTTTATTTTATATTTTTACATGACAATATGTTAGTTAGATTTTTGCATTTATGTTTACACCTAAGCCAGGCTTGTAATTTTCTTTCTAGTGCTGTCTACTTCCAGTTTTGCTATAGAGAGTTATCCTATCTTCTTCAAGCCCCTTTTTTTCACTTTTCTAGAATAGTTTGTTGTAAGAGAAATAGATAACATTATTTGAAGATTTGGAAAAAATTGACTGTAAAATAATCTGGCCTATTGCTTCTTTGGGGGGGTGGTTGGCAGCCTTTGATTACTTATTCTAGTTCTTTAAAGTTTTTGATTTATTCAGGATTTCAACTTTTCTTGAATAATTTAATGATTTGCATTTTTCTTATAAATTATTTATTTCAAATAAATTTTATATTTATTAGAATTGCTTATGACAAAATGTCTGTCATACTTCTTTTTATTCCTGTTATAATTTATTTGTGTCTTTTTTTTCTGTGCCCAGTCTTGGTGAAAATCTGTCTATGTTATTGCCATTTCAAAAGACCAGATTTTGATTTTACAGACTGTCTCCACTATTTCTTTGATATCCATTTCATTAAGTTTTGCTCTTTATTTCCTTCTTTCTTTTCATTATTGAGTTTACTTTATTGACCTTTTTCTTATTCTAAAATGGAATGGTTTGCACTTATTGTCTATTTAAAACTTTAGTTTATAAAGCTTTAGTTTATAAAATTCATTTAAAACACTATCCTTGAGAACACTTAGTAGGAAATGTGCTTGCACATCTATGTTTATTGTGGCATTATTCACAATTGCTAAGACATGGAACTAACCCAATGTCTACGAACAGATGAATGGATAGAAAAGCATGGCACATAGACTCTATGGAATACTACTCAGCCATAAAACACAAGACCCAGGCATTTTATAGAAAGTGGAGGGACCAGCAGTTAGTGTAATGGCTATGGCGCTGAACTCCCATGTAGTCAACTGTGGTTCTAGTTTAGGACCTGGTGGCTTAAACGCATGCTGGGTGCGTGTGCGTGCGTGCATGCCCAAGATCCTGAGAGGAGAATGGAGGAGAAGGGATTGTGGTGTGGCCATCCCCCTTGGGGGGTGATTTCTCGCTTTCTATCTCTCTGTCTTTCTGGTGAGCGCATGTGTCCTATAACAAAAACTTCTCCAAAAAAAAAAGAAAGTGGACAAACATGGAAGATTTACTGCTGAGTCAAGCAAGCCAGACTATGAAAGAGAGGCATTGTATGTCTCCACTTAAAATAACTGAAAGATTAGAGGATATAGAAACATGGAAAATGGTTACAGATACTGAAAACAGTGTGGGAAGAGGAGGGGGTGAGGGGGAGAGTGTGAGAAAAGGAATCGAGAAAAATAGACAAGACATTCATGGGACACAGAAATGGATGATTATCTGTTGATGGTAACATGTAAAATCTTCAAATAGACTGTGGTGAAGTGTAGTCATGTTGGGCAAATTCACTTTACAAGCTAAGTGAGGTATAGTGACTGAATATATAAAATAAATTAAAATAAAAACACTATACTTTTAGTTGTATTATACTTAGAAAATATAATTAAAATAGTATAGATTATTTGGAATTTTTTGAGATTTTTAATCTTCTTTGTGGTCAATTCTGTAATGGTCTATGAACATTAAAAAAAAGTCTGTCTGCTGGGTACAGAACTCTGATCTATGTGTTAAAACTTACCTGACAATTTTGTTGTTTGAAATCATTATATCTTTAAAAAACTTTTTTGTCTATTTAATCTATATTAGTTTGTTAAAATTATAATCTTCTACTTTGTGTGTTTGTCAAACTTTCTTATAATTCTAATATCTCTTGTTTTATAATCTTTTTAGATTATAGAAATAAGTCAGTAGAAGATAACTTTTAAGTCATTTTGGCAGATTTTGCTTCTTTTGACCATATTATGCTCCTTCATTATCTATTTAGTGCTTTTTTTGACTGATATTTCTGTTGTTAAATAAGCTTTGTTCAGAAGTTTTGGACACCAGGCGTCCTGAGGCTGCAGGCCTGACCACCGCCCTGGTCCTTTGCGCATCTCCACCCCTACTCCTCCTTGGATCCCAGGTTGGTTGCATGCGACTTTAAGACGAACTCACACCCCACTCCACCCGCAAACCGGATAGAGCCAGCCAGAAATTCCAGACACCAGGCGGCCTGGCCCGACAGCCCTGGACCTGTCACTCATCCTCTGGTCCTTCACCACTTGCTTTTGGACTCTCTGAATTTTAGTGATTTGAATAGCGTGGGGTGCGCAATGCGCGCTGCACAATTTCTTTTATTTTGGTTATTCATTGCTCTTGAGGTGTTGCTCATTAGGTCACTACTTAGAAACAGGGACGACTTTGGGCCATCCAGGACTAGAGGCAACAGTTAATGGTAATTGTGAGCAACAGGTAGGCCAACTATAAGAGAAATCATCAATTTTCTAATCCTGTACAACTTTTAACACTCAGAGATACCTTTAATAAGTTAGGAAGCAACATATAGATTACCTGATGACTAGGAACAATCACAGAGGCTCAAGAAATATGAGCAACCAACAAAAGGCCTCTCCCCCAAGGGAAATCCTCAAACCTACCTCACCCACAGTCAACATAATGGACATCATGGACAAGTCTGATAAGGAATTCAGAATATTTGTTGTGACCAAACTAACTGAGATGGAAGAGAAAAGAGACAAGGAGCTCCAGGAGATGAGGAAGTTCTTTCATGACTTGAAAGAAGAAATGGATACTTTAAACAAGAACCAGATGAAACTTCTAGGGTTGAAGAATGTGATAGAGGAAATCAAAACCTCCCTTGAAAGTATTAAAAGTAGGTTAGACCAGGCAGAAGATCGAATCTCTAACGTAGAAGACAAAACATCTAACCTAGAAAAAAGCATCAAGAAGATTGAGAAAACAACCATGAAAAATGAGGATAATATACAAGGAATACTGGAGACGATCAAGCGCCCTAACATCAGGATAATTGGTATTCCAGAAGAGG
>NW_006159840.1:3494920-3539361 GCF_000334495.1 Tupaia belangeri chinensis | reverse complement strand
TACTTCTGAATGACTTCTTCACTACTGAAGAAATTAAGGCTAGAATCAAAAAATTTCTGGAAACAAATGATAATGAGTATACAAATGTCCATAATCTATGGGACACAGCAAAAGCAGTCATAAGAGGGAAATGCATAGCAATTAGTGCACATAAGAAAAGGATGGAAAGATGGCAAATAGATAACCTATCATCATGCCTCAGGGAATTGGAAAAACAACAAGTAACAAACCCCCAAAATGCCAGGCGAAAAGAAATAATAAAGGTTCGAACAGAAATAAATGAAATAGAAAATTAACAAACCATACAGAAAATAAATGAAAGCAAAAGCTGGTTCTTTGAAAAGATTGACAAGATCGACACACCATTGGCTAGAATGATCAAGAAGAAGAAAGAAACAAACCAGATTAATCAAATATGTGATGAAACAGGCACTATTACAACAGACATAGCAGAAATACAAAATATCATTAGAGGAGATTTGATTCTATAAGCCTGTGGGACGGGCGTCGAGGGTCCTTTTCGCCAAGATGGCGCCAAAAGCGAAGAAGAAAGCTCCTGCCCCACCCAAAGCTGAAGCTAAAGTGAGGCTTTGAAGGCCAAGAAGGCAGTGCTGAAAGGCGTCCACAGCCACAAAAAAAAAGAAGATACGTACGTCACCCACCTTCCGGAGGCCCAAGACATTCAGGCTGCAGAGGCAGCCTAAATATCCTCAGAAGAGTGCCCCCAGGAGAAACAAGCTTGACCACTATGCTATCATCAAGTTCCCCCTGACAACCGAGTCTGCCATGAAGAAGATAGAGGACAACAACACACTTGTGTTCATCATGGTTGTGAAGGCCAACAAGCACCAGATCAAACAGGCTGTGAAGAAGCTCTATGATATTGATGTGGCCAAGGTCAACACTCTAATCAGGCCTGACGGAGAGAAGAAGGTGTATGTGCGACTGGCTCCTGATTACGATGCTCTGGATGTTGGCAACAAAATTGGGATCATCTAAAGCAAGTTCAGCTGGCTAATTCTAAATACACGTTTTTCCACCATAAAAAAAAAAATTCATTAGAGGATGCTATGAGTGACTATATGCCAACAACCAAGATAGCTTGGAGGATATGGACAAATTCCTGGATGAATATAATATACCAAGATTGAATCAGGAGGACACGGAGAACCTGAATAGACCCATAACAAGCCAGGAGATTGAATCAGTAATGAATAACCTCCCAACAAAGAAAAGCCCAGGTCCAGATTGCTTCACTTCTGAATTCTACAAAACTTTTAAGGAAGAGTTAACCCCTATCCTACTAAAGTTACTTCTAAAGATTCAAAAGGAAGGAAGTCTTCCAAATTCATTTTATGAAGCCTCCATCATCTTCATCCCTAAAACAGATAAGGATATGACAAAAAAGGAAAACTACAGACCAATATCATTGATGAATATAGATGCAGAAATTCTCAACAAGATATTCGCAAAGTGTGGTATATATAACTCTATGGAATACTACTCAGCCATAAAAAAATAACAAGACCCTGGCATTTGATAGAAAGTGGTCAGATATGGAGGATCTATTGCTGAGTGAAGTAAGCCAGGCTATGAAAGAAAGATATGGTATGTATCCACTTAATATATACCAACTATTCACACTCAATGGTAGAGAGAGAAATATTGGAGGACATAAAAGCAGTGAAAGTACTTAATGAGAATAAGACAGTGTGGAATGGGGTGGGGGTGAAGAGAAGAGGATAGAGAAAGATAGCAAGAGAACAAATAGAGAGGTAGGACGTTAGTGGGAAACAGATATGGTTTATTACCTGTTGATGATGACATGTATAGTATTCTCAACTGGATTGGTCTGAGAAGCATTTCATGATGGGTAAAGTCTTTTTATAAGCAAAATGTGAAACAGTGATTGTTTAAAAATAATTAGAATAATAGTAATAATGATTGGGAAAAACATTGAAAAGATATTGAATGATGAAGTGGGGAGATTAATGTCTCTGTACTGACTGACATGCATGGCATTCCCTTTTGAAAAAGCAATGTAATATACTGTAAAGTTATATGCAATCCAATGTAATATAAACAAAATTATGATAATAAAAAATTATATATATATATATAAAAAACTGGGTTCTTGTCAACTTAAACATCAAAAAAAAATGCGTCAAGTGTAGAGCTGACTGCAAAAATCACAGTGAGCTGTAACCCATTTTAATCATATTTTCCTTAGGTAAGTTATACTGAATTGCATAATAAGTCTACAGTGATTGGGTGGTGACCTTAAATAAAGGTGCCTGGGAATATTGTCGACTATTATCAATGTAAATAAAGCTCTTGGATATTCAAAATAAAAAAAATAAAAAAAGAAAAAGAAAAATATGTCATGACTTTTCTGATGACCCATATTGAAGTTTATTCATTTATACAATGAGAGAGAGAGAAAAAAAGAAAGAACATGTCCCAGATAAGGTCTTGAGGCTGCAATCCACCTCTATCTCCAGCCAATCTGGATCCTGGGCACATGTGTGGGCACACTCAGGGGCCTCTGGGTAGCAGCCAGTAACCTTTCACATGTGGATCTTCCTCACAGAGTATTGCAATTTACCTCTGTGCCTCATTCAGTTCCCCATAACTGGTGTTATTAATGTCAGTTTTATAATAAAGGTGATGATGAAGAAGAAAAAAAAAAGCTTTGTTTAGCTTAGTATTGGTCTAAGTATATATTTCATCTTTTTTTTTCTTTCTAATCTTCCATCTTGGTTTTAACATATGTAAAGTCCAAAGTGACTGAGTATTTTTATCATTCAAATAAAACAAAGCTTTAGCTGAGGATGAAAACCTCTCTAATTTTTTGGCATTTTAAGTTTATCTTGAATTAAAACAATACATTAAAAAAACTTAATAGTGAGGCTGGCAGGTGACATGGTGGTTAAGGGCACTGAACTCCCACATGGTCTACCATGGTTCGAGTCCTGGACCTGGCAGCTTGCTTTCTCACTTTCTCTTTCTCTCTCTCTGAGTCTGTCCCTCTCTGGTCAAATTAAAATATATTCAAAAAATTCTGAAAGGACTGCTATACCAGGAAAATTAAATACAGGCACATAGAAATAAGAATTCAGAAACTAAGAAAATGGCCAATTTAATTGTAGGGACAAGTCTGGAGTCGAATATTATATCCCAGAATTTAATCAGGAAGATCAGACCACAACAGAAAATAGATTAAGTACATCAGACTGAACTGGTGAAATATAGTTTTATAACTTTTGACTAAAACATTGCTGATTTTCTTCTAGGCTTTGTTTTCCCATTTTAAGGATTTTTGCCCTGTCTTGAGCTGCTGATATGTTCGTACCTACTATCTGAATAGAATCCTAACCTGTTTCCTGGGTTTAAGTTTTTAAAAAAGTTTCTTAGCATTTCTTTGATTTATTAAAGCTAAACTGCTTTTCTTGAAATTAAAAAATAAATTTAAAAATACCTATTTAATGGCCATAGTAAGCTATATAGCCCCAGCTAGGTGCTACTTTATAGTATGTTCATTCTACTCAGTTTCATGCCTAGTCAGACATGTGTTCACAGATATGCATATATGTGAAGATATATATAGCTGAACTTGCTATTTAAAGTAGTTAGATTATTTAAGGAATTTTGTGAATCAATTAAATGTGGGGGAAAAAAGGAATGGGAAGCAGCTATAGACATCAGAGTTAGTGTGGGAGGAGGATGGGAAATGGCAGAGGGTGAGAAATGGGAAGAAAAATATATGAAACTAGAAATGGAAAATTATTGATGATAATGTATGATTATGCTATCTTATGCTCTCATTCTTGAATAATATTTTAGCTATGTATAAAATTCTAGGTAGTAAATTTAAATTTTTCTTCAGTTCTTTGTCAGGTATCTCTTACTCTTGATAATGCCATTGGTCAATCCAATTTGTGTGTGTGTGTGTGTGTGTGTGTGTGTGTGGCATCTCATTCTTTCTCCCTGATTACTCTACATATTTTCTTGTCTTTAATGTCCCCGAGTTTTGTCATATGTGTCTAGAATAGTATTTACATATTTAATCTTTTTCATTTGGGATACATTTCCAATCAGAGAACTTTCAACTCACTAATCTCTCTTTTAAAGTTCTAATTTATCTTTTCTTTGTAGCTTTTTTTTTTCATTTAACCAAAATTTGCAAATTGTTCTTTATATCCACCTGTTCTTGTTTCAAAATTTCTATCCTTTTAAAAAACGAATTTCTTTTTTATGTCATAGGACCTCATTGTGTGTGTGTGTTTTAATTTTCCTAGAGGGTGTGTCCACCCACAGAGAAAGAAAGCGAGAAAGGCTATCGAAGGGGATAGCCTTGCTGCAATCTCTTTTCCTCTCTGAATTTTAGGCATGTTTCATATGCACTCAGCATGTTCTTCAAGCCATTGGGTCCAGGACTCAAACTCAGCAGTTGGTCATGTGGGATCCAATTGCTTTAATCATCACATTACCAGTCAGCTCATAAGGCCTTTCTAAACAAGTTTATTTGTTTATTTGGGTTGGGAGGAGACAAACAGCGGATAGGACCTTCATGCCATGATCCACCCAGTCTCAGCCAGACCAGAGCACAGGCACATGCATGTATTCAGTGTACAGGGAGATTTCAGAACACAAACCCAAGACTCTCCCATGTGGGTCCAACATTGCTGAGCATGATCTTACTGCCCTGCCATCACAGTTAGCACTTCTTTTTAATTATTGCCTGTTTATCTTGTATATTTCTTTGCACACCCTGGATATACTTATTTTAATCTCTTATATGCTATTATATAAGTTTAGTTTAATCCAGAAACCCTCTCTTCCAGTTTGGTAGTTTTATGGTTGCCTCTACTCACTTCCTAGAGTCCCAGCCCGACACTAGGTAGCAGCTGGCAGCAGAGTTTTAAAATTTTTAGTGGGAGATTCCACTGTAGTTTCTAAACCAAATATTAAGCTGGTCATGGTACTCCATTCTCCCAGGAGACTTATCTCTCATTACTCCACAGAAGACAAGCTCTCAGCCACCACTGTCTGCTTTTTTGAGTAGGATCTCAGAAGACCTGTGGTTTCAGGCCCACTCACTATCTAGCTTCTGGTCTAATGAGACAATATTAATCTAGTCTTTGAGCTCAGATCTGATTTTCTTAGAGTCTCTCTCTTTATGGCTTATCCATTATTGCTACAGGTTCAGTACACTGCATGCTTGTGTGCTCAGCTGTGTAAATGTACAGAGCCATCATGATAAGAGTTGATCAAGCATCCTTGAGAACAATACTGATAGTCCTCAAAGGAAGTGACTAGCCTGGACTAGGTTGCTTGGAGAAAGCCTCAGAGAGAATAAGAATTGAGCTGGTCCTAGCAGTATCAACAATATTTGGACAGGTAAAGAGAAATAGGTCAAGTTGCAGACAGGAGTAATAAAATGAAGGCACAAAGGGGAGCAACAAGAAGAATAAATTGAAGGACCTAGCTAACAAACCTAATTAGAAAGTTTATAAAGAAAGTAGTAAGAGGCAAGGTGGGTAAAGTTTTGGGACCATATGATCTATATAGCTGATTTCTACCTTACAAGATTTATAGGGAAGGTAATGGAAAAATACTAAATTTTTGCATGTAGAAACAAAAATAGCTATAATTTTGTGAAAGCTTATTATTATGGTTTTTTTTTGCCAAGTATTGTGCTAAGTGCTTTATGTAATTATCTTATCTGAGCCTCAAGCGACACTATGAAATAGATATTATCATCACACTCATTTAATAGATAAGACAATTAAGTTTAGAGAGGTTAAAATCATGTGTATGAAATTATACAGGCTGAATAGTGATCAGAAAGATACCAGGTCCTATTTTCCTCAAACCTATGAATATTACCTTGTTAGGAGAAAGGATCTTGGCAAAGGACTGCAACCATGACTATCAGGGCGAGCCTTAAATCCAAATCAAAGTGTCTTTATAAGACAGAAGCAGAGGGAGATTTGACTTACACAGGAGAGGAGAAGGCACTGTCAAGATGAAGGCAGAAATGGGAATGATGTCACCACAAGCCAAAGAATGCCAGCAGCCCCCCTGCTGGAGAGGATTCTCCCTGGGAGCTGTAGGAAGGAGCGTGCCTCTGCTAACTTGATTTCAGCCTGTGAAACTGAGGTTGAATTTTTTGCCTCCAGAACTGTGAGAGAATATGAGAGAACTTAAACATGTTTGTGGAGAAATGGAATTAAAATATGAGTTTATTTTGGTATTTCCTTTTTAAAAAAATCTTGGTCTAGTCCTGTAGGAAGGAGCGTGCCTCTGCTAACTTGATTTCAGCCTGTGAAACTGAGGTTGAATGAGGTTGAATTTTTTGCCTCCAGAACTGTGAGAGAATATGAGAGAACTTAAACATGTTTGTGGAGAAATGGAATTAAAATATGAGTTTATTTTGGTATTTCCTTTTTAAAAAAATCT
Source organism: Tupaia belangeri chinensis (assembly GCF_000334495.1). Lineage (NCBI taxonomy): Eukaryota > Metazoa > Chordata > Mammalia > Scandentia > Tupaiidae > Tupaia > Tupaia belangeri. The sequence continues at coordinate 3,532,899 of NW_006159840.1, read as the reverse complement.
TGGTCTAGTCATGTGGTACAACAGTAATGCAAGTACACCGTCATACTAGGATCACAGGTTCGGATCCCTGGGCTGAACTGAAAACACATCTTGTGCAAGGGGGTGCCCTGGATGCTCAGGAGCGGGAGGACTGGGGCGTGGGGATTGTGGTGTGATGAGACTCTGTCCTGAGTGTTTCCCTCGCTGTCTCATGTGCATGCACTCTTACCACACACACACAAAGAATTTTGAAAGCCATGTGTATTTTTTCATAATATGGATTTTCTACAAACTTTTGAAGACTATTCATACATTCTACTGTTTTAAGTCACCAAGTTTGTAGTAATTTGTTATAGTAGTCATGGGAAACCCATGTGGGCAGTATAAATTAGAGATATGACCGAAGTGACTCTAGACTAGCATTCTAACCAATACTCTAAGAAATGAAAGCAAAGCAAAACAAAACTCTGATTTTGAATGATTCTATAAATGAGGGATGGAATAAACAAAAGGCAAAGTTTGAGCATAGACAGCATTTAGGAGGCTGTGACAGTCACCCAACACAACCAAGTATATGGATGTACGGGAACTGTCATTTACATCTCAGCTGATTTTTAATTCAGTGGTATATTGAACAGGTGGGGATAAAAAGAAATGCCCTAGAGTTAGTTGCCTTCCTCAGAGATAACTCAGGCTGTCCACTTTGGGTAGAGCTGCCAGACACTCACCCGTGGTTGGAAACAGAGCATTTTCATTTATTCTCTGGGAGACCATTTGCAGTTCCTTGTTCTGGTTCCTAAGTTAGAGAAACTTTTAAATCCAAACTGAGGTGTTAAACAAGGTAATATTTAAATCATTTTATAATTCAGGTAAGTGCCACACAAAGTTTCTAGGATATAATTATAAACACATTACTGTCAAATTGATGGCAGGTGTGTAATTTTAAAAAAATCTGCAGTATTTGGGACTTGACGTGCTAATACCCCTGTTCCTCTGACAAGTGCTGTCCCGATTATCTGCCCATTCTGGGCATTTGGCCTCTGACTCAGGCTTTGAGGCAGGGAGATCTGGGTTCGAAGGCTGGAGTAGTTATTTCAACTGAACCATGGTTTCCTCACCCATAAAATGGTACAAGACCAGCACCTCCCGGAGTTGTGGTGAGAAGTAAACATGAGAATGTTTGTGAAGACCTGCTTAGGGTCTGGTTCTAAGCCATTCAGCAGAGTGAGTGGGCTCTGGGGCTCAGGTGTCTGGGTCTGGAACCAGATTCTGTTATTAGCCAGCAGGATGATCTCAGCACTGTCTTGATCTGTAAAACTTGTTCCTTAGGTTTATGAGAATTAGGTGAGTTCATATGCATATAGCACATGACCCCATGCACTTGTCTAAGCATGACCTATTATTATGATTATGAATGTTTATGGGGAGTTGGGTGGAGAACGCATGCCCTAACGTCTGCTTAGAGCACATTTTTCAATCCTGTGCCCAACAGAGAACTGACAGCTTTCCTGGAAGGTGAGGGAAGTGGGGAGGAGGGAGCAGGAGAGATCCCAGAGCTCTCCCTGGCTTAAGAGCCTCAGTTCTGCATTTGTCGCATTCGGCATCTTGGGGCTGCTGCTCTTTGAATCAGTGGGATTTTTCTGAAGATTTGGGTGGGTTAATTCAGTGCTGCCTTGGAATAAGACTAAACCTTTATTGTGCTTAAAATGCCAGAGGAATAAAACGACACTGAGGACTGGCAAGCAAACAATAAAGCAGAACAGGGAAGTACGAGGTTCGGAATATATTCAAAAAGGGAAAATATATTATGGTCGAGGCACACGTTGTAGGTCATGGATAATGATGAAATTTAAATTCATCTCCAAAGTCTGCGCGGCACTGCAAAGAATCGGGAGACTTACGCATGAGGCATAAGCAGATTCTATAAAACAGAGCTCATTAAACGACTGCGATTTCAGACATGGGCTGTGATAGATAAGGCTGCTCCAGACAAACCTCCTATTTCACATTTCAGAAATATTGCTAGTTTCGAGCTATCGTGAAATCGTTTTGCTTATTTTTATATTTCAAAATAGTTCCAATAAGAAATGCATTTGGAAACATGGCTGTGAACAGGAGTGCTGTTTAAACAATTCATCTTTTGACATAGTGATATCTCCAAAGCCTTTCCATTTCAGGAACCTAATAGTTATAACCCAGACTCCTTCTACACTGTGAACACATTTAGTGTACATTTTAAATGAAAACAAAACATGAACATTTCCAATCTAGTCAAGATATTTTAATTCACCGCCTAAGATTCTCTTTAAAAGGCAGCTGAATAAATTATTTAAAATCAAATGTATAGATTGGCATAAAATAGATTTTGCATCTATTCATTCAGTAATCCTTAAATTGGCAAAATATCGAGATGTAGTAGCACAGTTTTAGTTATAAGTATGAATAAATTTAAGAGATTGTTATAGAGGAAATTTAAGGATTAGAGTAAACAGCAAAGTTGTTGTTTTTTTTGTTGTTGTTTTTATTTTTTTGTTTTTTATGGCCCTGTAACTAACAAAAGCTTTGCAAACATTTATGGAAAAAAATGTATGACATGAATAAAGGCCAGAAAGATCTCAGTCAATGGAGTTCTGTGTTTTTTCATAAATGGAATATTCAATCTCTCAAACATGTCAGTATTCTACAGATTAATCTATGATTTATAAAAATTCCAAAAAAATAATACTAGTAAGGTTTTCTATAGATTCTCATAAACTGATTTTTCAAATTCAGAGAGAAGCACAAAGGGTCAAGAAAAGATCAGATGATTTTGAAGAAGGTGGGGGGTTTATATATCTACAATGGCTCAAATAAGAGAGGCGGAAAACATGCTTACAATAAGGAAACCTTCCCATCAGAGAGGGAGAAAGGTGAATTAGTGGGTAATTCACCATAACTCATATTGGGAGAGTTACATTATTATATCAAATAAGGAAAGGTTGTCTTACTCAAGGTGCAAAAACCTGAAACTACGAAAGAAAGAACCAATGAATCGGGTTATGTTAAAATTTTAATCTTACTTTTGCAAAATGCCCACAAATAGAGATGAAAATTTAACTGAAGTCTAGAAACACAAAGAGTAGTACTTATAATGAACAATATATAACAAAGTGATTAGAAATAGATAAACAATTCAAAGAAAAAGAAAAAAAAATAAAACATTAAATAAGCAATTTTTTTTTCTTTTTTTGCAGAAGTTTTTTCTATAGGGCCTGTGTGCTTGCCAGAAAGACAGAGAGAGATAGAGAGACAGAAAGTGAAAAATCACCCCCCAGGGGAGATGGCCACGCCACAATCCCTTCCTCATTCTCCTCTTGGGATCTTGGGCACGCACGCACACGTGCCCGGCATGAGTTTAAGCCACCGGGTCTGGGACTTGAACTGCGGTCAGCTACATGGGAGTCCAGTGACATGGCCATAACGCTAACTACTGGTCCTTAAGTAAGCAATTTTTAGAAGACAGACTCGATGAACTAATGTAAGAAAAGATGCTCAACTTCACTAGTCATTAGGGAAATACAAATCGGAAGATTTAATAATAAAATAAACGAAGCAAGCCAGACTATGAAGGACAGACATGGTACCCCCTATATATACCCGAGGTCTGCATCCTTGGTAGAAATGGAAAGTTTGGAAGGTACAACTGCAGGGAGGGCAACTGAAGATAAAAGAGCCAGTATAGGAGGAGGTGGCTGACAGGGAGGCAGGGAGGAGATCAGGAAGGAAAAAATATTCAACAGAAAACAAAAACAAAAAGTTATCTGCTGGTGATAATATACATGGCAATATCTATTACTTGACTAATATGCACTGCATTCTTGCTGGGAAAAAACATTTTATATGCTGTAAACATGACACTGATGAAATATAAATTTTAAAATATTTTAAAAAAGAAATTTACCATCTTAGATCATTTGTTCGGCAAGCATTAAAGTATTTGACATTTCCAAGTGTTAGCCAGCACGTCAGGGCTGCCTCTCTTATATGCTGCCCCCGGGCACGTAGGCTGCAGGGCCATGTGGCAGTCCATAGAGAGGCAGGGATGCGATGCACGTAACTCCCAGCCCATCCTTTCCACTCCGGGATACACTTAACAGTCTCTAGCTCATGTATGCCAAGGAAAATACAGAAGGAGATTTCCTGAATCATTGCTTATAATGAAGAAAAATTAGAAGCATTTAAAAAGACAAATCAATGACATGGATAAATTGGGATACATTTATTCAATATATGCATTTTGATAATTAAAATTAGTTAACTAGGATCACATTAGCAATATAGATCTCAAAATAATAATGATGCATGAAAAAGCATGCTGAAGAATATGTGCAACATTGTTATGATATAATATGTACAATTTGAAAGCATGATGCAAGTATTGTTCATAATTACAGATATATGTGCTGACAGTAAAAAGACATATGTGTGAATGATTAATAACATTTTCGAGAAACTCATTACCTCTGAGAAGGGAGGAGCGTAATATATTTACGGGCAGCATCTACATGTGGTGTCAATGTTATCTGACATGTTTTTTTCCCTGAAGAATCAATCTGTGAGGGACCAGCAGTTAGTGTAATGGCTATGTCGCTGAACTCCCATGTAGTCGACCGTGGTTCGAGTCCTGGACCCGATGGCTTAAACTCACACCGGGCGTGTGTGCGTGTGTGCCCAAGATCCCGAGAGGAGAACGGAGGAGAAGGGATTGTGGCGTGGCCATCCCCCCTGGGGGGTGATTTCTCGCTTTCTGTCTCTCTGTCTCTCTCTCTCTTTCTGGCAAGCGCACACATCCTATAGCAAAAATCTCTTCAAAACAAATAAACAAAGAAAAGAATCAATCTGTGATGCAATCATGGAAAATGTTAATGTTTGACAAGGTTGCTAGGTGGTACACAGGTATTCATATATCGATCTCTATTTTTCTGGATATTTGAAATAATTAAAAGAACATATTAAGCCATTATTAACTTGTTATATAATTAGGAAAGAATGCTATCGTACAATTGTACCAATTGAAGTTTTTTCTTCTTTATTTTAGATTTTCTGTATACCTTATCACCAAATGTACATTAATAGAATATTTCTAACCTTCAAAGCCATAAAAAGTTGATGGCATGTCCTATAATTCCTGGTGCTTCAGACTTTAGTGTTGGTCTGCTATTCTTTTTATTTCTAAGAAATATTTATTTACTTCCATTTATTGTTACTATTATTTTTGCTATAGGGCATGAGTGCTCACCAGAGACAGAGAGAGAAAGAGAGAAAGCAAGCCACCAGGTCTGGGACTTGAACCACTGTTGGCCATGTGGGAGTCCAGCACTTCAACCACCATGCCACCCAGTCTAAGTTGTTATTGATCTAAACATGTATGTTCCTTAGCAAAAGGGACAGAGTTATAAATCAGTTAATTGGACTGTGTTAAGCTACCAGTTCCTCTTCCCTAAAGCAACAGGAGAAGATCTTTCTCCATAGCAAGGCTGGTTTCTTGGTTGCACAGCCTTTGAGATCGCCAGACCTCACACTCACAAGCCTTATACTTGGTTCACTATCCTGTGGCTATGGTCTTGAGATTCAATTCTGCTATCCCAAATAGATACTAAACATAATATTTATTTTTTATAGAGGTTTTTGTTTTAGGGAGCATGTGCTTGCCAGAGAGAGAGACAGAGAGAGGGAAAGTGAGAAATCATATCCCTTGGGGGATGGCTATGCCATAATCCCTTCTCCTTCATTCTCCTGGGATCTTGGGCATTCATACACATGCGACTAGCACGAGTTTCAAGACATAGGCTTTGGGACTCAAACCGCAATTGGCCATGTGGGAGTCCAGTGATGTAACTGCTATGCCATCTGCTGGCCCCTATTTGGTCTTCTTTCTTCTGAACTTAATAAGTGGCATTAGGAGTAACTCATTATCTGAATGTAGTCTTTGCCAAGTTCTTGGCTGCTGGAGCTTGGGTTGAAGTCTGGGTTTGCCTCCTGTGCCAGCTGGTCACTTACTAGTATCTGTTAAGTCTCTGTTTCTGCTCCCTAAGCAAAACTGAATTCAGCTTCCTTAGGTTATTACATGGCCATACTAATGCAAGACACAGGCAAATTGTTAACGATTCTTAGGGGAAAAGCTCTATAGAAAGAATATCATTCTGGTTGTCTTATTTTCAGTAGAAGTGGGCATCAAAAGGCAAATTCGTTTTTTCACTTTATAACTAATGATTTCTGATATTCAGATTTGTCTCTTTTTTTTGCAAGAGATTATTTTTTGTACTAGGACCAGAAGATTTGTTTTATTTCTTTGACTAGGTGATTGATTAAATTTATTGATGAACATAAAGAAATGCTATTAAAATAGCCACTTTTTATAAAATATGTATTCATTAGATTTCTAGTAGGTAGCATAAATAAGATCAGTAGTGCTTGTGAAAATGATTTAAATATTTTTTCACCTTAAGTAAGATAAATCTTATTTTAAAATCCATGAAGATTTACCTTTATTAGTACATATATATATAATACATATATATATATTTTGAGGGGGTGTTTGCTATAGGGCGCGTGCGCTCGCCAGAGACAGAAAGAGACAGAGAGACAGAAAGCGAGAAATCACCCCCCAGGGGGGATGACCACCACGCCGCAATCACTTCTCCTCCATTCTCCTCTCAGGATCATGGACACGCACGCACACACGCCCGGTGTGAGTTTAAGCCACCAGGTCTGAGGCTCGAACCATGGTTGACTACATGGGAGTCCAGCGACATAGCCATTACGCTAACTGCTGGTCCCCATTAGTATATTAAAAGTTAATTCACAGTAGACTAATATTATAATGTAATGTATTGGGTTGTCAGAAAAGTCATGACACATTGTTTCACAGAAAAAATATTTTCATAGGAAAATATGTCATGACTTTTCCAACAACCAAATATTAGTTTAGTCCACTTGGAAAACTGAATCATGTCATTCATAAATAACACTACTGTTAGTAAGAGCTGCACAGAAATGCTCAAGACAGTAATGTGAACATAAGCTTTATTCTTGGTATGTTTTGGGTCTTTTCAGAAAAATAAATCAATGCAATGTATTAATTGTTAAAATTAAAACAAAATATTCAACAAGTGCTTATTAAACACATACCATAGAAATACTTCTGTATTGTGTAGGAGTTATGCAAGGGAATGAGAGGGTTTTCAAAAAATAAGTAAAAAATTTGCATTATACTTGTGTGGAATTTTCCACATCTAATAACATGCTCACATGTCTTATCCCATTTAATCCCCACAGCACTTTCATGAGATAAGAAGGGCGGTATATCTCTATTTCACAGCTGGGAACATTCAACATTCAGTAGCTGCTATATTCATTTCTTACGGCTGCCTTTAAAACGCTACAAACTTGGTGGCTTACAGCCACAGGTATTTACTGTCTCATAGGCTAAAATCAGTGTCAGCGGGGCCACATTCTCTCTGAAGACTCTGAGGGAAGATTCTGGTTTATGCCTGGATCCGAATTCTGGTAGTTGCTAACAGTGCTTGGTGTTCCTCTGTTTACAGCTGTTATCATTCCAGTCTCTGTCTCCATCTTCATGTGGCCTTCTTCCCTGTGTGTCTATCTTCAAATCATCTTCTTCTGTGTGTGTCTCTTTGTGTCTTCTCTTTCATAAAGACACCAGTTATACTGGATTAAGGGTCTGTTATTCAAGTGTGACCTCTTCCTAACCAATTATATCTGAGCAACCCTTTTTTCTTTTTTCTTTTTTTTTGAATTTTCCTAAAGAATTATTTATTTAATATCATTTATCATTATTATTATTCTTAAATTTGCTACAGGGCATGCATGCTCACAGAGAGACAGAGAGAGAGAGAGAGAGAGAGAGAGAGAGAAGGTGAGAAAGCAAGTTGCCAGGTTCAGGACTCAAACCACAATCAGCCATGTGTGAACCCAGTGCCCCAACTATCATTCCACCAGCTGCCCCAGCACAACCCTATTTTCAAAGGCCACATTCTGAGGTTTTGAAAGGACATGGGTTGGGGGGAACACTACTTAACTCAGTACCATCCCTTGCAGTGTTTCTGGCATAGTGGTTTCCCTACCTGCTCCTGTTCAGGTGAGGAGCCCTGTGAGCAGAGGTGTGATGAGGTGGAGGTGCTTGCTGGGACCATCCGAAGCATGACTTATAGGCACAGAGGGCAGGCCAAAGGTGAGGGAGAGTCAGTGATGGGACATGATGCCAGGAAGGCACATTGTGACCGCATGCATGCTCACAGAGAGACAGAGAGAGAGAGAGAGAGAGAGAGAGAGAGAAGGTGAGAAAGCAAGTTGCCAGGTTCAGGACTCAAACCACAATCAGCCATGTGTGAACCCAGTGCCCCAACTATCATTCCACCAGCTGCCCCAGCACAACCCTATTTTCAAAGGCCACATTCTGAGGTTTTGAAAGGACATGGGTTGGGGGGAACACTACTTAACTCAGTACCATCCCTTGCAGTGTTTCTGGCATAGTGGTTTCCCTACCTGCTCCTGTTCAGGTGAGGAGCCCTGTGAGCAGAGGTGTGATGAGGTGGAGGTGCTTGCTGGGACCATCCGAAGCATGACTTATAGGCACAGAGGGCAGGCCAAAGGTGAGGGAGAGTCAGTGATGGGACATGATGCCAGGAAGGCACATTGTGACCAGCGAGGAGCAAACCTAGAAATTACTTAAAGTTTTAACCTTACCGTGAATGGGAGGATCATTAAAAATTTGAATAAAAAAGTGGAGGTGAAGGGTCTGAATGAGGCATTGCCTTCTAAAGAAACACATACACCTCAGGTCTCTTGTTACTTATTTTTACTTATATTTTTGAAAGACTGGTTAGGGGCTTTTAAAAACTGATTAGTTTTGTTAAGGTAACTGAAGTTAAAAGTAATGATCATTTGAAACAGAGTTATCAGAAAAGACAGCAAGAGTAAACGGAAAGAATAATGACAAAGGAAAGGAAAAGTGGACAAAAGTTAACTACTAACTTAATCTAAGGTCAGAGGAGGAACAAAAATGAAGTGACATAGCCAGATGTTGGGCCCAGAGCACTAAGAGAGGGTGAGGGTTCTGGTGACAGGTATTGGAGAATCAGGCTTGCTATCCAATTTTATTTGTTAACTTTGCTTCACATCCTGTATTCCACAAAGCTGCTAAATATAAGAGCTATTTGAAAGGTTCATGAAAAATGGAATTAAAGTGCAAGTTTATTTGGGTGTGAAAAAAATTCTTTCTAAAATCTGAGCATAGCTATTTTCCACAAACTTTTTGAAGACCTCCTTGTATAACTGCCCTTAATCCCCATGAGAAATATGCAATCAAGCGATACATAGAACCAAGAAGCCCATGGTTATAAAATTGTATATATAGCTGTATTTTTTAAAGTTTGCTAATTTCTTATCTGAGATACATATTTTGTATTTTGCATTTCTCTTCTTCCACTATGTCCTTGGGAGTAACAAGAGACCCAAGGTGAATACTTTTCTTTGGAAGGCAACGCCAAGTTCAGATGGGTGTTCATCTCTCCATTTCTCTTTATTCCTTCATTGTCTGGATGGATTCGCTCCTTCTAGTCTTGGGTTTTTGTTTTGCAATTTTTTAAATCCAAGCGAGCACTTTTTTTTTAGAGAGATTAATTTAATTTATTATTACTATTATCTTTAAATTTTGTGTGTGTTCACCAGAGAGAAACAGAGAGAGGGAAAGTGAGAAAGCAAGCCTCCAGGTCCAGGACTTGAACTGCAGTCGGCCATATGGGAGTCCAGCACCTTAACCACCACACCACCTGTTGGTCTCTAAATGAGCACTTTTAATTGGTCAAGCACTGTTAAAAGCATTCTGTAAATATAAACCCATCTAATCCTTATAAGCAAACCTACTCTTAGCCCCATTTTACAGACAAAGAAACTGAGCCATGGGGAGGCTGGATGACCTCAACAATGGACGCACAGACCGTGAGAGACAGAGCCTGTGTGCCTGGCCACTGCCACATGGCTGCCTTGTGGTCAGTCAGAAGATGGCGACTGCTGACCAGGATGGTGCTTGCTTACCCCAAGGCCACAGGACACGGTGTCCTTTATAACCTCTAATCTTAAGAAACTAAGGAATGGTCATAGCTTTGAAAAATGCGGGCACTATTTAGAGCGGGTAATATGTAAATAGCGTAACTATTCCTGATGAAAAGTGGTCTGGAGTGTCCTGCCCTGGTCCCGGGAGCCGCAGTCTCTCTTCTTCGTCTCTCACCTGCTGCCCCTTTTGTCCAACAGCATACACATGCCATGTCGTGGCTACTGTCACGTCAGACCTGGGCACATACAATGGCAGTTTCCAATGATAAGACTAGATCTGGCTCCTAAATTACATTGTCATCTCAAAGTAGTGGTTACTGAATTTTAATGCATATAAAAGTCACTTGGAGAATCTGTTAAAGTGGAAGTTCCAGAACTTTCTCCCAATTTGCCCCTATTCTCATTCCAGGAATAGGGTGGGGGCTAGGAAGCTCCATTCGTAAATAAGTGTAATGATTCCAACCCATGAAGATACCTTCGAGAACCTGAGATAACACAATACTTAAGAATTTTAGGTGTTTTCTTCAACATTTTGAATTATTTTTAGAATATTTCGAATTCTCTCAGAGTTAACATTTAACACATTTCATGTAGATTTCTACCAAAATAACAGATGGTATAAGAGATCTATCAAATTTTATCACGGGGATTTTTATTATAAATTCTTTAGGACATACTTAAGAAGTGATTATTTCTGTAAATGTGGCATGTTCAAAAAAACAGCTTTTCCTGAGGTAAATGTACCTCGAATCCTTATTTAGCTGGAAAATTACACATTAGTTGCGAGTTTTGAGTAAGTCATTGTATGTCTAACATCCACACAGTTTTGGCTGACAGTTTGAGATCTCGTCTGTAAATCCTCTAATGCACGTACCACCCAATCTTCCGCTGTTCAAGTAGACCTGCCCATGTTTCAAAGCCTTGGAGGCTGAACATCACTGCACTATCCACTTTCTGTTTCATTTCAGCAATAAATTAAGTTACATAACTTGTATGAATACAGCTCGGTTTTCTAAAGTGCTCAGTCTACAGACAAGAGAAATGACACAGGGACCCTAAATTCATTCTCCGCATGATGCATGTCCATAATCAAGCCTCTCAGCTCCCATCACAATGCCAGATCTTAAAAAGAGAGATTGGGGCAGGGGCTGACTGGGTGGAGGTATTCGGATTTCTTTTTCTAATATACTTACTCAGTGCCTTTGACTAATCAGGTTTTCTCTTGCTCAGCTATTCCTGACTAGAACTAAATTATAATTTTTTAGGAGGATGTTTAAACTCATTCTCCATTTACAACGGAGGGCAATTTCTCTGCCCCGTTTCTTGTTCCAAAGAAAGTCTAGATTAATATCCTGAGAATTAAGCTTTTGCTCTATTTCCTCAATTTTATCCAATTTTAAGTGGCTTTCCTGAGTACAGAGAATCATCTTCAGATAATCTCACCAATTTTGGTATTTTAAAACAATTACACTTTGAATTCAAAAATCTTCTGGAAATTGGAAATTTCAAAACTCTGAAGAAAAATAAACCATAATCAAGGGACAAAGCGCTATTAAAAATACATAGCACACATTCTAAACTTTATGTTATAACATGAATTATAAAAGCAAGTGAGACTGATTAAAATACATAGTTTTGCGCAGGATCATCAGGTGGCGTGGTGGTTAAGGATGTTGGACTCCCACATGGCCAACTGCAGTTCAAGTCCTGAACCTGGCAGCTTGCTTTCTCACTTTCCTTCTCTCTCTCTCTCCTCTCTCTTGCTCTGTCCCTCTCTGGTCAAATTAAAATTAGTAAGTAAATGAGTGAAGTTAAATAAAATAATTACTTAAAAAAATATATACTTCTGCCAAAACACAAGGCACGATGTTGCAACAAGGGTAAGCAGTAAGCCTTCATCAGGTATCCTGTGCGCTTTGGATACAAGTGCACGTCGAAGTCATGTTCCATGGCATGGCACCACCCTGATGACAAGACTGTCACAATGAATCATTTCTGCAGACTTTCGAGATAATGGCCTCTTCTACAAACATTACAGAGAGCACATACACCTTTCTACGGATCATCAAGCCTTTTGTCACTTAAATCTTGTGCCTGACCTAATTCCAGACATGGAAATTAAAGCAAAAAGATGAATCCAGGTGAGGATACTCAGTGACAAGGTGATTGGAAGATTCATCTTCAACATCACCAGATCCTGAGGACCCATAATGTGCAGGCAGCCCTGGGGACAAGCAGCAAACAGATGAGACCCTCCTCCCTGGGCTTCAAGCCTTCCAAGACTCAAGTCACACCTGGATTCTCTCCATGGAAATAACAAATGATGCAGATAGCATAGGGACCAGCAGTTAGCGTAATGGTTATGTTGCTGGTTTCCCACGTAGTCGACTGTGGTTCATGTCCTGGACCCGGTGGCTTAAAACTCATACCGGGCGTGTGTGCGTGCATGCCCAAGATCCCAAGAGGAGAATGGAGGAGAAGGGATTGTGGCGTGGCCATCCCCCCTGGGGGGTGATTTCTTGCTTTCTGTCTCTCTGTCTCTGTTTGTCTGACGAGCACATGTGCCCTGTAGCAAAAACCTCTCCAAAAAAAAAGTAGCATAAAAAGGCTAGAGCAGTAGCAGGCTTCCCAACTTAACCAAGTATCATAACTGAGAAATATTTGTCTGAAGTCTGCCATCTTAGCAAAAAGTTCACCCTTTCTTCTGGTACTCCTGTCCCCTACCCCCAGGAGAAAGAGGCAGTGAGAGTTTTGAGGGTCCAGCTGCTTTTGCTAGATGCTGGAAAAGGCACTCACTGTCTCACTCACCCACTGGTACTAGTTTCCATAGTCTAAGAAAAAAAATCGAAGGTACCATGGTGACTAAAGTCTGAAAATTCCTTATGAGGGCTCTTCAAACATTCCTGGAAATGCATACTATGAAAAAGCCATATATAGACTAAAAAATATTTTTGCATCAAAATAAGCTTTTACTTGAATTCCATTTTTCCATTAAGTTTTGAAATCCCCCATGCTAGTATAATTGGTGCTATGCAGTAAGTTCCCAGCCACTTAGAGATTATCTTGTCCCAGCGTCCACGCCTGGTGCATGGGTGTGGCAGTGGCGCGGCCTGCAATGCACTCACTGTCTGCTCCTGTCGGGTACCAGTACCTGCTGCAGCCCTGGGCTGAGCAAAACCGGGAATCGTGTGTGCACCGTGACCTGGGTGACTTGCTTCTGCCCTCCTCCTCGTCTCCTTGGTCTGTGCCTTTTTGCTTTGATAATTATGCTAGGTTTTTGTTTTAATGAAATCTAAATATATCCACTCATAATAGGAATGGTTTATAGGAAGCTTTTTTTATTTCTGCCTCCGCAGTGCCCTCGGATTCATTTGCCATCACTTCGTGTGTTCTGTTTGATTTAATTGAGTATGTGCGGGGAGAAGGTGAACCCTCAAGCTTGGAGTGTCAGAGAGACTGGGAGAATTATCGTGACCTGTCTAAACTGCATTTGCTCTGTTCCTGTTGTAAATGCCCTCGTAAATACTGAGGACAGACTTGGTTTCAATGCTGTGTAAAAATAAAATGTCACAGAAATTAGTTCTGTGAAATGAACAGAAGTGGAAGGAGCCATCCAGAGGGGTGAGAGTACTCAGCAGGTGTTCTTGTGGGGGGTTCTATGTCCTGTCTCAAGGTTAGCCACTCCAGCAAAAGGTGACTGCCCAGTTGAGTATTTCGTGAGACAAGAACTCGTGTGTCCTATTTGAGCAAAACTGGGTGCCATTGTATTTTGGTGTGTTTTAAGTGAAAGCATCATTTGACATATTTTGTCTGAAATGAAAGTCATCCTCTCAATTTCCTGACCCCAAAGGTATTCTTTACAATTAAGTAGTTGTTCATCCAATCTTTAATTTATTTTGTCTTTGCCATAGGGCGTGTGTACTCCCTGGAGAGAGACAAACAGAAACAGTGAGAGGGAAAGTGAAAAATCACCCCCTAGGGGTATGACCATACCACAATCCCTTCTCCTCCATTCTCCTCTCGGGATCTTGGGCACACACATACATGTGTCTGGTGTGATTTTTAAGCCATGAGGTCCGGGACTTGAACCGTGGTTGGCTGCATGGGAGTCCAGCACCTTAACTATTATGTCACCTACTGGCCCATATCAATCTTTTCTGCATGTTGTTAATAGGACATACATAAATGTTTTATCTGTATACACACATACTCACGTATCATCTGTCAGATAAAAGTAGATTTTTTTTCTGCAATGTATATGTTTGTATATATATGTATATGTTTTGTGAAACTAAAAACTGTGACCTTTCTCCCCAAATCATGTGTATAAATATATTTATATATACATATTTATTTATCATAACTATACACGGGGGGGGACCAGCAGTTAGTGTAATGGCTATGTCGCTGGACTCCCATGTAGTCAACTGCGGTTTGAGTCCTGGACCCTGTGGCTTACACTCACATTGGGCGCATGTGCGTGCATGCCCAAGATCCCGAGAGGAGAATGGAGGAGAAGGGATTGTGGCATATCAATCTCCCCTGGGGAGTGATTTCTCACTTTCTGTCTGTCTCTCTGTGTTTTCTGGTGAGCGCACGTGCGGTATAGCAAAAACTTCTCCAAAAAAAGAAAAAATAATAATTATACACAGGGATCAGCCTGAGGCTTGGTGTTTAAAGTGACTTGATTCCATATGGCCAATCCTACATTTTGAGTCTCAGACCCACACACTAGGTGCATGTGCATGTGTACCCAAAATCCTGCAAGGAGGGAGACGTAGAGGAGTAGAGATTATAGGGTGAGTATTCCTCATAGAAGGTGCTTTCCCACTTTCCCTCTCCCTCTTTTTCTCTCTCTCTGATAGAATTTTAAAAAGAAAATAAAAGAGAAAAGTAAAGAAAATAGTACACAGTATTCCCTTCTCCCATGAACGAACACTTAGACTATTCAGAAATCTTCACTATTACAACACCTGTAGAATAGCTCTTTCTGTAGGAAGTTTCTTAGAAGTACAGTTTAGGAGCTGAAGGGGATGCAGACTTAATATTAATAGGAAATATTAAGCTATCTTTCAAAAACATTGTGCATATTTTTCTTCTAATCAACTACCAACAAAAATACCTGTTTCCTCAGAATTTCATAAAAACTGGAGATCTTATATCATTGTGGTTTTAATTTTTTTTTTTTTGGCTTTTTTTCCTTCTCTGAGTTACTGTTCCTATTGAGTTGTCTGTCTTTGTTTCATAGCTATTTGGAGATTTTTGCACATCTGGGACATTAAGCTTGTACTTTTGCATGTGTCAAAAGTGTTTTGTTCCACTTTACTATTTGCCATGTAGTTGTATGTTGGGGCTTTCACTGTACTCAGTTTTTAGTTTTGTGTAGTCAGATTCAAAAGTCTCTTCCTTGATACTGCCTATATTTTGTAGAAATGCTTTCACTCACCCTGCCATTTAATGATATTATCTTATGTTTTCTTCTAGTACTTTTTTGATTTTAATATTTTTACAACTAAATCTTTAAACTACTTGAAAAGTATTTGGCTGGGAAATGCTAGGAGGTATATCACTTTATATTTCTTCTAAATGGACAGCCAGGTAATTCAATTCCATATATTGCATAATTTAATCTTCCCCTACTGAATTTAAATACCAGTTTTATTATATTGCATTTTTAGATTTCCACATATGCAATGAAACTCTCCATTTTCTTTTATTGACTTATTTCTCGACTCCTGCACTGTTTTAGGGCAAATACTTTTCTCTCTACCTCTTTCTCCTCCTCCTACTTTATACTTCAAAATACTACTTTTTTAAAATAAGAATGTCCATTTTAGAGGATATGAAAGCTAGATTTTTAAAAAGTTTACATGATGGCTACTAGAGGAAGGATTGCTACTGAGTGCAGAATAACAACAGAATTTATAGCCATATCATCAATTATAGTGCCCCCATGCTGGCAGTGCAAAGTGCATCCAGTACTCGGCTGTTCTGCCTTGAAGGCTCCAGCATACAAAAGGGCCTTGTCTTCTCCACTGGTGCTGAATCTCAGTCTTCTTGTTTCCTCTTTAATAGCAGTATTTTCTCCTTTAAAAACAAAAACAAAAAACCCTCCAGGCGCAGTGTGTGCATGAGAGAAGAGAGAGAGAGAGAGAGAGAATGGGAGAGAGAGAGAGACAACCTTTCAAGGGCTTTCACATCACAATCCTTTCCCCTCTATCTCTCTCCTTTCAGGATTTTGTACATGCATGCACATGTACCCAGTGTGTTTTTCAAACCACTAGGACTGGTATTTGAATTGAGGTCAACTATGTGGCTCCCTAAGCATAGCACTTAACCTAGTGCTACTGGGTCAGTCTCTTTGTTCCACTGTTTACTGCCTTGCTCCTGCCTCTGTTCTTGGAGAGGAGCTCATTTTGAGAGAAACTCTGGACACTTCTTCATAGAATGAGAGCCTCCTTTCTAACCTCTGCTCCTCCCTTTCTAAGGAGTTCTTCAACTGAACTAAACTGGTTTATATTTGATTATACTATGATCCATTGAATTATGATTTAAATAGTTCATAAAGTGAAAATTTAATAAAATGGTATTTGTGGTCATTTCCCTAAAACTTGAATATCAGATTCTATAATGAAAAATCTTTGGCTCAATATTAATATAATTTCTTTGAGAAAAATCAAGTTCTATGTATATATATTTTAAGTTTCAACATCTTTTCTAGAAATTAGTGTTCTTCCTATAGCATTTAAGTGAGTTTATAGAATTAATTTTTGTTCCTGTATCCAAGGTCACATGACTGGGTCTAGAATCTAAGAATTTCAACTTAAGACCCAGTAGATTATGTCTTAGATAATTGATCATTCTTTCTAAAGTCATATTCTATGTTTTTCCTAATTAAAAAAAATTAACAAAAGCCTTGTTACATTGCTTTTGTAGTTGACCTTTCCTCTGTATCATCCCCACCCCCTCCCCATCTATTTCTACACAGCAGAGAAAAAAATCAACAGAATGGAAAGACTACTTACACAATAGGAGAAAATATTTAAAAAACATATATCTGATAAGAGGCTAATTGCTAAAATATCAAAGGAAACTCCTAAAACTCAATAGCAAAACGTCCAAATAACCTAATTAAAACATAGGCAAAAAATTCGAATAGACATTTCTCAAGATGAAGACATGTAAATAGTCAACAGTAAATAATAATTACCAAAAAACAGAAGATAATACGTGTTGGCAAGGCTGTGAGAAGTTCAAGCCTAGTAGACTGTTAATGGGAATGTAAAATGATGCAGCCACTATGGAAAACAGTTTGAAGTGTTCTCACAAATTAGAATTAAGATTACCATAAAAAAAATCTCACAATCTCACTTCTGGGTATATGTTCAAAAGAACTGACATGGGGATATCAAAGAGAGAGCTGCACTCCCATGTTCATTGTAGCATTGTATCATTTATCCACAATTGCCAAGAGGTGGAAGCAGCTGACCTGTCCATCAACAGACGAATGAATACAGAAAAAAAAAATATATATATATATATACATACACACACACACAATGGAATACTATTAGGATTAAAAATGAAGGAAATCATACATTTCTTATAACTTGAATGGACATGGAAGTTATGTTGAGTAAAATACAGGTCAGTCATGGGAGGACACACACTATATGACTCCTCTCTTACAAGAGTTATTTCAAAATAGTCAAAAGTATACAATGAGAGATATGATCTTCACAAGAAATGATTATTACTTCTTTTAAAAATTTATTTATTCCACAGAGACAGAGAGAGACAGACAGACAGTCAGCACCCTTGACAGGGTCTTGGAGCCGCCCCTAGCTCAGTCAGCCCTGGATTGTGGGCACACATGTTCCCAGTGTACCCAGAGAGGTCTGCGGATGTGAACTAGTAACCATCCCATGGGGGGGGTGTGCCTTGCAGAGCAGTGTGCTTTACCACTGTACCACCATCCATCCCTCCTTCTATTTTTTGATGAATACACTAATATTTGATGATGTTAAACATGTGATTCAAAAGCCACATTTCAGGCGCTCATTCATTTCAAAAACATCTACTCAGTCAGTATGAGTGAGTATGGCCTTTTCTGATATTTTTAGTAATACAACTGTCTTATGTCTTTGACATAGAAAGCACTAGGTCATCTGGAGAGTCATGATGTATTTTTCTCTTTTTTTATGCAAAAAATGCATCCTGATTCTCCTAACAACCCAAAAGAAAACTGTTGATTTAAAAACACTTTCCATCTGTTCTATTTTAAATAATTATTTATGAACTGACTTCAATAAAATCTATTTATACTAAAAATAATTATTTATGTAATTTTATTTATAATAATAATTATTATTATTTTAAAATTTGCTACAGGGAACATGTACTCGCCAGAGAAAGAGAGAGAGAGAGAGAGAGAAAGCAAGCTTCCATGTCTGGGACTCAAATTGAAGTCAACCATGTAGGATTTCAGCACCTCAACTACCTTGCCACCTCTGGCCCTTCCATCTTATTCTTTTCTCTCTCTCTTTTTTTAAAAGAATTATTTATTTATTTAATTCCATTTGTCGTTGTTGTTGTTGTTATTATTATTTTAATTTGATCAGACAGAGACAAAAAGAGAGAGAAAGGGAAAACCAGAAAGCAAGTTGCCCAGTCTGGGACTCGAACCACAGTTGGCCACATGGGAGTCCAGTGCCCTTAACCACCACGTCATATGCTGGCCTTTCCTCCATCTTTTTCTTTAAGCAACACTTAGCACTGTTCTGTGCAAACCACTACATATTTACAAAAGCCTAACTACTTTTGCTGAAAAGGAGGAGAAAGTAGAGGCAGAATGCTGCCTTACACAGAGTAGGTGCCTAAACGTTGACCATTTGTACCTCTGCTCGCCCTTCCGGGCTAACTGTATTAACTTATCTCATGTCCCATCAGTCCAGGGTGCCCCTCACTGTGGTCTGTAGCTGTCTGGACTCAGGGCTCTTACTCGCTCACAGAATCCTTTGGGAGTAAAATGCCTCTGATGGAGCCACTGAAGGCGGGCATTTCACACACTGAAGATAAAGTCTCTGAGAACAGACATCCACGACCACGTGGCATAGGCTTGGTTTATTCAGAGGGCCAGATGCATGGTGGAAAAAGGGAGATTTGTTAAGACTTGTGGTATGCTCATCTGACGTTCCGGGAAGGCCAGTTGGAGTTATAACACAGCACAGCTTTCCAAAAATAGCTGAGGAAAAATAGTCAGTCCCACTGTAGCTTTCCCACTTACCTTATTTCATGTTATGTTCATGTTTATGACTCAGGGCCTCGTAAAACACGGCCTTTCCCCTAAAACGCTCCCTAACCTGGAAGCAATTTCGACTCACACTTCTACTATAAAGAAGAAATGCATTATTCTTCTCATGCCATGAATAGGAAAACATAGTTCACAAATGTGTCTCTGAAAGGAAGCCAGAGGCTGAACTGACACCAGAAATGAGGTGCATTTGGTCTTCTACTGTGGAAATAAAAAGGGAAAGTGCCAGGCATGTTATATGAACTGTGAGCCCCAGACATGAACCCAACATTTAAATCTGTAGAACACGAAGAACATGCAACAACAACAAAACGCACACATCAGATGATGTTGATTCCAGTAGAAATACATGCGTGTGCTCATGCATGTGTATGTGTGTGTCGGGGGCTGTTCTTCAGCCTCGTCCTGCCTTTCCCCTGCTCCGGCCCTAGTTAGACATCAGGGAATTGGGACCAGCAGATGGCATTAATGGTTACATTGCTGGACTGCCTCATGATGGACCCAGGTGCCTGTGTGTGCATGCCCAAATCGTGAGAGGAGAATGAAGGAGAAGGGGTTGCAACATGGCTATCTTCCCTGGCAGGTGGTTTCTTGCTTTCCATCTGTCTTTCTGTCTCTGTCTGTCCAGCACACAAACACACCCTATAGCAAAAAAATCTCTCTCTCTCAAAAAAAAAAAAAAATGACACCAGGGAAGAGATCCCATGCCTTTCTGTCATCTGAGCCATCTTCAATGACTCCTCCTGACACACGAGCCTCAAGCACAGTTGACTCGTCATCCAGCATCTGTCCCAATTTAGCACGTGTACACAATGTGCAGTGCATGGGGTCATCATTATTCAGATGGTGCCCCTGGCTGCTCTGAGCTCTCCCTGTGGGTGGAGGCTTCATCTCTCCCTTTAGAGACATAGCCAAGGTTGAAGTAGCCAGCCCCATCGCTCGGTCATGGTGCTAGGAAAAGTCCATCTCTCTCCCTTTTATGTACATGCACCAGGTGCCAGGCGGTGTCCTGCATGCTCTGCTAATATTAACTCAATCCCTAAACAAACCCATGAGGTAAGTGCTATTAACATCCTCTTTCACCGAGGAGAGGACGGAGGTGCTGGTGAGATAGGCAGCTTGCTCACAGACAGTGGTCGGCGTGGCAGTCTGGCTGCAGAGCTGAGCTCAGGTCCTCAGAGAAACAGTAACGGCGTGTTCTGAGCACAGAGGCAGCTCGGGTTCTGCGCTCAGTGGGACCCTGGCCACCCTGCATCGGTGATGTGCTTTCGCGCTCACATCTGAAAGAGCCCCTTGAAGGATCTGGCTACGCAGGGGTCCCCAGTCACAGGGCAGGACACTTTCCCTGGAGCTAGTCCCTAGGGGCTCTTGTAACCTGGCCGAGCTATCTTAAAGGGTGACCTGGAGAAGATACTGGACTTTTTTGAGCTTTCTCAAGTAGAGGGAAGGACTGGAATGGGTCACTGAAAATATCCCAAGGCTTTATCTGTTCTGTTTTTAGAGTTCTTCTGAGACTCTGCAAGGGTCACTCTTCCACATGTCTGGGAGGAATACAGAACTAGGCTTTGCCCTTGAATGAAACACTCTTTGAAGCCCTAAATCACTGCGAGCATGCAACCCTGAGAGGCTGATTTAACACGGAACTCCTGTTACCTTATTAAGTCAAACGAGTTAGACACCATATGTCTCATAAAACATAGAACATATTTGTTTACAAACATACATAGTAAGTGACAAGATGTATAGAAAATAAATATTACATCCTCTGATTTTTAAAAACTAGTTCTTCTTCACTAAGTTAGCAAACAAAATAGGTAAGGTGGAATCTTCTAGGATGAATAACAATTTTTCTTTAAAGAACTTAGAAAGGTTCTATAAAGAAGATATGAGGAAGGACATTAAGGAGAAAAATACAGAGGCAAGTCATTTATGGGACACAGAAATGGGGTATTATCTATTCAAGATAACTTTATAGCATTGTTAACTGGACTGGTGAGAAATGTACATGTGTTGGAATATTCACTTTGCAAGCTCAGTAACATGTGATTGAATGAGTAAAACAAATTGAAATGAAAAAAATTAAAGAAAAAAATAAATAAAGTTGGCTATGCAGTAATCATGTTTCAAGTTTTTTGTTTTTGTTTTTTTGTTTGTTTTAAGAGTCCTCATTAACATGAATCTGTAATGTTCTATCAAACCGTGAAGACTAGAGTCTTCATTTCCCTCCAGGCTTCTCTTCCACACACTGTGGATGAGGAAACTAGGAACCAGCTACTCAAAGGACAAGCTGCCCTGCTACCGCCATCCACAAGGAGCAAATGGATGCGAAGATTGGACAGATCATCAGCAGCTGCTACCCTGCTGTTCATGCATCCTTTCATCCAGGAATTGGAAACCTCTCTCCAGACGTCACCCTAATGGGCAGGTAGGTGGCAAGTGTTATTTTCCTCTCTGTGGTACGGTATAAATACCTTGGCAGTCAGCATGCTCTGAGTAAATAATTACTGTTTTTGCTGCTGTTTTCCCCTAATGCACGGGGACTGTATATAATGAGTTACTGACAGAGTCTGTAACAGACCTGAGGCTTTCTGCCCGAGTTAAGCCTGGATGCTTGTCTAGCCTTCATCACTATTGAGGGCTTATTTCTCTGAACTATTCCTAATTTGAAGATCTCCATGCTGGCAACTCTCTGCCCATAGATTAAGCTAATAAACAAGCCAGAACACACTGCATTGTCATGCCCATGGTCTCATTTCCCTCTACCTGACTCAGTGTAAGGACCTTACTTCCCTTTTACCCTAGAAAATCTCTCTGCCACCTCAAGGTTCCTATTCCTCTCACGACCTTTCTGATCTATTGAGGGCAAGTCATTTATGGGACACAGAAATGGGGTATTATCTATTCAAGATAACTTTATAGCATTGTTAACTGGACTGGTGAGAAATGTACATGTGTTGGAATATTCACTTTGCAAGCTCAGTAACATGTGATTGAATGAGTAAAACAAATTGAAATGAAAAAAATTAAAGAAAAAAATAAATAAAGTTGGCTATGCAGTAATCATGTTTCAAGTTTTTTGTTTTTGTTTTTTTGTTTGTTTTAAGAGTCCTCATTAACATGAATCTGTAATGTTCTATCAAACCGTGAAGACTAGAGTCTTCATTTCCCTCCAGGCTTCTCTTCCACACACTGTGGATGAGGAAACTAGGAACCAGCTACTCAAAGGACAAGCTGCCCTGCTACCGCCATCCACAAGGAGCAAATGGATGCGAAGATTGGACAGATCATCAGCAGCTGCTACCCTGCTGTTCATGCATCCTTTCATCCAGGAATTGGAAACCTCTCTCCAGACGTCACCCTAATGGGCAGGTAGGTGGCAAGTGTTATTTTCCTCTCTGTGGTACGGTATAAATACCTTGGCAGTCAGCATGCTCTGAGTAAATAATTACTGTTTTTGCTGCTGTTTTCCCCTAATGCACGGGGACTGTATATAATGAGTTACTGACAGAGTCTGTAACAGACCTGAGGCTTTCTGCCCGAGTTAAGCCTGGATGCTTGTCTAGCCTTCATCACTATTGAGGGCTTATTTCTCTGAACTATTCCTAATTTGAAGATCTCCATGCTGGCAACTCTCTGCCCATAGATTAAGCTAATAAACAAGCCAGAACACACTGCATTGTCATGCCCATGGTCTCATTTCCCTCTACCTGACTCAGTGTAAGGACCTTACTTCCCTTTTACCCTAGAAAATCTCTCTGCCACCTCAAGGTTCCTATTCCTCTCACGACCTTTCTGATCTATTGAGAGGTCTCATCAGCACACCCTGTGTTCAGGTAGGAAACCTGTCTTCTGGAATCTTCTGAGTCTAGAGCTAGGCTGCACCAGTCTCTAGGTGGCCCTTGCCCCCACTCAGTGAGCTGAGTCCACAGCATGGGTGCTACCATCATGGACTCTGTCACCGGGCCCTGACACTGGAAGGAGTTCTGTGTTCACAGGCATGACTGGGTGTTACATTAGGCTCTGACACTGGCGTCTTGGATAGTTTGGAGGAACCCTGAAGGACAATTCTAGAACACACTGGGTGTTTCTTGAATTTATTCTTTTACCCAAATTATTATTTTTATTTCCTTACTTTCTATTATATCCTGGCATTCTCACCTCCTGGGGTGACAGGAAGTAGGGAGAAATCGGTCAGGTGGCAGGCATGGAAACCTGCCTGGCCAACCTCCTCCTGCTCATTTGGGAATCCCTGCAGCACCTCCAAATCACAAAGTCTGGAGTTGAGCTCAATATCTTGCCCCACCACCTGTTTCTCCTATGTTCTTTTTTTCCTTAACACCCAAGCTTCCCAGTCATTTATTTATTTATTTATTTTGGAGAGGTTTTTACTATAGGGTGCGTGTGCTCGCCAGACAGACAGAGAGAGACAGAGAGATAGAAAGTGAGAAATCACCCCCCAGGGGCGATGGCCATGCCACAATCCTGTCTCCTCCATCTCCTCTCGGGATCTTGGGCATGCACGCACATGCGCCTGGTGGGAGTTTTAAGCCACCAGGTCCGGGACGTGAACCATGGTCAACTACATGGGAGTCCAGCAACATAGCCATTACTCTAACTGCTCGTCCCTCCAGTCATTTTTGAGCTGCACTTCTCTCTGCACCCCCATGATTTACTTTTCTAGCTTCATTCTTCTGGTACAAATCCCACTTTGAGCTTTTCACTTACTGACCTGAATCATTTGCTCTCATTTGCTTCTTTCAAGTGAACTTTGCTAAGCTAATATCTCTATTCCCTTCCTCAGGCTGCTATTCCTGTCCCTGTTAGAATATATCCCAGAGTGCTCTATGCATGCTGCGTTGTTCTGACTCTGATGGATAAAAGACTGGCCACCATGCAAACACAGCGAACCTCATGTGGCATTCATTGATCATGTAGAAGCTAACTGTATCTTTGGTAAAGAGGGAGGATGGGAAGATCTTACAGTCAGCCCTTAAGGAAGCCCCAAATGTCCACAGGCACAGATGCTTTTTCTTCCAGCTGGAGTAGGCAACTGTGCCTCAGCTTACACTGTGAGGGGAATAGGAGGGCTGCTTTTAGGGTGTGGATATTTGGGAGGTCATGATGTCATTACTAAATATCTCACAGGCAGATGAGGAGCTAAACTGAAGCTGATGGAGGAATAACATCTGAAATAAAATACCATGAGTTTTATTTCAGATCTAATGATCTCCCCAGAGAATGATTCAAGAGTAGAATAGAGGGGCCAGCAAGTGGCATAGTAATTAAAATACTGGACTCTCAAGTGGTCAACCACAGTTCGAGTCCCAAATCCAGTGGCCTGAAACACACCCTGGACACATGTGCATGTAAGCTCAAAATCCTAACAGGAGAATGGAGGAGAAGAGATTGTGACATGGCCATTCCCCAGGGGTTGGTTTCTCACTGTCTGTCTCTTAGTGTTTATGACAAATGCAAGTACCCTATAGCACAAATTTCTTCAAAAAAAAAAAAAAAAGTAAATGTAAGGTGGAAGGGATGAAAGGATTTTGTCCTGATCTCTGGACATAGCTGCTTGTAGACACTGGTGATCTCAATGTAAAAGAGTGCCATCATCCAACTCAAGTTGGCAGGTCAGTTGGAAACCCTTAATCCTGGTCCCACTGTTTTCCCCTCACATATAAGGTTACAAGCAGCCTGGCCCTCAGGTTTAGGGTGCAGGGAGATGAAATTCCCATCATTTGGATACCTGAGATTCAATGAGAATCACTCTAGAACCCAGTACAAAAAGTATCATTAACTATAGTCATCATGTGCATTAGATCTCCCGAGCTTATACCTCCAGTGTAACTGAGACTCTGTACCCCTTGAACAACAGCTCTCAATTTCACCATTTCACTGACCCCAGCCCTCTGGCAACCACCATACTCTGCTTCTAAGAGTTCAGCTTTTATGAGATCACACAGTATGTGTTTCTGTGTCTGACTTATTTCACTTAGAGTGATGTCCTCTAGGTTCATTCATGTTGTCACAAGTGGCAGGATACACTTTTCTTCCCTAAGGCCGAGTAATATTCCATGACATAGTATCTATAATTTGAAAGTTTCTTTTACTATTACTAGAGATCTATGATGAAGTCTCTTAAGAAGTTTGGTTAGTTGACAATTGATGCTGAAGAAAATTCTCATATAAATTTAAACTCTAGTAAGCCATTTACATTACCTCCCCATAATTTTATTACCTCTGAAATAAAATACTGTAACTGATTTAAGTTTTAACTGTGCTTGTTCAGCTGTAGTTAATGAGCCATGCCAATAATGATGCAACTAGGAATCTCATTAAGAAGTAAGTTTCAAGATTTTCTTAATCACATTTTTTTATTGTGATAAAATGTGTAGAATATAAAATTTACAATCATATCCATTTTTAAGTGTACAGGTTGATGGAACTAAGCACATTTATATTGTGCAACTATCATCAGCATCCACTTCAAGAACCCCTTTCATGTTGGTAAATAATAGTTCCCCTTTCTTCTTTCTCCAACCCTTGACAGCCACTTTTTTGCTTTTGGTCTCTAGGAATTAGACAACTCTAGGTAATTCATGTAAGTGGAATTACATGATATTTGTCTTTTTCTAACTAGCTTACTTATAGCTACCCTTACTCTATTCTACTTACTATTTCCATGAATATCTTTTTCCATCCCTCCTTTCAATCTATTTTTGTGTTTGTTCTAACATGAGTTTCTTATAAGACATCAGAGAGTTGGATCATGCTTTTAAAATTCATTCTTCCAATCTCTGTCTTTGGGTTAAATAATTTAATCCATTTACATTTAAAGTAATTATTGATTATGAGGGACTTACTTCTGTGATTTTGACATTTGTTTTATACATGCCTTATAGCTTTCTTGTCCCTAATTTCTTGTGTTATTGCATTTTCTGTTTTTAGTTGATTGTTGTGCAGTAAAATGTTTTATTAGGTCGCTGGGAAAGTCATGATGTATTTTTTTTGTGATTATTTTTGTTGAAAATTAGATATTTGAATTTAATGTTGTAACTCTGGAAATCAGATTCTCCCTCATGCCTCAGTGTTTGCTTTGCTTGTTTACCTTTTTTGTTATTGTAGGATGTGTCTGTGCTGGTGTTCAGACTTAGGTATAAACTTATTAAAAATTTTTATTAAATTTTATTTATCCATTTATTTATTTTTAATTTGACAGAGGGAGAGAGAGAGAGAGAGAGAGAGAGAAAGAGAAAAAGAAAACAAACCACCAGGTCCAGGACTTGAACTGTGGTCAGCCATGTGGGAGTGCCCAGCACCTTAACCACCATGCCACCTGCTGGTCCCAAGACTTAGGTATAAACTTAAGATCTTCTCAATTTTGTTTAAGCCTGGCTATGCTCAGATGTTCTGGATTCTCCTATGTACACTCTTGCTTTTGAATGTCTTAGATTTTAAATGTCTGGCTCCCACCGGGGGAAAAGAAAGAGAAATGATGGTGTTGTGAGTGAAGTAAAAAAAAGAAAATGGTGCTCGCTCTCTAAATCCCCTGGAAATAGTTTCAGTTGGAGGAGGAGGAGTGAAACAACTGCTGCCCCTCCCCTCCATGTGTCTTCAGACCTAGTTAGGATAAGAAACAGGAAGCAACAGTAAGAATCAGACCCCAAATTTTTGAAGCACATGGTTCTTTTTTGCCCACCTTGCCTCCCAGGAGCTCTGTTCAGGCTGCTCTGGAAACAGGAGCAGAGCTGCCTGCCATGGAGATGGGGGATGGGTAGTTACTACCTTGCTTCCGACTGAAATCAACCAAAATTTACTTTCCAAGCCTTCCCTGAAAGTTGTAATCCCTAGGATAGGCTCTCAAGTTACAAAGTAGTTACATGAAGCAGATTCTGCCAATGCAATTATTGTCCAGGTGGGGAGATAGATTCCTGGGGCTTCCTTCTTTGCCATCTTCCCAGAATCCTTCCCTCAACTGCTTGCTTTCTACAATTCCTCAATGAATTTAATAATTTTATACCATATTATCTAAGTAAAGCAAACCAAGTGAAAACCTATATTTTCAGAAAAGAAAAACTGGGGTATAAAAATTCACTTAACATTCAGAATATGATTCATTTTCTTAAATGAGTGCCCCCCAGGCATTTAAATATATGATTCAATTTGTTAAAATTCAATTTACACACTATGTGCCAGGAACCAGTTTATTAGATAAAGTAAGATACACCCAAGCTTGCAAACACATTGCCCAAAGAGAATTGGTTAATGCACTTAGAATAAAAATAGAAGAGAACAGGAGCAATGCTTAACATGAAATCGCACAGATATCTTTCAAAGAAATACAGGTATAGAATTAAAGGACATAAAATCACAGGAATGTTCTATAGCAATGAAACATTCAGACAACCATCAGTTCTCTGACACTGACACAAATGGGTTTTGAAGGGAGGGGGCTAAGAAACAACAAACTTAAAGAACAGCAATGAAAAATCTTCTTGAATGCACTTAATTAAGTACTTCAAAACCAGAGCAGAATGTTTCCTATCTGTTCTAAGTTTACACAGTTATTAAGCTTGAAGGCTGAATATTATCTTGCCCCAGGCAGTTCAACTAGCTGTGTGGAGGTTGTTTGTATAAATGCCTCATTATGCATAAAAGCACCAAGAACACCCTGCATTTACTTCTTCGTTCTATAAAGAAACTCATTACCAATTGTGTCCACTTCAATGTTCCTCACCTTCTGGTACAGAAATTTCGTTGATGTTGCCAATGTTTACAAGAGGATCCTAAAAGTCACAAACTGTGGCTTGCAGCAGCTTAGGTACCAGAGGGAGTTGGGCAGTTAGGATTACCTCCCTACCGTGGGAGATGGTGGGGAGCCAGGGTTCCCTATCCTGGGAAGCAGGTCTTTCCTTTCTTGGGCAGGTTCTGGAGTAAAAGGCTCTACATAAAATGGGTGGTGAGACACAATGGGAATGAGCCGTTTGTAAGTGACAACGCATTGAGGCTGACGAGAAGGAAGACGGATGTGGGAAGTGAGAGAATGTGTATCAGAGAGAAGGTCCATCAGAGAGAGTGAGAAATCACTGGACCTGACATATTTGAGGACATGTGAGTATTTGTCCTTCCCATGTGCTATCTTTAGAAGTTCACAGAAAGACTGAATGACTCACCTAGAGTCAAATAGACCGCCATGATAGAGCAGTAACTGATCCAGACCTGATGGGCTGTACAACGGCCCTTCCCAGAGGCTGTTTTCTTCATCACCTCCACTGGTGTTAACTGGTTTCAGGCCAACACAACATGTCTGGGGATCTTCACAGTGTGTCATTCTGGTGTTTTTCAGGGGGTTGCTAGAGGAAGATGTGCAGCCCTCTCATTTTGGTACCCCCTACCCCAATCAACCCTGTGTTGTTCTGGCTGTCTGTGGAACTCTGGAGAAAAGAGTAATGTGACCACCATGAGTCTCAGGCAAGATCAAAGCCAACTTGACTGTTGCTTGAGGTTTCCTCAGATACTGGACTTAAAGACACTCTGCAGTGTCGCATTAAGACATTCTTCCCCAAAACTGAAACCCATCTTATTTATTTGGTCACTTCTTTTAGAGAAGTGACATTTGTCCCTAAAGCACATGTGGAAAGAAACTAATAATTCTTAAATACATCATCACCATCATCACCATCATCTTTATCAACACTCTGAACCTAATTATATATTTATGCTTTATTTGTTTAATTCCTAGTCTATATTTGGTGCTCAGCACAATGCTGTGCATGCGTAAGGCACTCAGTGAAAAATGACGGGATGGATGGATGGAGGGATGGTGGCTTTCTCAACGGCATGCGTGTCAGAAGAGGAGGGATAATTCTACCTGGAGCAAATACCAGGATGCTAAGCTTCCCAGTTTCACTTCTCAGTTTCAAACATGGGGAAACAGTGGCCCTGAAATGTCATTGTGTTTTCCTCCACCCGAATCTGTGGAAATGGACCTATTAAAAAAAAAATCTATTTAGTGTAATTTTTTTCTTTCTGAATTTCTTTCCATAAATGTACTTTCTCACAAGTTTTGTATATAGTGTCTCCTCCACACTAGAAATGTCAGCAGTCATGCTTCGGCTCGTGATTTTCTTGTCATCTCTATGAAATTGATATTAATCAATTGTTTCTCTCCTTTAATCCAATCAGATACTTTGTGAGAAATCTTAGGTCCTAATTTCCTTATTTCATTGTGGTGGAAGCAAATTTGTCCCTCTTTGGATACTTCTTCATGAGCAGCTTCCAGAGAACCACAGAGACAATAATCATGTATATTATTAACCAAGTGAAGAATTTTCTTACATTAGAAAGCCTTTCTTATTTCCAAATCTCTGGTCAATTGACATGTATACTACTTCTTCTTTTAGAAAAGTGACATTTGTTCCAAGGACATATGTGCAGATTCTTCAAAGCTATCAAGGAGGGGCTTATTTAGAAACTGAATTTTCTCTTTTCCACGAAGGATAGAACTAATATGAAGCATTTTCAAAATGTTCACGGAAAATGAGAATTATGTAAAAACCACAAGTAGATTTCAAAACTTTTTGCACTCATATAAATTTGTATTTCAATTCTATTTGTCCATAAACCCTTTGAAGCCTCCTTGTATAATGCCATGAGATTATAAAGATAGAAATATTTAAAAAGAAAGAAAGGGAACCACCAACTACTACCACAGTCTTGTCTGACATTCTTTTAGATGGCTGCTGCTGTTTGCTTAGAACTGAAGGGAGCTTTTCCAGTTTGAGATCAGACAACAAATGTGATTTTTTGCTGCATAAAGAACAAGGAGGAATTTACTATAAATGACAAGGTATGACAGTAGTGCCCTGGAATAAAGCAATACAGTAGGGATAGCTAGCAAGAGTGAAGTGGAAATAGAATTGCAAATGAGAACATAAGATTGGTAAGTAACTGAGTTGGGGGAAGGAGTATTAAAAGATTACTCTGTTGGATTTTTTTTTTTTTTTTTGAGAGAGAGTTTTCTATCCATGCACTTGCTGGAGAGAAAGAGAGACAGAAAGTGAGAAATCATCCCACAGAAGGGATGACCACACCACAATCCCTTCTCCAGTCTCCTCTCAGAATTTTGGGCATGCATGCACATGTGCCAGGCATGAATTTCAAGTCATTGGATCCAGGATTCAAACCACAGTCAACTATGTGGGAGTCCAGTAACGTAAAATTAAATTATCTGCTAGTCTCCACTCTGTTAGACTCTTTTAAAAAGTTGCATGGTAGAGAAATCTTACATGGAGTATGAAACATGTCACTAAATCCAGCTAGCTAGGCTATTCGCTGTCCAATAAAATGATGTACATCCAAAGGGAGGAAGACAATGGCGATGTCAGCCTGCCTGTGAAATGGGGACACAGAGCTCTGTCGAGGTGATAGTTCGTTTTCAAGTCAAAACAGGCATCGAAAGTGCTATTCTGTAGAGGCAAAGGATCTACATTTACTAAATTTGTATGGATGGCTTTGACAATATCACTAAACAATATCAAACAATATCACTGAAACAAAGATAACAGAGGACTATTGACAATGATCAATTTGGACACACTTTGAAGAAAGCGTAATTTTTTTTTTTTAAATATGTACACTCATGAAAGAGAAACAGAGAGGGTGAGAAGGAAAGTGAGAAATCAACCCCCTAGGAGGATATCCACTGAAGTCAGGAGTGGTCTGGATAAAAGAAGAGTATTTGAAGGAGAACTGTGCAAGACCCAGATAGCCCAGTGAAGGAGCAAGTGGAAAAGTTACAGGAAAACAGATTTCGGTTAAATATAGAAGAGGATTTTATCAGCGAATCTGTTCACAACTGGTACCAGTTGTAAACTCAAGTCGAGGCACTGTGTGATTCAGCAGATCCAGTCTGGGGAGGATGCTCACGTGCTGACTGTGGGATCAGAGTTCCTCTCAGGCAAATCAAGGCCCTTCTAAGTCTGAGCCGTTGTTTGTCATTCACCCATATTTCATGGCCTTCATTCTCCATGCATCTCTTTTTTACATATACAATTTAAGTTGATGACTCTATTTGATATGCATTCTGTACATTTTCAACATTTCTCATCCTATTCCGCTTAGATTTTCAAAAAAAAAAAATGAAAGAAAATTTATGGTTTTAGATTTTAATCTCTATTGAGTCATCTGAAAAGTCATGACTCATCTTTGCATAGAAAAACATGAAAAAATATATCATGACTTTTCTGACGACCCAATAGTTCTTTCTGTTTCTCTTTCTCATTCTCTCAAGATAGCTAAGGGCTGAAGACAACCGTGCTGTTAACTTAGAATGACATTTTTCTTGACCATTATTAGTAGCTCATCTTCCCCAAACTTAAAAAAGTGAACTATAGGTTTTTTCTAATTTACAATTAATACACAATTTTCGATTGGAAAATCTTGTGAACTCTTCTTTCTAATGTGCATTTCTTGCCATTGCCCTGAATTATCTCAAGTTAAGACTTACTGGCAATGAGGACATCTGTGCCGAAACTAACACTGTTGGCAAAATTGTCTTTTTTTAATACAAAAAACAAACTACGCACGTCAAACTGTATGTTTCAGAGCAGAAAAAAGGTAAACTCTCCATGTCGTCATGTACCAGAGGTACCGCAGGATGGATTTATTAACACAGACATAGTCTCTGCATGCCCTAGTAATTAGCCATAGGGATCTTTAATACATTTACAATATATGCAATACATTCTTGATTATTGCATATACTATTTATTAATTTTTTGAGAGGTTTTTGCTATGGGGCACGTGTGCTCCCAGAAAGAGACAGAGAGAAAGAGAGACAGAAAGCGAGAAATCACCTCCCAGGGGGATGGCCACACCACAATCCCTTCTCCTCCATTTTCCTCTCGGGATCTTGGGCACGCACGCACATGCACCCAGCGTGAGTTTAAGCCATCGGGTCCGGGACTCGAACCACAGTCGACTACATGGGAGTCCAGAGACATAGCCATTATGCTAACTGCTGGTCCCTATATATTAAAATTTTAAAAATAAACTATAGCTTTGTAAAAAATGACATATTACTGCATAAGTGCTAAATTTGGGTGCACATTCTGTTCAAGACCAATGGCAGGTAGAAAACACCAAATGATGTTAGCTATTGTTAAGACAGTTGAATAACACAAAAATCTTGGGACAAATTAGTATATCAATAATCCCATTAAAAATTAAAAATTAGAAATATCTACACTATGAATAAAAGTTGCAGAACAATTCCTGGAGATTTACATTATTGGAAATCATTGTTTAGGCAGTAAGTAATCAATTCTAAGAACATGTCAATATTTCAGGGAGATTTCTAACTTCTTATAATTGATTTGACTATAGCTCACAGGATTATGTCAACATATGACATATTCATTCATGGCCTTGATGACAGAATTGTAAAAAAGATTTATCTTCTTGACTTAGAAAACCTCAAACAGCTTACTTTCGATAGAATGTACTATTTTTCCAATAACCTGCTATTCAACTAGTTCACCTGAACATGGTCGATTTGGGATTAGTCAACTAACTAATAGGTTGTTGGAAAAGTCGTGACATATTGTTATATAGAAAATACACGTCATGATTTTTCCAACAGCCTAATAATTAATGGTCATTATTTAAACTTTCCAAACTCAAAAGTATTTCTTTTTTTTGGCTGACCATTTTTTGAACCAAACAAATGAAGCCATTGTAGCTTCATAAAGAGTAGCTAAGTGCTAATACTATTAATTTCATAATTTCAGAGTCAATTTTATATTATATATGCCAAAGATTTCCATCCAAGGAATTAAATAATAATTAGAATTGATCTTCCAATTACAATCTAAAGGTGTTAATTTTTCAAATATGTTATATTGTTTCTCACAGGTTTTTAGAATGGAAATTCTCACATTCCAAAACTATCACTTAACAGTCGTGCTTGTTACATTATGTATCAGGCATGGAAATTACTTATTTAAATAAACTTAGCTGTATCAATACTGAAATAATTTATATACAAGAAGAAAAGTTTCTCTTTAGAATAAACTTTGCTTTCTCTTTAAAACATGGGAAACTAAGAGAAGTTGAATCATGCAGATTTTTAGAAAAAGCAGCAAATTCTAAAAAAAAAACAGACTGGTTTGCAGAAATAGGTTCATAGCAGTGCTTCTCTATTATGCAATAATATATGTAGATAAATGCCATATTTGAAATACTTTATAAGTAGTATAAGAATACTTGTTTTATGAGTTATTATCAAAACTAGGAGGACATTGGTCTCTGCATAATCTACCACCATCCATAACTCAAAATTTTGATTTGGTAAAATAAATAGCAGAAGCAATTTTAAATTAAATTAAATTATTACTATTATTATTATTATTATTATTATTTTTCCATAGGGCACGTGTGCGCAACAGAAAGAGACAGTGAGAGAGAAAGTGAGAAATCACCCTCCTGGGGGATGGCCATGCTGCAATCTCTTTTCCATTCTTCTGTTAGAATTTTGAGCATGCACACACATATGCCTGGTGTGACTGTCAAGCTGTAGGATCCAGAACTTGAACTGTGGTTGG
This sequence comes from Tupaia belangeri chinensis, assembly GCF_000334495.1. Classification (NCBI taxonomy): domain Eukaryota; kingdom Metazoa; phylum Chordata; class Mammalia; order Scandentia; family Tupaiidae; genus Tupaia; species Tupaia belangeri. The sequence continues at coordinate 3,498,888 of NW_006159840.1, read as the reverse complement.
CCATGTTGAAATCTAGTGCTTAAAGACGATACTACCTGCTGGTCCTGAGAAGCAATTTTTAATCTATATGCCTACTACATTTGGAGAACTGCTGGGGAGCTATATGATTAGCTATGATGAAGAGATGGTGAATGATTCCACCTAAAACAAATGTTCTTCTCATAAAAAAAAAAAAAAAAATTAGGTTTAGAAATAGAAACTGCATGCAAATCAAATTGGCTAAAAGAGCAAAGTTTGCTATTGCTCCCTACCTTGTTAAAATTGTCCACATCAATCATATGGGAGTTATTATTTTAACTTTCTTCAAATAGCAATTTTGATATAAATATTAAACATCACTAGCCAATAAAAATTATCCCAATTTGTCAAACACTGAAATTTTAGTGAATTACGAAAGTTAAAAAAGTATTAGGCATCAGGTACATGTAGGGTAAGTACCTACTGCGACCTAATCTGTCATGTGAACTCTGAATTGTTCAACCTTTTCTAATAAACAAACTTCAAATGTTCTTATGATCTCTATTTTTTTCCATTTCCTAATTTCAGTATATTACTCTCATTTATTTTGCTCTACTTTTGTAAAGAAGGACTAAAGTGTTATTATTCATTTAGGACCACAACCTCCCATTCATTATTCTAGAGAGTAGCTCTTTTTTAAATGAATTAAAAAAAAAATCAATTAAGTTTAGAGAAGGCTGCAGTCCATAGCTGGTTTCCCATGTTAATTTATTGACTATTAGTGTCTTGTAGAGGACACTGCACAGAAATTGGAACATAGCTATTTTTCCCTCATGTATCCCAGATAGTTTCTTTGTTTTAAAAAATATGTGTGGTCATGCAGATCCTAGTTTTCTAAGTTGCTATGCATTTTTGATGGGTATTTGTTTTATGGTGTAACAAGTACTCCGAACTAGAGTCTTCTCTTAACATCTTGGCCCATTCCCCAAAAGTGGGTAGATACCCTGGCCTAGAAGCCATAAGCAGGAAAAGAAGTGATTAAAATCCTATTAGAAAGCAAAACAAATACATTTGCACTAGACTGATTTAGCTTTGAATCCTGAATATTCCTTGGTGACCTTAGGCAATGCACTAAAATACTGTGAGTTGAATTTCCTTGCCTGTAAATTGATCTTAATATTCATCTTATATGGTGGCTTTGAGAGTTAGGTTAGGTAACATCTACAAATCTCAAAGGCAGGGGAAAGTGAATGGTTCCCACTCCATTTATATTAGTTTATTGTTTATTTTGTAAGATAGTTTCCCCACTTTGCAAGTTTTTACATTTTTGCATCTCTGAATCAGGATGTTTGATAGCGTATCATAATTTAATTGGCCATAGTTTCTACTTTCCCAGTATTACATAAAATGTACAGTACCTTAATACTTGAACATATCTTTGATTTGACAAAATTCGGTAAAATGCTTTGAAATGTATTTTGCAAAATAGAGATGAGGGATTAACTGCCATCTAGGAAGACCTGATGCATGGACTGATTATATGAAATACATTGACTTTAACCATAATTATGAGAAGGAATGTTTCCTGGATTTAAAAAAAAAATTGGAATGCATTCTGGTTACTTGCCTTCTAGCAAAAAGAGTGGAGCCGTGGAGGAGGGTTAGGTTTGATGCTTTTAATTAGGTGCACTGGTCACCAGTTGTCTGTATTCAGAGCTTTTCTCAAGTTATTATCGATCACTACTGCACAATAGGAATTGATGATATGAAAACTTTTTTGCCTCATAATGCATAGGAATTTGTGGAGAAGATCGGCAACAGCTGCTTTGACTCACTAGCATGTAACAGTTTGTTAAAGTGGATCAATGAAACTTCCATTTACTTCAGCACATTAAATAAAAGGAATCTTGATCAGAATGGCCTCAGAAATGCTATTTCTGGCAAGCCAATTTTTATTTCTAGAGTATTTGCTTCTCAGGTTTGGATGAAGGATCTATTTTTTTTTTTTTTTTTTAGGTTTTGGTGTGGATCCTTTATATGACCTTGGGCAAGTCATTCTCTCTAATTCTCAGTTTCTTCATCTGTAAAGTAAGCCTAACAATTCTAGAAATAATACTTTCCCATCCTATTTTTGGCCTGTGGTATTTTGGGTAAGGCTGGTGGAATTACTTAGGAAATGATCCATACTCTTTGTGATGTAAGACATACAAGGGACAGAGAGCACCATCAGCCAGCGGACTCCACCTAGATCTGCTAGCGAGGCTTACCGCTGTGCCAGCTCTTTGAAAAACATGTTGAACTTCTCGATTTTATTCTCCACTTGCATACAAGTCATTGAATCATTAGATAATGTGGTTTAACTCTGAAATGACAATGAAAACCTTAAAGTTCTGTGTCTTGCCATGTGTATTTGCATTTTGACACATCCTCAGTCTTCTCTGGCTCATGGGGGTGTAGACCTGTGCTACCTCTCCTGGATATTGAAATGAATTTTGTACCCTCTTAAACCCATATTTCAGGCTCCCAGCCATGGCCACCCAGGCATCCACCTTGGATAGCTTCATCTAAAACATAATTCTACAGATGTCCTCCTAAGATCTTGTCCCCTATCATTCAATCAAACACTAATCAAGGTGTCACTGTGAAAGAACTGTAGATGAAATTAAGGTAATTAATCTACTAATCTTAAAATAGGAAATTATCTTAGATTGCATGAGTGGGTACATTGTAATTATATAAGTCCTGAAAAGCCGAAGAGGAAGGTGGATGAGATGTGGCAAGATGGGAGGTCATAGAGTTTGGCAGCATGGGAGGGACTTGACCCACCATTCTTGGCTTTGAGGATGAGGGGCCATGAGCCAGGAGGTTAGAGCAACCCTCTGTGACAACCAGCCAGGAAATGGAGACCTCAGACCTGCAACCTCTGGAGCTGATTTCTGCCAACATCTGGGATGAATCTGGGAATTAAATCTTCCCCTGAATATCTATAAGGAAGGAAGGGGATGACATCTCATTTCCAGTCTTATTAGATTCTAATCATATTGCACAGCAAGATCCACTGGGTATTTGATTTACAGAACTGTGAGGCAATAAATGATTGTTGCGTAAGTGGCTAAATTGGTGGCAGCAGAAAACCAACACACTATCTGTCCATCCATTTATCCATACAACAATGCACAGGAATGGTTCTTGAGCTAGTGAGAAAGCAACGGAGAAAAGACAAAAATCCTTGCTCTCATGGAAATTACATTCTAGTAACAAGACCTGGATATTTGAAAAGTTCCCTAGCTTCAAGTTCATTGCTGCTTGATCTCTCAGGCCTATTAGTTTAGAACAAGAATGGACCTATGAGGTTGCTCAATTGGGGAGTGGCTCAGTAGGGAAGGCACCAGACGATGCCTTGTCCCTCCTAACCTTAGACCTCTGTATTTGGGTAGACTCTCAAATCTAGTTGGTTGGTAGCTTTCAGACTAATGGTGTTAAATGCTCTTTGATTGAGTTTATAAACACAACACACATATCATAATGTAGTTCTTAGCAACAATTCAGCAAAAATTATATATAGTAGATCTCATAGGAAAGATATGTAAAATTTGTTCCTAGAAGTTCTAAGAGACTCCTGATTAGCATCATCTGGAGTTAGCCCAGAGGAGAGTCTTCTCAGGATCCTTTCAGGATGCACAGCAGGGAGCAAGGACTAATGAAGCTACTCTTCACATTCTGCCACAAGAAAATGATAGAAATGTTGGTCCATTTGAACCCTTACTACACTTCTTCATGATTTCATTTGCTGAGAAAGTGTGTTAAGTCTAGGCAGCACCCTCCATCCTGTTTAACCATATTAGCGGGTCTACCATCACATCTGGATATTACTGTCCCAATCTACACCCTGACTACAGAATCAAGTTTTTGAAGAGTGGAGTGGGAGGTGAGGGTGTGTGGTTATAAGGGTCATCAGTCCTGCAGGGTGGTGTGCACTGGGCGAGGCATCTGTCCTTGCCCACATTCCT
>NW_006159840.1:3436072-3494827 GCF_000334495.1 Tupaia belangeri chinensis | reverse complement strand
GGGAAACTCCCTTACCCAAGGCCTTCTGTGAATGTTTGCACTGATGCAGGTGCAAGGAAGTCCTTGATGGATTTGATAGGTGGGAAATAACTGCAGGGCATGACGAATTCACTATTTTAAGAACTTTGCTGTGTAGAAAGCACTCAACAATGAAAACGTTTCATAAATGAATCAATGGATGATGTACTACGTGGTCTCCCTTTGGCATCCCCCAAAACATTTTGGTAAAAGCCACATCACTCTAATGCTTTTGAAGTTTGCCTGGTCATTAGGCTTGGTGGATGAAATGAAACCAGCCTTCACAGGGGTGGGAAGGCCCAGGGTTCCATGGTACAAAAGTGGCCACCAGAGCAGGTCCCTTCAGGCTGGAAATCATGCTCTTCTTGTTCATTCCACTGTTGCCTACAGTTCTACACAAATCCTGTTAGCAATTTTAGTTGGCCATCACAAAAATATAAGATATTACACTCGGTCTCCTTGAATATCATTATTCTATAAACACAGACTGTAAGATACTTTGAAAGGGCAATATATATTCCACTACTAAACAGAACTACCTCTCAGCCATAATGAACACACATGTAAACATAATATTCAATGATTCCATAATCTCCTCAAAACCTTTATGTATATAAATAAAGATGCAACTTTCCTAAGGTTAAAACAACACTTAAAATAATGGGAGGATTACCTAGTGATAATTCTGTCATTTCAGCCCATTTATATTCTTGTCTTTAAAGTTTTAATATTGTATCAATAATTCATTTTTTCTTTTATGAAAGATAACTTCAAGGTTAAATAAATGAATTCTAAGATAAAATGTAGGATTTGTTTGGAAGGAGTGGAGACAGTCGTAATAGGTATGTAAAATCTAAGTTAAAAGTCACTGAATGAAGAGTGATTTTTTTTCATCATATGACCACCTCAACATGGATATAAATAGGCTCACAAAAAGTCCATATTGAAGTACTGAATTTAAAAGCAACAACAACAACAAAAAAAGTAAATTGATCTTGGAGTGCTCTGAATAGAACTTAGTCATAATAACATCACCACCGTTACTTTTTTCTTTATTACTTGGAACATGAATTCAAGATGAACATGAGACTATAATACCGAAAGCAAGCAAGAGAGAAAATGCCAATAGTATTTGCAGTTTTTCTAGGAAGTATGTCCATTGTATTTTTCAATCGCATTGATGGTTAAGCTTATGCTAAGCTATTTATATTTCACTCTGTCAAAGTGAAAAATACAGATTTTTAAGGAAGACAAGAAAAATAGAAAGCTGATTTCATACTAAGTAGAAAATTCCCCCTGCAGGGTCACGTGTGACTAAAGGAAACTAGAGTAATGTGTGGGGAGAGAGGGGCTCCCTTGACCAGGGTCTGCTTGGGCCAAGTGCGTAGGAGAGGCCCTCCCTCGGCAGCCCTGGGACTGCCAGGAGGCCTGCAGAAGAGCCTGGAGGTCACCATCCTCAGGGCACCTGTGCCGGGCTCTGCCCCAGGCCGCTGGCTGTTGGGAACCTCTGGAGGGCCTCGCAGGGGTTTGTTCCCAGCACTGGCAATGCGAAGTCCTGAGTCTGCCTCATGTGAGAGGCCTCAGCTGGGCCGAGGAAGCAGGATTGAAGGCCTGAGCTTGAGCGCCTCAGTCTTCAGTGCCCAGATAGCAGAGTGAGGGACATGTGGGGTCATTTCTGACCCTGTGCAATGGGGATTCCAAGCAGGGCAGAGGGACGCCAGAACAAGAGGTGGAGGCAAAGGCAGGACATTAAGGACCCTAGGTGGGGTTCAGTGACACCTAAGCTAGAGGAGGCTGCCTCACGTAGCAGGCACCTTGGGAGAGGCTGCCCAGGTTGGAGGGGAGCGCAGCAGAGCCTCAGCCAGCTCCACGGAGTCACCTAACACTGCACAGAACATCTCAGAGGGGAACTCCTCCTCATTGAGCTGGGAGGCCAAGCTGGGTGAGGGGATCCAGTGGAAGGGAGAGAGGCAGGGGTGAGTCTGCCGCACCCCCTACTGCTGAAAGCTTCCAGCCAGGAGCAAGCCCAAGCTCCGGAGGAGAGGATGCTCAAGGTAAATCAAGTCCAGCATCGGATCAATCTCTGGAATTATTTACGTGTGTGATTCTAAGTGCCACGGACCACCTTGGAAGGGAGCAGAACCGCCCACCCTCCCTGCCCGCCTTGCTACCTGCTTACTCCTGCTAGGTTTTGAGCAGTGGCAGGGAAAGGTCTCTCACTGAAAGAGGCTTGTTTTTGGTTCTTACCCCCCTTTAGACTTGCCTTTTAATTATGTCATGAAAAGTGACTATTCAACATAACAATTATTCTTGGTGACATTCTTATTTTCTCTACAATGTCCACAAAGAGACCTTTAAAAAGTCATTTGTTGGAGTTCATGAAAGATTTGCATATAAGGAAAAAGAGAATGAACGCTTAATTATCAGTAAATTTGGAATAGGTGGTATTTTAGGTGGTTTAAAAAGTACATATTATTTATTTATTTTTGTATATACATTCAATCACATTGTTGAACTTACAATGTGAGCATTTCAATATGTGAACATTTCTCCCCAGTCCCGTTGATCAAAATATCTTCAACCAATAACACCACACTTCCCCATCCTGTCAATGTTCTACCTCCATATCCCTTCTCCAAATGTCCTTCATTAGGCCCCACTCCTCCACATACACCTCATCTGACATTCACACCCCTCTCTTGTGTTTGTACAACCGTTAGTCAATCAGTTTCAGTCATAGAGTGCAGGCATTCGGTATATGTTAAGTGGGGACATACAATGTCTCTCCTTCATAGCCTGGCTTGTCTCACTCAGCAGTAAATCTTCCATATTTTTCCATTTTCTGTCAAAAGCCAGGGTTTTGTTGGTTTTTATGGTTGAGTAGTATTCCATAGAGTATATGTTCCACAGTTTTTCAATCCATTCCTCCATACGGGGGCATTTGGGTTGGTTCCATGACTTTGCAATCGTGAATAGCGCTGCAATAAACATTGATGTGCAAGCACTTTTCCAATGAAGAATTCTTCTGTCCTTTGGGTAGATACCAAGGAATGGGATTGCTGGATCATATGGTAGATCTATTTGTAGATTTTTGAGGAATCTCCAAATTATTCTCCACAGTGGTCGGACCAATTTACATTCCCACCAACAGTGTAAAAGAATTCCCCTTTCACCAAAAAAGTACATATTATGAACTGACAATATGATGCCTCCTTAAATTGAAGCTTTGGAAATTGCTGCTTGCTTTCTGGTCCAGATTAAGTAAAACTTTCTGTTGCATAAATAGAACATTGTTTTCTCTTGGGCAAATATCTGAATGCCTGCTCATTGGGGGCCCATCTTCAGCTTTTAAATTCATTAAAGTGTATTACGTAGACTTCTCTGGGCGTATCTTCAGGGCCTTAGCGGAATCAATGGGAATCTCTGATTCAGAAATGTACATTCCCAACTAGCAGTAGGGATGCTTCTGGCCAAGGACAGGGACCCAGCTAGAATTGAATGATTGCTCGGATGATTCTCACTGGGAGCTCAGAGGGAGTGAGTGGGCTGACCAGGCATGCATCTCCAACGTGGCTTTGCAAACTGGCTGAGCAAACAGCCAGTTGTCCCAGTTTCCTCCCTGCTTCTGGGCTCTCCCGGTCTTGTAAGGAGACAGACAAGAGAAACTGAACCACCGCACAGCCAAATTGGCAAGGGACACCAGATGAGGGAGCAGTTTGTCCTGCCACTGTGAGTAGAATCAGGGGAGGTTTTGAGAGCATGTGGTGCCTGAGTTTGCATATAGAGGAAAAGAGTAGCACCATTTCCCAAGCACCCCTGGCCTGGGTAGCAGGATGGACCCTCGAGGCCTAGAGCAGGTGTTGGCTCAGGTAGTCTACCCCACACACAGGCAATGGGTGCAGACACCAGGCCCAGGCCCATCTTGAGCTGCTGTTTCCAGTCAATGGTTGTCCTACACAGCATCTTCCTGCATAGGCCATTCTTGATACACCAAAGTCACCACTGGCCTGGAAACCACGGGGATGTGCCTGGGCCAGACACATGGTATCTCCTAACCATCTGAGCCTTTCAGCTGAAGCCACAGTAGCAGGTCAGTGGTGAGAGTAGGATGATGGAGCTGACGCAGGTGAAACCAGGAAGCCCAGGAGAAGTGTGGACACTACCTTGTGGAAAGACTCCTACAGAGAACCTACAACCAGAAGAGTCATCTCCACACATAAGTCAGTGTCTGTCTTGGACAGAGGTGAGGATTTCCATGGTTCACCTGGGCAGGTAATTCTTGGCAAAAGCCATCTGACTTTCTGATTAGATTGATACTTCAGCCCTCCTCTGAAATGAGGCGAGGGATCTCAGGAAGGTGCCAAAATGTCTTCTGGGAAGAAGGGAGGGCAGAGCTGTAAAAGTTTGTCTGTACTGGGATATTTGTGCCAGAGGAATTATTAGTACTGAGATTCAAATGTGTTCCCTAAAGTTCATGTGTTGGAATTTGGTTTTATTGTGATGGTACTATCAGGAAATTTGATGCTAAAATGGGATTAAGAGATAGAGAATTTGAAAGGTGGCTGGAGAGATGGCTTTGTAAGGAGAGGGAGTGAGATGAGTCAGACCACAGGCACGTGTGCTCCTGCTCTGTGGCCATGCGACACCCTCCACTGCCATCGGGCCGTGTAGAGTCCCCACCAGCAAAAAGACTTTCACTAGATGTGGACTCTGGACTTTAGGCTTTCACACCGTGGTCTGAATAAACCTCTATTCTTACAAATCACTCAGTTTTAGGTATCTTGGCTATTAGCAACACAGAGGACTGAAACAGCATCTAGAAAATAAATTTTGCATTGCACTTACTCTGCAGGCATTTGGTAAAGGTACTGATTCTTGGCATCATTGAATATTTTACATTCACTTACCTTATTAAATTATCATATTAAATTCTAATAGATTTTTCTTAATTTTCTTGGAAAGATCACAAAAACAAACAAACAAAAAAACACATAAGCAGAGTTTTCCGCATAAGCCAGTGAAACAGGTAATGGATATACATCACCTAACTGGTAATCTGCAGAACAATTCCATTCATTTCCCTTATTCTTTCCAACCTGACACTCCTGCACAAAGACCTCCCTGTAGTTCTCTGAAGGTCAAACAGCTCTTCTCATCTTTTCAATAACTTTCTTTGTGCATAAGGAGAACAGCTCTTTTAATTTTTTCAATAACTTTCTTTGTGCATAAGGAGACTTACGCACAGAATAGTTATGCAGCTCGTTGCAGGTCACACAGCTGCTAAACTAGAATGCAAACCCAGAAAATCTGATGCCCTCGCTTGGCTTGCCAGCACCAGACTGGCTGTTGCATACTCTGCTCCACTGCTGTTTTCCCCACATATTATTCCACCTGTCCAGAGTCTCCTCTCTTGCCTTATCCACCAGGTGAATCAGTATTAGAGGGCCAGACCTAACAGGAGCACAGAGTGGCTGCAGCCTCTTGCCCAGCTGGTTGGGCAGGGACAGGTGCAGGTGATGCAGTCCTCTACAATGATGGGCCCCCCCCCCCCCCGGGGCGGGTCTTTGGGAGGCTAGAGTCAGTACCCTGGGGCATCTGTGGTATCCTCAGGGCAGTGCCCGAGCTTGTGAAGTGTTTGCTTGCTTCCAGCTGGTTTGTATCATTACCAAACACAAAATCAACTCACTGCCATTGTCCCTACTTAACACTTACCTAAATTCTTTTCCTTTCTTAATTAAATAAATCCTTTATACTGAAAGGAAAAGGAATGAAATTTTTGTTGTTGAAAGAGAGAGTTCTTTGTAGGCCTTTCAGAACAAGCCCCTTATCAGTACTCATGGCAATGAAAGGAGCAAAAGGAACACAAAACCTCTAGCTTCCTTTAGCAAAGATGAGATTTCATCTCCACACACCATCAGAATGGGGTACGCAGTCTACTCTGGAAGCAGCAGTGTCCCCTCCCAGACTCATATTTTCAGAACCTCAGACTGTGACCTTATTTGGAAATAAGGTCATTGCCTATTAGTTAATTAGTTAAGATAAGGTCATGCTGGACTGGGCCCTTAGTCCAATCCCAACAACTGGTATCCTTATAAGAAGAGGAGAAGAGACACAGAGACAAGCTGTATAGGGGCAATGCCCTCTGGAGCTGTGGGCAGAGGTTGGAGGGCTACATCTGCAGGCCAAGGAAAACCAAGGGTTGCTGGCACCACCAGAAGCTGGAAAAGGCGAGGAAGGATTCTGCCTTACAGACTTCAGAGAGTCTGGGCCATGTTAATACCTTGACTTTAAATTTCCAACTTTCTGAGTAATAACTTTCTATTGTTTAAACCACCCATTGCAAGGTAATTTGTATGGAAACAGCAGGAACTAATGTACAATCTTCAGAATTGGATTCTGATTTCCTAGGTCATCACACTCCCAGGTTGAGAGGTTGAGTGTTTCTAGACACAGATGGACAACTCCGAGACTAGTTTTTCCCTCGGGCAGATGGACCCAGGGAAAAATGTATGGTATGTGACTTCAAAACTCCCACAATATGGTTTTTCACGGGTCAGCTTGGGTTGAACATAAAGTCACGTAGGCCCAGCCTCGTTGGTGCAGGCAGTAGTGCATTGAACCACGGTGCTAGAAGCCACTGCAGGGTGGATCCCCAGCTTGACTGCCCTGAAACACACTGGGTGTACACTGGATGTGCCAAGGTCCTGATGAGTAGGAGGACTGGGGGAAGGAGACTGTCACATGACAGGGGTGCCTCTCCCTCTCATGTACACACATGCATGCTCTCTATCATGAATAAAAATAAACTTTTTAAAAAGGCAAAGAAGTTTAAGTCAAGTAGTCTGAGTGAAGAAGAAATGCTTAGTCTATAAGCATTGAAAGATTTCCTAATGGTAAAGAGGTCTTTGTGGACTGACCACGTTGTGGACTGATCAGCGTGTGGACTCTGGCCTTTTCCAGAACCAGTCGACATCCTGGGACCACACTTTTAGATGACCGTGCTATTAGTTTCTAAAGATAGGTGGGTCCTCCATTCCCATCTCCAGAGATTTTCCAGGCTCTGGAAGCTGTGCTTATAAAGAGAATGCTTGGAAATAGTAGGAACAGGGAACTTGGAGAAGTGATGGTTAAGGAAAGTGTTCTTTAGGACCTGCTGTTTTGAAAAAGGATTAGACATTGCACTGTGCATTGAAGACTAGAGAGAGAAATACTTAACATAGATTTATTTCAATGTAGGACATGAATTTCTCTCTGGGTAGAATGCGTTACCTCATGGAGTAACAAAGTTACTTAGAACAAGACAGAATAAATAAGTATTGATCATGTGGGCCAGTTAGTGAATTGATTCCATGCAAACACATATTAGATATTTAATTCTACTGGTGTGCCATACTCCACGCAGAGAACAGAAAGACCAACACAACATTCTGCCATTGTAGAACTAACATCTGATCTCCTATGGCTTAGTAAAGTGGAGCGATCCCCAGACCAGAGGGCCCCTAGCTGTACCTTCAGCTTCATTATGATCCTAGGTTTCTCTTAGAGCACTAGTTAAGTCTACAAGGGAGAAGTTCCCAGAGATACTAGACTTATACACTATAATTCCAAATCTAACTTTCAGAAACCTGAAGGTAGCAGTTCTAAATTTTCCTCACTGCATTTAGGATAATCCAGTGCTTTCAAATCTAATAAACCTAATGATTTTAAAGAAACTTTGAAGCAAATTTCTAAAATGTAAATTAGGGACTTGAAATTGTTCAGAATTCCATGGGGGGATAAACCTTAATTCTCAAGCTAAGTTTAAATCTCTGTGAAGAGAAATACCTTTATACAAGTAAATTTTGAAACAGAATAAAGTTTATTTTTTTTGGTGTATGTGTGTAAAACTAATCAACTCTCAAAAAGTTCATCAACATTTTAAAGGATCATAAAGGCAGATCTCATAGGACTCAGAAATATCTCTGAGAGTCGGGTTGGCCAGACTGAGAATGCTCAGGTACTCATCAGAAGTTGTTTTGGGACTATCAGCATAAAATAATTATTTCTAGTTTTTAGAAGCCACTTGGATATCAGGGTCAAAGACCTATACAAATATCTAAAATTCTGTAAATTCAATGCACTCTCATTACCTATATGTCTTAATGTGCTTAAATTTGAATTAAAGATAGAAGGCTCTTTTAATGGACTTTTATCAGTCTGTAGTATTATGTATCCTGTATTAATTTTAGGCAAATCTCAGACAATTTGATTTCAACAAACAAAGACTATTTGATATTTCATTATTACATTTACTTTTGCATATTTCATGACATAAATTTATGGTATTGTCTGAACCTCTGCTACCTGGAATCTGAAATCTTTCAGGTAGGGGCTGTTTCAGGACTACTGGTGGAGATAGAAATAGAGGAATTAAAATAAGGTTCTCCCCAGGGACCAGGTTCTTAGATAGCCCCAATCTAGTGACAGAGCCCCATATTTTAGCAATAAATGTTTTAATGCCGTTTATTAGCTCTTGCTTCTCAAATGTAATGCACTGCATCATTAATTTTGTAGTTTCATCTCTGAAAGCTATATATTGAACATTCTTATCATCTTAATTTTCTGTAACCTTTAATAACATTTGTGAAAGAACACAGGAAAGAGGAAATTGCTACTGGCTGTAAGACAAGTGCATTAGAGAGATGTTTTATAGAAACTCCCTTCTTTTTACCCCAAAGCACTGGGGACACAGCATGTTTCAGACATCCAAAGTCACTGTTTAGATTTCAGGAAACAAGGTCAAAAGTGTGGATACTGGTGTGGGTCTTCCAAAGAGGATCCTAATTCAGACTTCCCTCATCTGTTCTAGAGCTGCTTCTCTTCCTTACATATTAATGTTCCCCAAACTCCAGTCCCATATTAGGGTTGAAAGGTTATACCAGGAAAAGAAGCATTTGAAAGCCAGTTATCCTGGAGTGAATTCCAGAGTCTTTAACTTATTGGGCACTCACTTGGCATTTGGCAATCAGAGTCAAGATGAATTTGAGGCCACATCTCTTTCAAAGACTCACAGAATTAGCCAAGGGGACAAGCTATCACCGGCAGAGTGCTAATATTTTCAGTCACCAACTTCTGTTGCTGTCTAGTAACTTGCATAGCATTATTGTATTTTTATATAATACCATTGAATGACAGGTGTACATAATATTGTGCATATATAATAATAACGGCTATTGTTTAGTACCTGGTCAAGGACAGGCTCCATATAGAAGGCTGTGAATACATTGCCTCTCCTTTTAGTGCCAACTCTAAAAATACTTTGTTATATGTATTTTTTGTAGATGAATAAATTTAAGATTATAGAATGGACTTAGATTTAGGTTGTGATCTCTACTACGGCACAGATGGGCATAAATCATTGGTCTATGCATTTTATGTTCCTCTTGCCCCACTTCCTTTCCAACTGACCCCCTGTGGAGACTCAAAGCCTGGGGCTCCTCACCCTGGATGAAGGCTAAAACATTTGTCCAGTTCTCTGGCTACTCAGCCTCCACTACTGGTTTCAGAGAAAATCCACCTGGCAGTAAAATAGGACAGACAGCGCAAAATAGATTAGGCAGAAGAATTAAGCGAAAGTGTGTGCTTCTGTCAGAGGGCAGGGTCACTGCATTTGTAAGAATATTTTCTCTCTCCCCTCCTTTCCTCCTACCCCCTTCATTCTCTCCCTCTTCCTTCTTCCTTCATGTCTATCTATCATCTATGTAGCTATCTATAGATCAGGTCTTATTCTGAGAAATAGATTTTGTAGTGGGACTTGAAGGAAATTCATTTGAGTCTTAGTTTAACAAGACATTGAGCTACATAAAGGACAAGTAGGGAAAAGAGGAAACAGAAAAGTGAGAAATTGTTCTCAAATACATTGAAATTTAGGATGAGTTTTTCTCTAATGCTACAAGATATAAATTTCTGATATAATTTAACTGTAAATTATTTTATCTGTTACTAAAGACAACTACTTAAATATGTATTCATTAAGCACAATTTATAAAAATGATACTAAAATTAAATCATTTTTCTAGTGAAAATACTACTAAAATTGGAAATCCCGTGATAAATTCCAAGCAGATTTAGATCTAGGGAGAGTAGGTTTGAGTTTCTGTAGCTAGAATGCCAGAAGGTCCCTCTCAGGACCCTTTGAAAATACAGCAAATGCATCTTGGGATGTAGTGACAGGTTTCTAAGATAAGTAGACAATGAAGCTGATGCTAATATCGTCCCTTTCAAATGTGAGAAAAATAGTTTGAATGTAGAATTCCTTATGCATGCATTTACAAAGGTTTCAAAAGAGTTAGCTGTGTGTGGGACCAATTAAGGATGATGGTAAGGACTATAAATTCCCCACACTGGTGACATTTTCACAGGGATGGATTCCTAAAGCCAACCACCCCTTTGTGAAGTACATGCACATTTGTGGGTTTAAGAGTTAAAGAAGAACTAAAATGGGGAAGCAAAAGAAATCACTTGTTTTGTTTAATCGTCTGGTACTCTCAATGAGATGATCTGTCTCGTGGTAGCTATATTTATCTTGCTGTATAGGCTTCCTTGAGAATAAGCAAGAATGCTAATTGTCTTTTGAACATCATGATTTTCTTCCTTCATTCAGGGATGCAAAATGAGGCTTAGACTTAAGTTCCAGATTTTACTACTAGACAAGAAAAGCATGAACACGATGTTGAAGAAGCGACCTCACTCCTAAACCTCTGGTAAGGGAGGTCAGAGGTTTCAAGTGCATCTTCCTAATGGTGGATACAGATGCAAATGTTTCCATAGGAGGGCAATCTTTAGGACAATACAATGGACATAACAATAGTGTATATATCATAGGCTTCAATAGTGAGGACTCCTGAAGAAATACTTGTGAATCACCCACTCGGAAAAGGTTAACCAACACTTTGGGGGTGGCTGTTGCCTGATCCTTCCATTCTTTTCATGACTCTATCATTTCCACCTCTATTGCTATCATCTCTATCTCTGTCTCTTTAGTTTATCTCTCTCTACCTTCCCTATTAACTAGAAGCTAAGTATAACGAATGAACAAAGAGTTTCTTCATTTATGGGCCTGAACTGAACAATCTCACATGTGAACTCATGCTACAACGCCATGGTATTTGATGCTGCTAAAGGTATAAATTACGAATGAAGAATATTTAGATAAGATTTTCCATAAAGTAGGAATGCTGTTACTAAAACACTAAATTTGAACAAGAAAAGACTCATCCAGGCTTTACTTCCCTCAAGAGTAGCTAACATGCAGCATATTCATGATGGGGAAACTTATTCTCTATGTTGTAAAGATACACAAAGATTGAATGCAAAAAATAACAATAATAATAATAATAATAATGATAATAAAGAACGAAGCTGCCAAAAAAAAGAGTAACCATCTTGCTTCAATGTTCACGTTAATTACAGCTCTTCAGATATTCAGAATTGATATCAACTCACTCTCTTACAAGCAGTCTTAAGCTCCCATAACCCCAGTTTGAAGTTCTTTTCATTAAATATATACAATATTAAATGTATACATAGGTCTTATTATTGAAAAACAACTAAAGACTTTCTGAGAATTTCAAGATTTCCTGAGTCACCCATGTCAAAAGCAGACTTAACAGCAGTTGCTTACTAACAAGAAATAGTGCTCCCAAACCGAAGTTGTTTTGTGGTAGAAGCTGCCACGCACTCAGCCTTGTGTTTGATTCTTTTCTTATATTAAAATGAGCAGATTGTGTTGCAAAATTTTCATACAATGTTCCACTAAATTACTAACTGACATACATGGCTGCCAGGAATTAACTTCAAATGTTGATGTCTACCATGCACGTGAGAAGTATGGGACTTCAAAGTTAGCAACAAAAAAGAAAATTAGGTTCACACTGTTTCAAGAAAATCACACTCTCAATGAACAGATATACATCCACTGCCTGCCAAGAGATCATGAAACACTTGCCAATGTCTTTGTAAGGGTAAGACAAATCTCCCCCAAGCTGGTGTCTGTTTTCCAAAGCTTACAAAAGAATGCATATTTTTATCAGTACTCACCATCAATTAAGTAATACAAATGATTAACTAATTACAAATTATTAAATAATTAGTAACTACAAAATAAGAGGAATAATTTTTCTATTTTTTTTATAAATGGGAGAACGTATATAAAACATCACCAGACCATCTACCAGATTTTAATAATAGTATTTGAAAAAGATTCACTATACACCAATTAAAAAATAAAAGCTGACTGAAATTTTAGTAGGAAGCATCTAAAGGTAGAGTTACTATCAAGAAAAAAAAAAAAAAAACTCCAAACCTGCTAATGTATTCCAAAGACTATTAAAAAAACTTTACAATTTAATTATTGGAAGCTTATAGAACTGCTTCAGTGCTTCCACACTGAGTACGCGAGCTGTACGTGTGAGGAGTAATAAACGAAATTGTTAATTTGACTGTTTCTCTGGGGAGCAGAGAAGGGTGGGAGTCTGCCATTTACATCTCCAAATGGATCATGGTTTATATGCAGTAATAAATCCTAAATGTGTTGTTAATTAATACTACTTCAAACCACTCCCTTTTTTAGGGTTGCAAAGACATTTTGACTCCTGGGATAACTCACCATTCATATTCTTAAAGATGTTCAGGATAGGGAGGATTTGTCGGTAATAGGGCACCAAGGCCTCGCCCACCATCTCGGCTGACACCACCAGGTGCTGCAGGACTTTCAGAGTGACACAGATGACCTGTCGGTTTCGGAGATTCAAGGCATCTACATGGTTGAGATAGAGAAAAGCACAAAATGCGAAGTATTAATTCTACAGTGCTGTGGCAAAGTTATCTCGTGGGTACAGAGAATTAAACTGTGCTCTCTGGGTATCACCAATGCGCCTTGATTAGTGCAGCTCTGAATGGCACTTTGCAGCCCTAACGTCCTGCTCAGGATCTTGTCCGGTTACTAGTTATTCTCCCGTCTAGCACTGATTCCTCACTAAACCAGAGGAATGGTTGTAACTAGTCTTCTTTTCCTAGCAGAGGCTGAGGTCTCAGAGAGGATGGATGGGTGGGTGTCATGAAAGATAAAAGTCACTCAGTGTCACTGGTGTTAAAGAATATATATTTTTTCTAGCTATTTTTAAAAATTAAACATTTATACTTAAAAGTGAAATTACAGAACATTTTTTCCACAGAGAAATTTACATTCCTTTGCTTGTTAAGTGTTTCCTTTCCCTCTCCCACCCTCTATCACTGCTCTTTACCATCCACTCCCTCCCTTACATCTATCCTCTCCCCCTCTCCCACTGCTCTTTCCCATCCACTCCCTCCCTTACATCTATCCTCTCTACTATCATAGCTTCACATCTGTCAAATTCTGCCATAGAGTTCAGACATTCAGTACATACTGAGTGGGGATATACAATGTGTATCTTTCAAAGTCTGGCTCACTTCACTCAACACTAAGTCCTCTATATTCATCTACTTTGAATCAAATGACAGGGACTCATCGTTTCTTATGGCTGAGTAATATTCTATAGTATATATGTGCCCAGTTATCAGCTTCTGGACATTTAGGTTGATTCCATGTCTTAGCAATTGTGAACAATGGTGCGATAAACATGGATGTGCAAGTGTCTTTCTAATTGATTGTTTCGCTATCCTTTGGGTAGATACTCAGGAGTTGGAATACTGAGTCATATAGTAGTTCTATTTGTAGATTTTTGAAGAACATCCATGTTGTTCTCCACAGAGTTGCACTGACTTACATCCCACCAACAGTGTAAGAGGTAAGAGGGCTCCCTTGTCACCACAGCCTCACCAGCACTTGTTGTTATTTATTTTTTTGATCCTAGCCATTTTACCTGGGGTTAAATGATACCTCATTGTGGTTTTAGTTTGCACTTCCCTAATGACAAGAGACTTGGAACATTTTTTCATATGCCTTTTGGCCAAGTGGGATTACATCAAGCTAAAAACTTCTTCATAGCAAAGGAAACAATTAAGAGTGATAACACAACCCTCAGATAATGGGAAAAAATATTTGCACATTATTCCTCAGATAAGGAATTGATAACCAGAATATACAGGCAATACAAGCAGCTTGCCCATTAAAATTATTAATATCTAATTAAAAAATGGGCGAATGGGGACTAGGAGGTGGTGTGGTGGTTGAGTCACTGGATTCACAAATGGCCAACTGCTGTTTGAGTCCCAGACCTGGCATCTTGCTTTCTCACTTCCTCTCCCTCTCTCTGTCTCTCTGTCTCTCTCTCTCTCTGGTGAACATATGTGTCCTATAGAAAATTTTAAAAAAAGATAATGATAATAAATTAAATTAAATGAATAACTCCTTAAAGAATGAACTGAACTGAACTGAACTGAATAGATAACTCTCCAAGAAAGATTTATGAATGACCAGCAAATAGATAGTTTTCTTGTTTTAAAACATTTTTTTTTAGGTTTTTGCCATAAGTCGTGTCTGCTTGCTGGAGAGAGACAGAGAGAAGGAAAATGACAAATCATCCCCTTGGGATGGGGGATGGCCACAGCACAATTCCTTCTCCATCCTCCTCGTGGGATTCTGGGCACACATGCATATGTGCCCCATGCCATTTTTATGCTGCCAGGCTCAGGGTTCAAACCACAGTTGGTCATGCGGAAGTCCACTGGCTTAACCACCATGCCACATGCTAGCCCCAACAGAAACATTTTTAAGTAACAACCTTTTTCATTTAACAGTCTATGCTATTCTTAAAATTATTACAATGAAACGAACAGTTTGGGAATGAGAACTGGGCCTTGTATCTGTGTGGTGGTTACAAACACCAAAAATAGTCTCCTGTGATGGGTCAGAGTTGAAATACTGCAATACAAAAATGTATAAAATGACCGTCAGGCTCTGTGTACAAGGTGCATATGAAAGACAAGTGTTTCCTGGTTAGATTTGGATCTGGTCTCTAAGATATCTCATTGTGTCTATGCAAATATTCAAAATCAGAACAAAATCTGAAATGGAAACTCTTCTGGTCTCAAGCATTTTGGATAAGGAACACTGAGCCTCTATTTATTCAGTGTATTAAGTGCCCACCAGTGCTTTAGGAATTGGAAGGGTAGAAATGAACAGGACAGATATGGTAGCACTCTTGTGGGGCTTCCAGTGTAGTATGGAGTAAGACCCTGGATGATTGTTATAATTATGATGATTACTCATAAGACCGATACCGTATTTAAGCAGTCAATGAAATGGGGCATCTCGCCTAGTCTAGGGATTAGGAAGGCCCCCAGATGCAGGAACAACCTCAGGGATACACAGATGTTATTTTAGGTAAAGCTTTTCAGGAGAGGCAGCAGCAGACTGGGACTGACCTCTGGAAAAGAGTCTATCTCTCACTAGAGGGTCTGTTCCAACTCATCTGAATGAGATTGCTGAGGGAGTCAGGACCAGCCCAGAGGGTGAAGAGTTACCTTAACTGGTTTTATTACTGTCAGTGTCTCTCTCGGGGTCACATGGAGGTGTGGGAAGTACGCAGGTGTATATACAGGAGGGTGGGGTTGTCACAATTTTCCTAAGCTTAAGGACTCCTAGGTCCCATCTTAACTTAGCACCCAAACAGATCAGATGTTTGAAATTCTGAGGTTCTGCCTCATTTCCCTATCCCTGCTTCCCTCCTAGTGACCCCACTCTTTAAAAGACTTGGAGCCATATCTAGCTAACTGTTTTAAATGCTTAGTGAGGCAGGATTAGACACTGAAACGGAACTCAATAGGTGTGTTTGTATTTTTTCTAATACATTCAGATAAAGGTATTGTTGAGTGCACAGTTCTCACTCCATTATGTAGGTTTTGTCTTTTAGCAAGAAAGAAACCCTTTCTGTTGCCACCTCAAAGTCACAAGCAGGAGAACTCTGAGCGGTCTGAGCAGAGGTCTCAGCTGCCACAGTGGCCACCAATGCCTCTCATCGCGGGGTTTCTTTGACCTCTGACAACACAGCCAGAACGGGCCCATCGACTACCAAAGGAAGTAAGAGAAGCATTTTGCCATGTAGAAGATATTATGGAGTAAACTTTGTATGAGTAACGTTAATGTTAAATCTTTGTTATTGAGGTTTATGCACACATGTATAGCTAATCAGCACTTAGGGACACATGAAGGATCTCTCACCACAGACTGTGATAACAGCTACCAGGAAATGATCATTTAATTGTAACCCTGATTGAATTAATGTGGCTGTGATAAACATTGGATTGACAATCACTGACAAGTAAAATGCCTGAACTGTTACTTTTAACGGCATCTAAATTGGACCTCTAAGTTCTCCTAAATGACCACGTAATGGCTCTGAAACCTCTGGAGGCTGTGAAATAAAGCCAGGATAGGCACTAGAAAGGCCCCTTCACCTCACCCAAGGAGGAATTTTTTATACTGCCTATTTCCACTTCAATTCCTCCATTTTTCTTCCTCATTCTTGGAGAATTAAGATGTATCATTTAGTTGGAAGTCTTTTTGTTCTTACCGTCCCAGTGGAATTAAAGCAAAAAAAAATTGTTTTTTGAAATAAGTTCTTTTCCTTTGAAAAATATGTTAACAGATATAAAGAGAATGTGATTCTGCAGCTTGAAAAGAAGAAATGTGTTTATTCTTGTGTTGCTGGCTTGAAAGCTATTGTCAAGACATAAGTGAGGACTTTGAACTCAAGATTTAAGGTTTGGAAAGGGTCTACCATGAAGGGTCTACTGACATTATATATCAGCCAGTGGAACCTTTCTATTCAGAAAATTGGATTTCTATTGTACTGCTTACTGTCTTCAAGTATAATCAACAAGATAGAGCCTTCAGATAGAGAGAAATTGCTGTAGAATAAGGAAAAATAATTTAAAGTCAAAGTGGTAAAGCTTACTGTTTTTAGATGGCTATAAGTTACATGTATGATTTTCTCAGGCATAAAATCCATTATTGCTATGACTTTTTGCAAAGTCAGAATGTTTTCTACTATTAGATATGATTCTCTGCTGTGGAATCAGAAAAAATGGAAATATTTTTACTTCTCTTGAAGCCAGAAACACCAAACAAAATATAAAAGGAAATAATAAAGTTTTAAAAAATATGTTTACCTATGCTGTGAATGTTAATAGCTTTAATGTACAAATTGCTATCACAATTCAATAAAAGAATGAATCTTCCAATTAAAAACCAGGCAAAAGATATGAGTAAATGATACACCAATTAATACAAATGAGTAATTAATACCTAGAGTGTTCAAGTCCATTGGTAATTAAATGTAATAAAACACTACTTCATAATCTTAAAATCATATTAACAAAAATGAAAAATTTAACACTCAGTGTGGAAATAGGTTTTGGGACAGAGACAAGACTCTCATCAGCACCATATTATAATTTCATTTTTAAAATTCTGCCATTGCATGCATGCACTTGCCAGTGAGAGATAGAGAGAAAGAGAGAGAGAGACTCCCAGGGGAATGGTCATTCCACAATCCCTTCTCCCCCAATTTTTTCTCCTTTCAGAAGCTTGGGAACACATGTGCACACCTAGCGTGTTTCTCAATCATGTGTGTCTGACACTTGGACCACACTGTTAGCCTGGTGGGAGCCAGACACCTTAACCCTACGCCACAGTCTGGCCCTCAACCTTTCTGTAAGGCAGTTCAGCAACATACCTGAAAGCCATGAAAATGCACATGACATAGCCCAGCAATTTCACTGCGGGCTTCTTGTCTAAGGAGGTAGCAGATGCACGCAGACTTAGAGGAAAGAATGTGAAACACAGTGTTGCTTATAATTAGAAACAACCGAAGTGTTCTGAAAACAATGAATTATTTAAGTAAAATATATCCATACAATGGAAAATGATAAAGTGACTAGTCATTAATAGAAAAATATTTTAAAATAGGAAAATGTTTATAAGATACAAATGGATAAAGAAGTAATAATAAGTATTATGATGTTATTTTATAGAACAGAACGTAAACAGAAAAATTACTGAAAATTTGTATACTTGGATGAAAATGGTAGAGACTGTGTTTTCTTTCTTTCTTTCTTTTTGGAGAGGTTTTTGCTATAGGGTGCATGCACTCACCAGAAAGACAGAGAGAGACACAGAGACAGAAAGCGAGAAATCACCCCCAGGGAGGATGACCACGCTGCAATCCCTTCTCCTCCGTTCTCCTCTCAGGATCTTGGGCACACATGCGCATGCACCCGGCATGAGTTTAAGCCACAGGGTCCGGGACTCGAACCATATGCGAGCCCAGCGACATAACCATTACTCCAACTGCTGGTCCCTCAAGATTTTCTTAACTATTCTTAACAATTTATTTTTTGAGAGAAACTTTAAGCTAATTTAGTCAAGTTAAAAAAATATGATTGGCACTCTACTAGAAATTCCAGTAATTTTAAAATCTAACTTGGGGTCCAGTTACCATCTTTACTTCACTACTGAGCCTTTCCACTAGAGACGTGACATCTCTTCATTTTCCTTTTTGTCTTTAGGTTCCTCAGAAAAGCTCTATAGTATTTTTCATATAGATCCAGCATAGTTTTCTTAGGCTTATTCAAAGAAATTTTATATTTTGTAATACTTGCGTAATATCATTTCATCCTAAGGTGTTTTCTAAAGATTATTGATAAAATACACATGAAAGTGTCTAACTTTTGAACACTTGTTTTATGCTGGCTAACTTAACTCCCTTACTGGCCCTAACTGTTCTTTAGTGAATTCAGCTGGGTTCTGTAGGTAGCTATGTAAGTAAAAACACAGTTAAATTTGTCTTTGCTTTCTAATATTTATACGGTTTTTGGTCATTAGACAGAGGTTAGAATTTCTAAAAGAAAATACAGTATTAGCATGCTGCCAGCAGGCATTTTCATTTTTTCATTATTTGTGTATGTTTTAATATACTAAATGATTTATTTTTACTTTAGTGTGTAAAGTATATATGACATAAAATGTGCCATCTACCCATTGTTAGCATGTATTTAGTAGCATGAATAATATTTGTGATGCTGTGCAATCACCACTACTATCTTTTTCTAAAATGTTTCCATCAGGACCAGCAGATGGCACAATGGTTATGTCACTGGACTCCCACATAGTCGCCAGCAGTTTGAGTCTCAGACCTGGTGGCTTAAAACTCACCAGATGCATGTGTGTGTGCCCAAAATCCCAAGAGGAGAATGGAGAAGAAAGGAGTACAGCGTGGCCATCCCCCTTGGGAGGGAGGTGATTTCTCACTTTCTGTCTCTTTGGAGAACATGCATGCCCTATAGCAAAAATCTCTCTAAAAATTTTTTTGAAATAAAAATAAATAAAAAGTTTCCATCACCTACAACACAAACTGTACCCATTTAAGCAAAGGCTCCTCTTTCGCCTCCTTCTCCAGGCCCTGGTGACTGTTAATCTACTCTTTATCTCTGCGAATTTGCCCATTGTAGGTGTCTTAAAGTAGTTGTAGTATTATTTTTTTTTCTGATGTTAAAAATAATTAATATTTGAGATAGTTAGTCCCAATATTGTATTTGTTGAATTAGAACAAATGGATATATGTTTTGTGAGTGGAAGGGCACTAATAGCATAATTTTCTAATTTACAGAGTAGAATGAATTCAAAAGAAATTTTAAAACTGAATTTAGGTTTCCCTAAATTACAGAAAATTTTCTACTTCCTTAACAAATTGCTATACAAATAAATGTGATGAAGCCTGATTGCTCATATTCTTGGACAAGTAAAGCATCATAGATTTAAATCAGCTATTATGGACATGGAGTAAGCCCATAATAATGATTACAATTATTATTATTATTTAGAGAGAGATTTTGCTATACAGCATGTGTACTTTTCAGAGAGATGGAGAGACAGAAAGGGTGAAATCACTCCTGGGGGAATTGCCACATCGCAAACCCCTCTCCTCCATTATCCTCTCAGGATTTTGGCTCTGCACACATAAATGCCTGGCATGAGTTTGAAGCCACCAGGTCCAGGACTTAACTGTGGTCGACTACGTGGGAGTCCAGCAATTTAACAATTATGCTATCTGCTGGTCCCACAGTTTTTCTTTAATTGTTTACAGGTTTCTTCCACTTAAAATATCTGTTACATTAAGATAAAAAGCATTGGTTTTTCTCTTATCCAATATCAGTATAAAAAGGAAATCTTGGGGCCAGCAAGCAGGTGGCATGGTGGTTAAGGAGCAGGACTCCCACATGTTCCACTGCAGTTTGAGGCTTGGACCTGGCGACTTGAAACTCACACCGAGGGCATGTGCATGCATGCCCAAAATCCTGAGAGAGTGGAGGAGAGGGGATTGTGGCATGGCCATTCCCCCTAGAGAGAGATTTCTCATTTTCTCTCTGTCTCTATGTGTGCCTCTGTAGAGTTCACATGCCCTATAGCAAAAAATCTCTCTTGAGGAAAAAAATATAAGAAACTATCCTTATGCAAAATTTAGATTTTCCATCAGAGATTTGTCACCACACGTGGTTAACTTTTTTTTTTTTTTTTTTTTTTTTTTTTTTTTTCTAAAAATAGAAAAGAATATATTTCTACTTTATGATCATAGAATACAATCTATTATTTAGTGGAAGCGTTTGGCTTTTCTTTCCATTAAATGCTTTGTTTTAAAGATATATAACTGGTTATTATCGTTTAAGTAAATGGACATATTCAGTTACCAAAATGGTCTCAGCCATGCAGTCCCTGCCATGGTCTATTTTATACTCACAGTATTTCGATTTTGTTGCAGCCAGATTGGGCTTGGCTTGCTTTCATTCAAATCAAACACCTCCAGTAGTAGCGGGAGTGCCTTTCTCAGTGTGCGGCCTGTGGGAGGGCAGTGCAGGGCGCATCCCTCTGGAGCACCTTGCCCCCTCTCACCAAGCCTGCTGGCTCAGTTCCTCTGGAAGGAGCGAATGACAAATGAAATGATGACTAAGAAAGGAGCTCACCTTGCTGCCATTTTTAGAGTAAAACCGAAGAACAATCTGTGTGTGTATGAAGCAGGCGCTGCTTCTAAGGGTTACTGTTACGTTTCTTCCACTCATTGAGAAAAGGTGTCTAAATCGCTATAGCTTTCAGAGAGTAGAAGTAGGGAACGACAACGGGGGAGATAAGCACAAGCTTCTCACAAACCAAGGAGGTTGAGAGATGTGCACTAAATAGAATATGGGTAATAAACAGATCAACTTTCAAGGAGCAGCCGTTTCTTCTCTGAAGAAGGAGGTTGAAAACTACACACTGCTAAGCTTGACATCAGCATCTGGTACAATTTTAAGACTTGTTATTTAAGCAAGCGATTTGAAGGCTCCTAGGAAATAGCAGTGGTTACTAGGAGCCCGAGTGCGCTCTCTGGAATAAAGCACTTGACGAGAGCCTCCTGTGTCCTCACACGTGTACTCACAGGGTACCATAGACAGACTGTAGGAACCAGCTTCTGGCAAGACCTCGGGTTACTCTCTAAGAGAAGATACAGAAATGATGGAAGGGTTAGGTTTTTCTCTTCTTTTCTTGTTGTTTGATCATTTGAATCCAAATAATATGCACAAATGTTTTGGTATCAACCTTTGGTCCTTAGGTATGTATTGGCTCTACGCCAGTTTCCATATAACACTTCTATTGTAACTTGGATGAATGTTACAGAATCTAAATGTACTAATGTTTTGATGATCCAAAGTCAGGAAGTCTGAAGAGACATGGCCATGAAGAGGGGAGAATAATAATTTATTCTTACTAGCATTGTGAGTGGGCACTGTGCTTAATCTTTTACTCGTATAATCTCATTTGTCCTTACAGTATCTCTGGGCAATCAGTTTTATAATCCCCTGGAACAGCTGAGAGAATTAACTGGTTCAAGACCACATGGTTAGTTAACTATCAGCTAAGGGTCTTTTGCATGAGCCCAAAGCCTGTGCTCAGAATGACTAGACTCCACATCTGCCTAAAATCCAACAGTCATGAGGCACTTCTTCGAGTCTTGGTACACAGTAGGGTCAGTCTTGAATCATGTTCAGGAAAATCCTCAAAGCTGCCCAGTGAAAGGTTCTAGCATGAACTTTCTGCAGTCAGTCCAGACCTCTGCTGTATTCTGAGCTGCAGTGGCTTGTTCTTAGGGAAGAAGTTATAGCCATGGAACTGGCCTTCGTGACATCTTCTGAAAAAGCAAAGGAAACCCTGCAGTAGCATGATCCCTGACTAGAGCTCAGCTCTCTTGTGAAAAGAAGAGTGATGATTTCCATGTACGGTGTCCGTCTGAGTGACTAACATGCTGCTACAATTAGGGCAGAGAGTGATGATGATGGTGATGATGATAATGACAACATTTATCTCACTATTCCATGAGTTCTGCTGAAAGCTTTAAATCCACTAGCTCACTGAACCACACAAATAGCCCAGAAAGTCAGGTGGCGCTACTGTCCCACTTTTATAAATTAATAAGACATTGAACCTCAAAGTGGCTTGCTTATCTGAAGGCTGGAATGTGGTAGAGTCAGGATTTCAACCCCAAAATCTGACTTCAGAGATTACCCTTAACCATCACACTATACTGAAGGACTGATAGAATTTGTTTATGTATTGATCAAGAATGAGGAAGGTACAGTCAATGCGTGGTGAATTCCAGCTGAAAATGCAACTGTGCTATTTATAGCTCTCTCTTTTTTTTTTATTGTGTTGTGTCTTTCTGGCATAAACAGCTATAGTCTCCATTCCCATCACCTCTGCTACCTCTATCATTTTGTTGGGTGGGAGCGTTTCCCTTGTTTATTTCTCCATGCATACAGGACTGAGCCTGATTTTGATTCCTCCTTACAGATCCTAAAGGACCTCTTCCTTTGGCAAGTGACCAGGCTAAGTGTCCAGTTCACAGATTATGTCTCCTAACATCGGTCTTGATTACTAATCAGGCACAATTTCTTGTTTTATTAATGCACAATTAGTAAAACTAAAGCACAATTTTACTAATACACAATTTCTGCATGTGAATTCACACACAGTGGCACCAGGTCAATCCAGTCAGGGTGCCAACCCTCTTGACCACAGTTCTTTGAATCATCTGGGATGTGCCCCTAGCTGGTGGATCAAATCTTTGATTTTTTTTTTCCTGGAAATTCAGGGACAATGCCACTTGATCTCTCTTACAGATATGAATAAGTAAGTGTGGGATTTCAAGATCTACTTGGGGCATTGCAAGGCCATGAATGGGGCTGGCTTTGAGGTGCCCTTGTGCACAACAGAGCAGGGCTGACTGTGGTGAGCCCCCAGATGACATCATGAAAGAGAGGAGACACACCTCTGGAGTTTTTGGTCATGTGAGTTATTCAGCAAATATTAGTCTTTAAGGCAATATACATTAGTTTCTTTTAGTATCTTGTAAGCAAAAAATTCTTAAGTAATATACCTCTTTTCCGTATTTTCAGAATAAATGAGATCCATTCTTCTTAAATTAAAAACATTACTATTTTTACAGCTGTTACAACTTTTAACACAATTTACGTGGCAAATTTCAAGATATATAAATAAACTTGTTAGCTCAAACCAAATTTCCTATTGTGAGATGATTCCCCTATTCTATCCTCACTTGGTGCTTGCCCCAATCCCCACTGAGTATTCTTTTACAGGAATATTTTGCTTTGTAAAATGTTAGTATTCAAGTCTCTTCAGCTGTGTTTGTGCATGTTTGTCCTTTACAGCTGGGTGACCTCATCTCATTAGAGCGCTCCTAATGAGGCCACCATCTTGTGTCCTGTTTATTTGTAGATGGGTGATAGTTCCATAATTCTGGAGCAGCCAGGGTCATCTCAGTTCCTAGCAGGGTATCTCACAAATGTTATGATGCTGCTTGTGAATGAAAAGAAATCACATGAGAGAATGTAGGTGAGTAAACAACACTTACTCCCACCACTTAAATAATCCTCCTAGGAAATGGCACACATTATATCGTTATGGTCTTCATTTGTTGTCTCCTATTACAGATCCTTACAAGATACTTTTATATAATACGTGGTACAGTAGCAGGCCCAAATGGCCACCCCTCGCTTTGATGACGGCACCTGTACACATTTCAGCATGGCTGGCAGTTATGCATCCATAATTTATTAAATTAATTCTGCAAATCTTTTGATATGTCTACTGTGGTCTAGCCAGTACAGTAGAAATACATTGCTTTCTATCATTATCTTCTGTGTGACATAAAAGAGGAAGATGAAAAGTCCTGTGGGAGCAGGGATAGGTTTGGGGTTGAGCGAGGGGAGAAGAGAATCAGAAGAGGCTTTATGCAACAATTAATATTGGGGCTGGGCTTTGAAGGTCACTAAATAAGCAATTAGGTGATTTGAGAATGAGCTTTCCCCGAAGACAACAAAGGCACAGAAACAGAAAGTGCAAGGCAAGTTCCACAGCACAGTTAGTGTGGCTAGGGCACAGGTGAATTAATGGAGACAGAAAGAGATGACGTTGAGACAATTCGTAGCAAGATAGTTAGCTGGACTCCCTTAGTGTCACGGCAAAGAATTTAAAGTCAGCAGACCACGGAGGGGAGTCTGTCCTTGAAAGAGGGAAGTGCAACTGATGATGTTTATGAATTGAAAACTTTTTGGCTAAGAGCTAAGATATGAAAGTTGCAGGTAAACTGGCTCAGGGTGCCAGAGAGTTCTGGGCTGGAAGAGCAGGTAGAAAATCAGAGGAGATCTTGGGAGAGAAGGAACCACAGAATGTGTGGGAAGCTAAAAATCTGTTGGTGCTCTATGGCAGAAACGGAAAGATTGGAAGGTATAAAACCATGCAGAGCAATGATGATACTGGAGACAGTGGAGAGGAGGATGGGAAAGGGGGAGGGCAAGAGGGAAGGAACCGAGGGAAAGAAGAAAGAAGGAAAACATTTAAGGGGCCCCTAATGAAAAGAAATCTGTTGATTTTAATCTACGTGGTAATGTCTTTGACTGGACCAATATGTTGTGTATTTGTGATGGGAAAATTCATTTGGTATGCTGTAATGGTGTGTAGTGATTAAATGTAATAAATAAATAAATTTATATAAATAAAACCCTGCTATGAACTCTGCCTTAGCTGACTCTTAAGAATTACATACACAGAGGAGATCCAGTAGACTTAGATGATGAGCAGAAGCAGAAAAATGAAAGAACTAAAGATGCAGGAAGTTTAGCTGTTGTCTACCTCAGGGGAGACATAGTTTGGAGGTATATTTAACATGTTGTCTGTCAAAATTACAATGAACACTCTTTGGAGAAACATAACAGAATCCAGAGGCTTTAAAACGTACTGTTCATAATGCTCATGGTAGGATTGTACTTTGTGGCCCTGTTGAGGTTGGATGGACCTTGGACCAGGTCAGCCTGAGTAGTGACTAAAAGTGAAATACGTCACTTCCAGGATACGGTGTTTCATTGCCAAGAGACCCTTGTGAGCTTATATTTTCTTTGGTACCATAACCAGCAGCAACTATCATTCTGTATTTGTAAGTCTCTTCCCCTCCAACTCTGATAACCTGAACTAGGCAGGTTTGCATGTATGAGAAACAGACCTTTACCGTTTGAAATCACCTGTAGTTCTTTTTTTTTTTTTTTGGAGAGGTTTTCGCTATAGGGCCCATGCGCTCGCCAGACAGACAGAGAGAGACATAGAGATAGAAAGCGAGAAATCATCCCCCTGGGGGGATGTTCATGCCGCAATCCCTTCTCCTCCATTCTCCTCTTGGGATCTTGGGCACGCACGCACATGCGCCCGGCGTGAGATTTAAGCCACCGGGTATGAGATGCCAACCGTAATCGACTACGTGGGAGTCCAGCCATTACGCTAACTGCTGGTTCCCAAATCACCTGTAGTTCTAAACCACTAAGATTTTTGGAATTAAAATCTTTTTAATTAATTAATTAATTAATTAATTATTTTGTCATAGGGTACATGAGCTTGCTGGAGAGAGACACATACAGAGAGAGGAAAAAGTCAGAAATCACCCCTCAGAAGGGATGGCCATACTGCAGTCGCCTCTTCTCCATTCTCTTTTAGGGATTTTTTTGGCATGCATGCACACAAACAAGCCCGGTGTGTTTTTCAAACCAGGTTCAGGACTCAAACCTCAGAAATGGCCATGTGAGATCTAGTGCCTTAACTACCATGCCACTTGCTGGCTCAGGAATTGATTTTGATTATAACATGACCTAGCTTATGCTGATTTATAAAATTTTCTTTATTGGACTAAGAATTTTCTGCTATTTTGAGTTAGTTTTTCCCCCTCCTTTCCTTTCCTTTGTTTTTCTTTCTAAAGATAGGGTCTTTCTATGTTATTCAGACTATGTTGCTTCAAACTCATAATCCTCAGGCTCTAGAATACTGAATAGCTGGATTACAGGCATGTGCTACTACACTCAGCTCTGCTTGTTTGAAAAATATAAATGGATGTTGAATTTTATCAAATGCTTTTTTTACCATCTATTAAGATGATCATACAACTTTTATCCTTTAATCCATTAACATTATAAATTGCCTTGATTGATATTTCTAATATTAAACCAATCTCCTATTACTGAAATAAACCCAATTTTGTCATGAGGTATTTTCATTTTTATATACTGATGGATTCAATTTGTTACACTAATATTGTTTAGAAATGTTTCATTGGTATTTATGAAGAGGAATATCCTGGAAGTTTCCCTTTTTTCCATTTTAATGGCTTTTGGTATGAAGATTATGCTAGCTTTATAACATGACTAAAACAGTATGTACAAAATTTGTAATTTTTTTTTCCTTTAACACATTATCCAGTAAAGCTATGTGAACCTTGAGCTAACCTTGTGTTGGGGATTTTAATTACTCATTTAATTTATTCATTTGTTCTACACCATTTTAATTTGTTTCCTATTTTTCTGGTGTCAGTTTTGCTAATTATATTTTCCAAAAATTTTACTCAGAATTTCAAAGCTTTAGAGATAAAGTTATTTATAATATCCTACTATAATATTTTCAATATCTGGTTAACAGAATCTTTTTCATTTCTGATAATATTTCTGTCTTTTCTCCTTTTTTTATTTCTAAGTTTACCAAATATTAATCAACTTTATCAGTAACTTCAAGGAACCAACCAACATTTGGTTTTGAATTTCTTCAAGGGCATTATTACTTTCCATTTTTAAAATGTATTATGATTTTTAACTTAGTATTTATTCTTCCTTTGCTCTTCTTTTGGTGTTCTTTCTATAACTGAGTGAGAAGATATTTCGTTTATTATTATTTTTTTCTTTTTTAATGATAGAGGGTATATTCATGCATGAGACAGAGAGAAAAAAAAACAAGCACTCCCTAACAGGATCTGGTCTCCGTAATTCCTTTTCCTCCAATTCTCTGTGCCCTCAGGATTCTGGTCGTATGTGTGTTTTCAAGCTACTGGGTCTAGGACTTGAACTCTGGTCAGTCATGTGAGATCCAGGTTTTAGTTCCTGTTTATGCCCTTGTGTCCTCCATTTTATTCTCTTCTCTGACCTTAATTATCTTCAGTATCTTAATTGTCTATTCTGAAAGCATCTTTAGGTGTTGTCTCCATTTAGGATTTGATTTTGTGCGGTTGATTATTCTCTTCACTTCTGTGGAGGTTTTAGTTCTACGATGACATTTTTGGTTTTCCTTATTTTACTCTACTTCGGCTTGTTTTCACTTGATCTGGCCTCTGCTCATGGATTTCTGTTTGTGTTTCACAGAGTCCATATTTTTAGTCCTGAGGATGTCACCAACCAAGTTTCTACAAGTTTCTGCTAGCTACTGTACCAAACGTTGTTGAGGCATTCTTTCCCTGATTGTGCAAGACATTTCCTTCCCTGTGTGTAGTGATTTTTTTTAGTGGCTCCTTGTGGCCATAATGTTATTCTTCTTGCTTTTATTGAGGAAAGATACCATTTGATCCAGCAATCCCACTCCTTGGTATCTACCCAAAGGACAGAAGAATTCTTCTTCGGAAAAGTGCTTGCACATCAATGTTTATTGCGGTACTATTCATGATTGCTAAGACATGGAACCAACCCAAATGCCCCTGTACAGATGAATGGATTGAAAAACTGTGGCACATATACTCCATGGAATACTATTCAGCCATAAAAAACAACAAAACCCTGGCTTTTGACACAAAGTGGAAGAATATGGAAGATTTACTGCTGAGTGAAGCAAGCCAGGCTATGAAGGAGAGACATCGTATGTCCCCACTTAGTATATACTGAGTGTCTGCACTCTGTGACTGAAAATGTTTGACTAAAGGATGTACAAACACAAGAGATGGGTGTGAATGCCAGATGTGTGGGGTGTGTGGAGGAGCGGTGCCTGTGGAAGGACGTTTGGAGGAGGGATACAGAGGCAGAGCACTGACGAGATGGGGAGGTGTGGTGTTATCAGTTGAAGATATTTTGATCAACTGGACTAGGGAGAAATGTTCACATATACAAATGTTCACTTTGTAAGCTAAATAATGTGATTGAATGTATAAAAAAATAAATAAAAGTAAAATAATAAAAAAAAATATTCCCAAACACAAAAAATAGAAAATAAATTAAAATAAACACAGAGTTTGTCAATTATGCTTGTCCACTTTCTGGCCTCTTGATCACCGTTTGAATCCCCTCGTGAGTATAATATGCAAAGATGCTGGACATTCATTCTCTCCTGCAGCGAGACACCACAGTGCTGGATTGAGGCAGGTTTGTCATTTCCTACCTGGATGAAGTAAATGCAGACCTCACTGCAGTTCAGACCGTGAAGAGGGCTCCTTCCTCCTCCTCCCTGAGGACACTTGGTTGCTATTCTCAGCCATGTCTGCTCCATTTCCAACCCTGGCTGCTTCATGCCAACATTACTGTGGTGTTTCGGACCCAGAATTAATCAGGAAGGTAGAAGTCAGAAAAGTGGAAGGGCAGGGGCGCAGCGGTAGTCGTGTGAAACATGAAGAGAACAGAGGGGGTCAGGGCTTTGCTGTTTGGGTTGTTGCAGAACATCGGGGTCTTGAACCAATGAGCGGGGGAGAAGGAAAAAAGGTATCCTCACCTTCTTTTCATATCAGAAATCCTAGAGCCACTAAGTTTGTCCATTTCTCACCCAGTGTTATCAGCTTTATTCACTGAAATCAACCCTCGGTTCTAGAAACAGGCAGTTAATTCCAGCTCTGCCCAAAGTGAGTTTGTACATTTTGCTTTGACTTCATAGCTCTGAGTTCAAATTTGAAATGTCTGTTCAGAAACTACTAGGTGGTAATGGTGGGATTAATGTTTGCCCCTGGGTAGAGGCAGAATGATACTGACAGCATGGTGTGAAAATTAGAGGCACACAGCTGCTCCATGCCATGCCAGTTACGTACGTCTGCTGGCTTCGAGATCAATTCGCCTCCTTCCAGAATTCCACCTGAAAGATTTGGTTTATGCACATAATGTTCTCCGCATTGTGCTTGAAATGTGTGTGATCTTGCATCATTAATCAACATTTCTTCCTGAGAAAATTTGTCTTTTGTGACATAAACAGACTGAGAAGAAAAAGCAGAGTCGGGTCAGGATTACTCGATACTGACATGAGCCCAGGAGGCCAAGTGACACCCACCAAGATAAATGGTCATTGCTTCTGGAGCCTCAAAGAAGCAGATTCATACGCGCTAATTCTCCCTGACAAACCGTGTTACTGAGTTCTTGATAATGTCTCCACTCATCTGCAAATAGCCTCTGTGCGTGTGTGCACTGCACACTCTGTCCTTACAACACATCGCTGTCTTTTAACTCACCGATGCGTCTTCAAAACACAGACCAAACAAAGCTGGAAATCACCTGGCCTTGGTTTGCAGTAGTCAAATTTGGTGTACAATTTTAAACAGCATAATCAAAATTTTGGTTAGCAACTCTTTTTCTATCATTCACTGTTTTTAAAAGGAAGATGAGAAGAGACTGTGAGAAGGCAGTGATCCTGACATGAAGCATTTCTTTCAAAGGAAGAACAGATGTTTGAATATTGGTGCTTTTCTGATGGGTGCAGGAAAAAGAGGACAGAGAATTCCTGGGGGAAATGTTCTGGGCCTTTGTCAGTGAAACTTGTATGTCATCCTTTATAAACATAGTGCTTCAGCTAGAATGTAATGTAACCAAGTATTGTAACCTGGTGAAAATAACAACAATTTGGAAAAGGATTTCACATGGCCCAGGACTCTAGCTTCTTCCTGAGGGCCTTTGAACGACCGTTGCTTTGCTTGCTCAGGGCACTCATGACCGAGAGAGAAACTGCTGATAATAAGGACTCCTTGAAAGGGTCATCTCTGCCATGCTGCTCTCCACACCTGCTGTACTGCCCTTCTGTTTGGGTTCTCACTCCGTCTTGGTGGTAGAGAGGCTGGTCAGTAATGGGTCCCTGCACAGGTGGCAAAGACATGAGAACAGGTGCCAGGCTGGTGCCATGTGACCAGGGAGAGCAGAGCTGCTGAGGTCCAGAGTCCCAGGGTGCTCAGTTCAGTTTGCTGAATGGTGATCCAGAATAAAATGGAACAGTCCAGGCTCGGTATATGGCCCAGGTCAGCACATTTGAGACAGTGAGAGTGGGGCTCCCTCCAGGCCCTAAGACTTGGGGCGCCCTTCAATCACCCTAGGAAATGAGGGGGAAGCAGGGACCTCCATACGCCTCAGAAGCCATGAGGTAGGAGGGGCCAGATCGAGGGGCTAGGAATGCCTGGAACAGTTCTTCCTCACCAAGCCTCTGCTTTTAATGAGCAGCAGCAAGGAGGGAGAAGAAGGCAACTCTGGTGCCTGCAGCCAGGGTGTGATGGGGTGGTGGCAGGAGTCAGGATTGGGAAAGGCTGTTCCCGTGGAGCTGTACCAGTGGATGCCAGTGTACCCAGTAGGTGGCTCTACCACTAGGATCAGCAGCAGCTTTGGACGAGAAGTAAGAAGACTGGACAGAAACTGATGAGGGACTTGTCCTGGAGCCAAGCACCCAGGAAGTCTCGGGAACAATTTGAAGGGGGCTACAAACTAGCAAGACAGGATTATCTGATTTTAAAGACAGATAAAGCCCAAAACAGGGTTGCCCTGGTTACCTATTATAGATAAAAATCCCAGGTACTTAAAAACATTAATCTTTTCTCCATTCCTTATATTTATTTTTCCTTAAAATTTTGAATCCTACTACCTACAAGGTACTCAATATAATTGTTTATATTGTAATTTAAAAATCAGGGATGCTGGGGCCAGCAGGTGGCATAGTGGTTAAGGTGCTGGAGTCCTATGTGGTTGACTGCAGTTCAAGTCTCAGACCTGGTGACTTGAAATTCAAGCCAGGTGTGTGTGAGTGTGCACCCCAAATCCTGAGAGAATAGTTGAAAAGAAGGGATCCAGCATGGCCATTTCCTGGAGTCGGGGAGGAGTTGTGATTTTTTGCTTTCTATCTCTCTGTCTTTCTGGTGAGTGCACATGCCCTATAGCAAAAATTTCTCTTTCAAAAGAAAAAAAAAATCAGGATGCCATTTACAAAGGACTTGGAAGCCAGCAGAGCGAGTACATACAAAGACGTGTTCTGGGCTTCTGGGGCATGTGGTAACGTTAATGCTCGTGTTGTTACTATGAAGCACGTTAAGCTCGTGCAAACCCCGTGCAATTTAGCTTATTTATGTGGCTAGACCACAGTGCAGAGTCGATGACGGGATGTATTTTTAGAGATTTGGGTTGTCTGGCATTCAAAGTCAATTTATAAAAATTTCTGCAAAACCTGGGGACCGCCTCAGTCTGTTGTGTTTTATTGCTTAATTAGCGAGTTGTCAAAAAGCGGCACCATCTAAACTGAGTGATGCTTTTTCACCTGCTCACTTACTTTTTATGGGGATAATGAGCTGTGGGATGACAGGTAGGATCTTGTTACCCCCGTGTTCCAGCATGTCGTGGATTCCTTGCCGAGCAAAGAACTCATAGGGAAATGTCATCTCACAAAGCCCATCGAAAAACAGAGGCAGGTAATGATGGTAATCCAGCTTCTCGATTTCTACCTGGAAGGAGAGAGAGGAGGAAGGCTGGTGAGAACAACAACCTGGGCCATGTGCAGCCAGATTGGCAAGGAAGCTGTCACCAACGCCGGAGGACAAGTTCCTTAGAGTTTCATCTTGTTAACCCACTCACCCACTCAGCACGTCTTTACCCTATTAGCCATGAGGTTATAATTATTACCTTTAAATCTAGCAGCCATATCTCTCAGTCACATATAACCAACACTAGGAGCATATTAATTAATAACTTGCTTCTCTTTTTTTTTTTTTTTGGTTATTTTTTACTTAGGCATAAATGCAAAAGAGTCCGCAGTGTAAATGAAGAGAAAAACAATAGCTTAAAGAGACTGCAGAGAAGTTCTAACGGAAAACGTAATAGCAAATGCACATGGATGGATCCTCCTGAAGCCCATCTACTCCAGTATCCAGCAACCTTGAGTATGAGGGTCTAACTCAGTTCCCTGGGTGTCTCCTGCAGCCTCCATGACAGGGGTAATGTTGGTGCCACCAAGAAAGAATGGAGAAGAAAACTAGGGGGCTGAATCTGAACAGACCCCTGGCACCTCAGAACCACAATGGTTCCAACCTCCCCTAACCGTCTCCTGTGGAAGAAGAGACACAGCGCTTCCCCGTCTTCACCCATCACCCTTAGTGATACTCGGAGACCTCCTGGCCAGATCTGTCCAGCTCCACCAAGGAATGGACGCTGAGACGAGAGATGGTGCATCGACAATGCTCGACATGTAGGAGCTTTGTTCTTCCCATGTCCTTCACTGTCTAGAGGGCCTGATCTGCCACCAGCAAGGTGACAGAGAGGTCACTGAGACTGAAGATGGCAAGAAGTCTACAGATTCCACTGGAGGTGTAATTCACCTGCACAAAAGCAATGTGCTGCTCCCAGGGAGACACGCCAATTTCCCTGTTTTCAGTCCTCCTTATGCATGCTCCCGTCCTCAATGATCACTTTTTAATTCAGCGAGGAGCTCATTGAGAGCCCTCAGAAACTTCCTTCTATGTGAGTAGATTCTCAGTGCCTCCAGCTCCCTCCCTGTTCTGGAGTCTCCAGTCACTTGCGTACTGTACTGTCCCTGGGCGAGAGAAACAGGGATCAAACCCTCACGTTCCCGAGTGTTCGCAGTTATTCTGAGTGGATGCAGTGTTCCCCGGTCCGCCAAGCGGGAGGCCAGTTTGCTCACGAGCTTCCCGTTTACATCACATGTTCAGGCAGGCACTAGAGATGAAGAGGGAAGCCAGCTGAGGAAGCAGGTGCGAGTCCACATTCAGACTCTTGGGACTGGAGTTTAGGAAAAGAATCTCAAATGCAGGTTTCCAATGACATTGTTATTACTTTACATTCCTGTGTGTTCACAGAATTTACGTTACTCAGTAGAAGTTTATGGAGTTGCTGATAAGACAGCCTGCTTGAATGCTCGCATGTAACTATCTCACAGCTGTCTCAGTATTTCCTAATTTACATTTATTATAAGAAGGGCAGGTTGAAAATCCCCTATTACGTCTCAGCCATGGTGGTGCAGGTGATAGGGCATCAGTCTGTGCCACTGGAGACATGGGGGGCCCAGGTTCAGATCCCAGGCTGATCCGAACATGCTGGGTGCCCACGTGTCCCCCATAACCTCGGGAGACTGGGGAGGATGACAGTATGGTAAGCTTTTTTATACTGATATGTTTACTAACAGGAGTGACTGTGTTTTAATAACATATCTGACTTCTCTTTAATATATTTGTTTTTTTTTTTCCCTTGAACATTCCTTTCAGCCACTGCTCAATTTTCACTGTAAAATCTTTCTGAAGAATTCTTTGTAGTCACTGTCCATATTTTCTTACTCCCATTCTCTCTTCAGCTCACTTCTTCACCACTTTGCTGATGTTGCTTTAATTAAAGTCACTAATGCCCTTGTTTCTATCCAGCCCGTTATCTCTTTTCTGTTCTCATCACACAGTAGGCCTTGTGAAGCCGTCCGTCATCCTGGGCCACCTGGCACCATAGCCCCAACACGAGATGACCCTAATTCCCTCCCTTCAAGTCTCATGTTTAACCCATCAGCAATATGATTGATTCTGTCTCCAAACAAATTTTTATTCCATCCACTTTCCACCATTTTTTTCCTCATGATTATCTTAGTTAAGCACCAACTTGCCTTACCTGGAACTGTAAGAGTGTCCTAACTGACCTTAGGGATCCTTTCTGGATTGTAAACAGTGGTCTTCTCACCGTGGCCTCACAAGGCCTTTCCTCTGTGTGTGCAGAGAGCTCAGGTGTCTCCTCTTTTTGTAAGGACACTGTCCAATTGGATTAGGGTTCCATCGTCATGGTCTCGCTTAACCTTTATTACCTCCTCCATCTCCAAATGCAGTCACACAAGGGGCTTGTGCTTCTTCAATGTAATGAATTTTGGGAGCCACTACTAGGTCCACAGCTCACTCTTCTCTTTCCAGACTTCTCTGTCACTGGACAGTCCTTCACTTAGATAGTTCAGTGAGGTCCTCCTATCACTGCCTACCACCTTATTGGATTTTCCTGGAGCCCTCATCATTTACTCACTAGAGTCACCTCAGCTCTGCTGCTGGGA
Organism: Tupaia belangeri chinensis; assembly: GCF_000334495.1. Classification (NCBI taxonomy): domain Eukaryota; kingdom Metazoa; phylum Chordata; class Mammalia; order Scandentia; family Tupaiidae; genus Tupaia; species Tupaia belangeri. The sequence continues at coordinate 3,460,185 of NW_006159840.1, read as the reverse complement.
GATTGTCATTGCCAGCGAGAGGGTTGAGCTCCTAACAGGGGAGTACTCAGTGAGCATGTGTTGAATGTTAATTCTGATCTCTGACTCTGTGCTCCGTAGTAGCTTCTCTGAGAGGCCTCTCAGCTAAGGTGCAGTGACAGATGACAAATGACAACATCTAGAGCTGAGGTGAGGAACATGGTAGAGCACACAGGGGGTCCAATGTTTAACACTGACCCTCCCTGTTGCATGAAAAAATACATAAGTTTCTATCAATTTACTTATTCTACAAATAAAATGCTATTTTTTTCTCTCATTAGAATAGCAGTTACTATTTACATTTCAGAAATTTCATGATCCTTTTAATAGATACTCGATATAGGCTTCTTGGTGCTTGCATTTACCCTAATTTCACTAGGACTCATTTAGGACTTGGCTATTTGTGAATCTTATATTATCCAAAGAAGTTTCTGTTTTTCATTATGTCATCATAGTTACATCAAATGCAAACAGTTTTTAAGAAGGATTATTTATTTATTATCTTTTTTTTTTTCAATTTTTGACCAGAGAGAGACCAAGAGTCAGAGAGCATGCTGCCAGGTTCTGTACTTGAACAACAGTTGGCCATGTGGGAGTCCAGAGCCTTTAACCACCACACCACCTGCTGGTCCCTAAATACAAGCATATTAAAACATGTCTATATGAATGATAATAACAAGAGGTCTTTACTGTAAAAACAATTTGGATGTTAAGAACAATGTAAGATGGGAACCAGCAGTTAGCATAATGGCTATGTCGCTGGACTCCCATGTAGTTGACCACGGTTCGTGTCCCGGACCCGGTGACTTAAAACTCACGCCAGGTGCGTGTGCGTGCGTGCCCAAGATCCTGAGAGGAGAATGGAGGAGAAGGGATTGCGGTGTGACCATCACCCCTGGGGGGTGATTTCTCGCTTTCTGTCTCTATGTCTCTCTCTGTCTGTCTGGCGAGCGCATGCGCCCTACAGTGAAAATCTCTCAAAAAAAAAAAAAAAAAAGAACAATGTAAGAGTAAAACCAGATTTTAAACAACAGATAAATCAGGAGTCCTTACTTGTCTTTGTGAATGTATGTCACACTGATTACCATCCCTTAGAGTTCTTCTAAACTGATAGCTTAGTTTGTTTATTTAGACTTTAAAAAGTCATTTATAAGATTTATTTAGCAATAAACTTTTTCTTGCAGTTATATATATTTTCCCTCCTAAGATAACTAGTTTAATGATAATTTTATATTTCTTCGTATTACCACAAGCACAGTAGTTTTCAAATTTAACAGTTTTTCTTTAAAACTGATGAAATCCAGAATTAAAAGGAGACTGAGGGACAGTGAGTGAGTGATATGGTGGTTAAGGTGGCTGGATCCCCATGGTTGACTGTGGTTTGAGCCTCAGACCCAGTGGCTTGAAAATCACACTGAATGTGTGCATGTGTGTACGTAAAATCCCAAGAGGAGAACGGGGGGGGGAGGGGTTGTGGCCATACCCCTTGGGAAGGGTGACTTCTCACTTCTCCTCTCATTGTCTGTCTTTTTTTCTCCAGTGAGCACATGCACCCTATGGCAAAATTAAAAAAAAAAAAAAGTGGGACATAGAACAAAGACTGATGGCTAAAATCACTTGGTAATATCCTGATCAACAACTGCTTTGGTACTAACTTCAGAAACATGAAGTATTTTTACTCAGAATCTTTTCTTTTAATTTATGTGTTATAACATTTTAATGATCACATGGTACCTAAAAGTTGATCTCTAAATCTTACAGTGACCTTTGTTCAAAAGCAATAAAATTCTAACTAGACTTGGCCTATCAAATTTAACATCTCACCCCCATAATAAATGTGCAAGGTAGTAATACTGTACTGAAAGGTCAGGAACACAATGAGGTTAATGACTTTCATTAAAAAAACTCAGATCAGAGACTTTACTATCACATTTTCCATATTCTTGCTTCAATTAGCATAGCAAATAAAATATCCTTGAAAATATGTTATCATGACTCCTAGAATTCTCAAGGAGCTTGCATAAAATCACAAAATAATCTGAAAAACTGTAATTAACTTCTAATAGAGTATGGCCTCACTGGACTTTTGTGACATTTCTAAAATAAAGTTTTAACCATGTTTTTCTACCCCTGAGATGGCTGTTCAGTTACAGTAAAAAGTCTTACAAGTTATACAGGTGTTAAACACTGTCTGCATACTGTAATATTTTGCACATACAGATGTACTATTTTTCAAATGTCTGTGGATGTGGATGTGCTGAATAACTGAAAATAATTTAAGTCATCTTATGTTTTTCAATGATATTGAATATACAACTGAAATTGTATAATCATACATGGGATTTTTGATGCTAAAAATGAGACTTTGAATATAAAAATGCTCTTAAGTGTAAAAAAAGAATCAGACTTCAGGCAAGATGACAGACAAGACTAATATGCACCCCTAAAATGCTACAAAGTCAAAGATAACCCCAAATATGTTTAATGGAAAGCTGAGCTTGCTCAGGACATCCTCGTATCCTTGGGATAAAGACGGCATCCACTCATAGTGGTGAGCTGGAGGTGATACGAAGTGACCTCACAAAGTATCAGACACAGATTAGACCCCAAGACTGGGTCTGAGGTTTTAAAGTCTGAGGAATTTAGGGAAACAGAGCATTTTATTAGAAAGGGAAACAAACCAAGACTCCTATATGCACCAGGGCACTCGATGAGCTGTCTCACCTGTGACAGAAGGACTAGAAGCTCTCTTCCCATTAGTTTGTGGAAACAGAAAGAGAGCTTGGTGTTTGAAAAGCTCTAAACAGAAAAACAAAAAACTCTGAAAAATTAAGAAAAAAGAAAAATTAGTTCCAACTGATGGGAAAGAAACACTTGGAGCTCAGACAAAATCGAATGCGAAACTGATAACATTTCTATAACCCAAGCATATGAGGCAGCCACAGAAAAGGCAACCCCTACTGTAGGTGAGCGCACAATGAAACACTGGCCAGTCACTGTGGAAATGGAGGCACCCTGAGGAAAACTCAAAAGACTTGGAATGACTCTAGAACTAAATGAATAAAATATGAAAATAACTACTTTTATTATGTATAAAGCAGAAGAATATTTCTTTTCTTGAAAAAGAACCAAATAAAACTTTTAGGAAAAAAATACAGTGCCATTAACTTAAAAATTCAGTAGTTAGACTGTCCAACAGATTGACCATCAGTGAAAAAAGAATTAAAGACCTGGATCCCAAGGCTGCAGGGCTAACTCAGAGGTAGTGCAGGAAAGTAAAGCAATGTGAAACAGATGCCAGAAAGTTTCGTGGCCTAAGATGTTCTCACGTGTGACTCGAAGAAGCTCCAGAGCAGAGAATGGAGAATGGAGAAACGCATTAAGAAGAAAGTAATAATAATAGTTGAGAATCTGAGAATCTTTCATAGTTAAAGAAAGATGTGACTCTTTAGGTTACAGAGGTATATCAAGATGGTTTTCAGAAAAATCATAAAACTCCAAAGTCAAGGAAAAGATTTGAAAGTACTAGACACAAAAGACAGATTACATAGAAAAGAGTAATATTAGACTAAAATTACATTTCAGGTTAACAAAATGGAAGCCAGAAGACAGGCTAGATATTTTCCAACAGGCTGAAAGAACAAAAAGCATCCATCTACAATGCAACTCTATGAAAGTGCCATTAAAATATAAAGACAAATGAAATGTATTTGACCCAAGACAGAGGGGTATCTTTTTAAAGTATGGATCATCATCTCTACCAAAGGACGAAAATTATTGAAAAGTAAGCTGAAGACAGGATAAAGAAGAGCGATGTAAAAGGTAATGCTATACAGATCGGTAATCAAAGAGACTATAAAAACAAAAAATAATAATGATCAGTATGGAGCTATGATACAAGAAAGGAACAGTAGGAAAGATGAAAGGAAGGTGATTTTGGTCTAAATAAAGCCCTCACATTAATAGGGACGAGGATGGATTACTTTTAGACAATTAAGTAGTTAGGCATATTAGAGTTTAAGAACACCTGTTGAAAGAATAAAAATGTAATTAACTTCTGGACCAGTTAGTGGCAAGGAGGTTAAGGTACTCCATATGGTTGACTGTGTGGTTCGAGTCCTGGACCATGCAGTTTGAAAAACATGCTGTGTGCATTTGCCCAAAATCTTGAAAGGAGAGAGAGAGAGATGGAGAAGAAGGGATTGCCATTCCCCATGAGGGGCACTTTCTAACTCTAACTCTCTCTCTCTCCAGGTAGTGCATGTGCTACCTGGGCAATTTTAAAAAATAGTTGAATTCCAAGAGAATAGAATGAAGAAAGCTCTATCAATTCAAAATGAAGAAAGCTCTATCAATTCAAAAAAAAGGTTGATTAAACATTTTCCTGCTCCCAAGAAGAAATAGAGACAGGAGAAAATATGTAGGATAAATCCAAATATTTAACTAATCATAATAGATGTAAATGAATTAAATTCTCTTGTTAATATATAAAGTACCAAAAGAGGGAAAATATATATCAGTTACGGATTTATTTGTAAGGCACACAGTCAGAATATAATGACAGAGAAGGGTGGAAAATAAATGTATAGTAAAAAGAAATAGTAACATGGAATTACTTTATCTACATCTTTATATACATACTCTGTGTGTGTGTGTGTGTGTGTGTGTGTATCTCAATAGATAATACCAACTGCTGCTTCGCAGAGATGGTACCAAATTATATTTCCAATAACAATAAATGAGTACCTGGTTTTCTATTGTCTATCCAAATAGAATGCTATCACAATTTTGATTGTATATACAAACAGAATGCTATCACAATTTGATTTTAAACAAAATGACAGTTAAAACTGGTATTTTGGTGGTGTTTCAACTTGCATTTCTCAGTGAGAATAACCATCTTTTAAAGATATTTTTGAAAGGCACTTGTGTGAACAGTAGTCTGGCATTTTTCTCTATTGAGGTATTGGCCTTTTTGCAAGAATGCTTTTATATTAGAGATTAGTCTTTTGCGTGTGATAAAAGTTTCAAATTTTTCATTTGTTATGCAGGTGTACAAAATATTTCTTTATCTACATCTTTATATACATACTCTACGTGTGTGTGTGTGTGTGTGTGTGTGTGTATCTCAATAGATAATACCAACTGCTGCTTCGCAGAGATGGTACCAAATTATATTTCCAATAACAATAAATGAGTACCTGGTTTTCTATTGTCTATCCAAATAGAATGCTATCACAATTTTGATTGTATATACAAACAGAATGCTATCACAATTTGATTTTAAACAAAATGACAGTTAAAACTGGTATTTTGGTGGTGTTTCAACTTGCATTTCTCAGTGAGAATAACCATCTTTTAAAGATATTTTTGAAAGGCACTTGTGTGAACAGTAGTCTGGCATTTTTCTCTATTGAGGTATTGGCCTTTTTGCAAGAATGCTTTTATATTAGAGATTAGTCTTTTGCGTGTGATAAAAGTTTCAAATTTTTCATTTGTTATGCAGGTGTACAAAATATTTTTGAGTTTATGGGTTCCGAAATTTAAGTCTTTGTTAGAAAGACCCCACTCCATTTTGTGGCATAAATAATAAAAGCAAGGGGACCAGCAGATGGTGTAGTGGTTGTGTTGCTGGACTCCCACACAGCCCATAGTGGTTTGAGTCATGGACCCGGGAGGCTTCAAACTCATGCTGGCTCTGTGTGTGTGTGTTCCCAAGGTCCCAGGAAGAGAATGGAGGAGAAGGGACTGTGGCATAGCCAGAGGGTGATTTCTCACTTTCCCTCTCTATCTCTCTCTCACTTTAGACAGTGCATGTGTCCTAAGGTAAAAACCTCTAAAACAAAAACAAAAACAATTAGAAAAATATTTATAATAGCTTATTCTATTACTTTTATTATTTTCAACTTTTATTATTTTATTATTCATAACTTTTCCTGATGTAAAGTGTGAGATATGCTTCCAACTATGATTTTTCCCCAGGTGATTCCCATTTGTTTTAGTGTATTTATTAAATAGTCCTCTAGTGACTGGAAATTTGAACTTATCACAAAGCCCTATTTCTTGGCTATCGATTCTGTTTCGTTGGCCTGCCTGTCTTATTAATGAACTGGTACTATTTGTATTTAATTATCACAACTGTTTAATAGATTTCAATATCTGGCAGGCAGGCTAGTTTCCTTCACATTATTTTCCTAAGTTATTATTATTTTTATCATAAGTTGTTTATTTTTAATATAGAATTGAGATATACATTTTAGCCATAAGTTCTACTTAGTGAAGGTACATGTAGGCTTGCATTCAACAATTAGATAACAACACATTCTTTACAAAGCATGTGAGGGATATTTTACAAAACTGAGTAAGTCTGAAGTCACACACACAAAAAAAATCTCAAGAAATTCCAAAATACCTTTCACGCATGTGTTACATTTCCTGAAGAAAATTAAGTAAAGCTGCATATCATTAACTATAAGCTAGTCATACTTTTTTTTATTTTTTATTTTTTTGAGAGAGGTTTTTCGCTATAGGGTGTGTGCGGTCACCAGACAGAGAGAAACATAGAGACAGAAAGTGAGAAATCACCTCTCAGGGGGGATGGCCACACCGCAATCCCTTCTCCTCCACTCTCCTCTCGGGATCTTGGGCACGCACGCACACGCTCCTGGCGTGAGTTTTAAGCCACCGGGTCCGGGACGCAAACAGCAGTCGACTACGTGGGAGTCCAGCGACATAGCCATTACGCTAACTGCTGGTTCCCAAAGCTAGCCATACTTTCAATCCTCACATATTTGGAAATTCAAAAATACTTTAAAATCACTCATAGATTAATATGGGATAGAAACAACATATTAAGAATTGAATTACAATAAAATTCTACTATTCAAAATAGTAGAAAAAGTTTCCCTTCCATAGACTCTTTTAAAAAATACTTAAAAAGTAAAAAGGGAATTATAGTAGTCATGGTACAAGGCCAGCATAACTGACACCAAAAGCAGATAAAAATGGTTAAATATCACTGGCTGAAATCGAAATAAAGTAACAGGCAAACTGAATTTAACAGCATGTTAAAAATCATGGCCAAATAGGTTGTAATGCAGAAAGACCAGGATATGTCAACATCATGTTTACAGTTTTAAAGAAGGAAAAAGGAGCTCATCTTAATAGGTTTAGGTACATATTTGGTAAAATGTGTCTGTCAAACAATAAAAACTCTTAGCAAAAACCTGCCGCCAAGATCATGTGTTGTGGTGAAGCACTGGGAACACTCTGATTAGGGCTGGAAAGATGGCAAAAGGAAACTGATCATTTCACTCTACCGTGTGGAGGTCACAGCTGCTGTGTAGGTGAGAAGAGTGCATTTGAAGTCTGGAAAGAGAGAAACGAAACTTTATATCTGAGACGGATTCAGCTATCCACATGGCACACCACAGAACCTACAAACATGACTGATTGGCGAGACTTCAGAAAAACTGCTACACACACACACACAATCACAATCAGTGCTTAAAAATAATAGTATTCCCACATGTGATTAAAAACTAGGAAGTATTGGAACCAGCAGATGGCGTAATGGTTACATCACTGGACTCCCACCTAGTAGACTGCAGTTCAAGTCGTGGACCTGGTGGCTAAAACTTACGCCAGGCACATGTGCATGCATACCCGAAATCTCAAGAGGAGAATGGAAGAGAAGGGACTGCAGCATGGCCATCCCTCCTGGGGGGTGACTTCTTGCTTTCTGTCTGTCTCTCTGCCTCCTATAGGAAAAATCTCTCTTAAAAAGAAAGAAAAAAATACTTAAAAGATATTTATTTTTGCAAGATGATGGTATTAAGAAATCAAACAAAACAAATACCTCAAGGTAATAAATTAACAATATATAAGACTTTACAGAGACAAATACAAAAGTTTATTGAGAAATATAAATGGAAGACAGGAACAGTCTTCGTGAATAAGCGGATGTGACTTGCGGAGATGATGATTCTGTCTGGATTACTCATTCTCTTGACGGCTTGCTGTTTTACTACAAGTACTGATGGCTCTGTCTAGCTGCAAGATATTAATTACTGAGTAACAAATCTGGACTTGGGAATGGAGAATCAAATTATTTTATGAAATAACCTTATTTTAAATTGCTGTCAAAGATGGTAACAAGACAGCTAAAGGTCACTCGTAAGCTGATCTGGAATTTATGCACACTTAACCTTTATATCCAAGAGTTGTATGCTCCTAACTGTAGCAGTCAGTGAGTGATACTCTCGAGTGGAATAAATAAAAAGAAAAGATCCTTGTTCTATGGCTTTGAAAATTCCTACACTATCCCTTGTCAGAAAGTTAAGAGATTACCTAAAACTTTTTAAAAATATTTTTTCTTTTTTTAATACATTCAATCACATTATTTAGCTTACAAAGTGAACAGACAGCACCACACCTCCCCGACCCATCACTGCTCTGCCTCTGTATCCCTCCTCCAAATAAAAAGGAACAAAGAATGTATTAAAAGTAAATCTTTAAAGTTTTCCTTTCCTTTATCACAATTCTGTATAATGCTGAAAACGATATAATTTGGTTTGAGATAGAGAGGGGATTATTATATTTTGAAATGACAAGTCATAAAAGGGAGAAGCAAAAACTATATAAGATCCCTAGGAAATCTGGACAGAGTTTAAGGCATTGGACAAAGTTATAAAGACTCCTTGTGGCTTTTACCTCTGGTATTAATTGTAAAACATGGCACTATTTTATGAAAACTGTCCCTGGATGAGATAAGTAGTGTCAATTTTAATACACTCAACCAAGTAAATAAGTAGAATTAAAGGTTAGGAAAGGATTAATTTAGGTGAAGCTAGTGCCATGAAGCAATTTTACGAATACATGATTATGATAGCAATATTGTCTATTTCATAAGCATATAATTGTGCTACATATATGTTTTCCAGAGATTAGTTCTAATTTATTAAAGTTCTTTACATTAAGGATTTCTTTATCAATTTTTTCTTAAAAAAAAAAACAAAAGCAAAACATACATTGAATTACTACAATAGTTACGGTGCTGTGCTGAATAGTGGAGAGAAGGGATAGTTTGTGGGTAGGAAAAAAGAAAGAAGTGTGTTAGAGAAATCTGGCTTCTATCTTCGGATTCATATCTTAATATGAGCAATTTGTTGAAAGAATAAACGACACTCCCTTTGTGGAGGGCAGCCTGGGCGTGGAATCGGCAGTCCTGTGTTCAAACCCATCGCTGGCCTGAAGTGAGCTCTACCAGCTAGAAACTGTGACTCATGGAAACTTACTGAGCCCCTCTGGGCACTGGTTCACCAACTGCACAAAAATATCTGATTCCTGGGTTCATCCTAAGGATAAAATGAGCTAGCATGTGCTAAGTGATGTTAATTCCCTCTGTTCTCTAGAGAGAAAAAATGCAATCCAAAAAGTTAAAAACATTTCAAATGAATAAATTTCAAATGAGCGGCACACACCAAGGTCATATAGTGAGAAGCTCTGGTTAAGAGAAAGAGGAGATTATTATGGGCTGGATGGAAGAGGGACTGTTTCACTCGAGAGGGAGGACTTGCTAAGCATTGCCCGATGAGAGGGGTGAGCATTTTGGGCAAAGGAAACACCCTGAGCAAAGCCGCAGCTTCCACAAGAGATGGGACTAGTTTGGGCTAAAGCAGCCTAAAATGGGATGGACTGGCAGGTAGTGCTGGAGACGTCCAAAGGGACTCTCTGTGCCAGGCTGTCTGGACGGGACCCTAGGCAATGAAGAGAGCAGAGATGATTAAATAACCATGTAAGTAAGGAGAGTTGGCAGTGGAGGCAGGGTGACTTGGGAGATGAAAACACAGGTAGACTCATCAGCTCATAGACCACAGGAAAAGTTCATGTCTGAAGCCACAGGGACCTGAGTCATGATGCTGACCTAGAAAGCAGGTTGAAAATGACAGGACAAGGACATATATTTGGGAGAAAAAAAAAATAATGGATGTTTTACAGGATGAGACGGTTTACTGGATATAGAGAATAGAGAACATGATGGAATGTAATCACAGTCAGGTTCTCAACCTTTGGGACTGGTGGGGTGAGGCCGACGGTCACAAGCAGAGACCTTGGGCAGGGCCCATAGCTTAGGCCGGCTCAGGTGGAGAGGCAGATTATGAGCCCTCCAGGTGGACATGCTGAAGATTTAAGGTCCACATTTTGAGTTTTGAGAGTCAGAGCTAGGAAGGCAGATTAGAGAGTCATTTTCACAAAGATCACGAGGATTCTAACAGTGAGAAGCAAGGAGACCCTTGAGAGAAGCTTCGAGAATTGTCTTCAGGAAGAGGCAGAAGACAAGAAGACAAGGTGGTCAGAGAGCCAGAGAATCACGCAGGATAGCAGGATAGTCATGACCTCTATGGAAAGGAAAAGCATGGACTTGACACTCAGCTAAACTCATGGGGAAACGAAAGATAATTATTGGAAACACGACTGAGTATATGCAATCAAGGATGTGAATAGTGATATGCAAGTCTTGTACTTGCTTTGTGACAATAAGAATACTCATGTTTTTCACTAGGCTAGAAGTATTTACAAAGGAACTTGAAACGTTTCATGAAGGGAGACCCTGTCACCCCTTACGTGTCCCTCCCTCCCAGATATTCTGGGCTTGCAGGCCTATGCATGCACGGGCAAATGTGCGGGCCTGTGACCGCTCTTCAGGCCTGTGACCGCCCTTCTCTGAGCTTCCCCAGGAAGCATTCTGTGCAACACAGAAGGTCGCGCGCAGGTGAAGATTCCTGGGGACCCTACTGCTGAAATACTTCCACGAATGTCTCAATTACAGTTTTATTTCACTTTTTGAGAGACTAAATTCTTTTTGGAACGTCTCAGCTTACATGCTATTTATATCTTGTGATATAACTATAATTAGAGCACCTAATTGCTCCCCTCTGAGTGCTGACATAATCTGACTGCTTAATAATTGGGCAAAGGACAAGGACAAGGAAGAGGACATTTGTGCGTAGGGCACTTCGGGGAGGCAGGAGCAGGTGGAGAAGCCACTGTGAAGGATGCCACCAAGTAGCCTGATCTTGAGCCTCTACCTTTTGGTGGAGGTGAGTTGCTAACATGTAATGTGGGTCCTCAGGAAGGAGGAGGTGTGTGGAGGGTGTGAAGGGTACCAGCTTGAAGGCCTGATCTTGGTCTGCCTGCCGCCAGCACACAAGCTGCTCTGTCTGTACGCTTCGGTCTCCTCGTCTGTAAAACGGCAATGGCCGCGCCGCCTGGTGGGGACTGCGGTGAGTGAGTGCATTGAAAAAGCCGTGAGAGAACCGTGCCTGGGAGGTGGAAGGCGCGCGATAAGCACGAGGCATGAAGCAACCGCAAAGGGCCCTCTGCGGCTTTCATCGAGTTACCGCCTCATGAACTGCAACTCAGTTTAGCTCCTCTGTGTTTATTATAGTCTTTAAATTTTACTTCGTAGAAGAAAAAAAAAAAGCTGCTTTTTGGTATGCCAACATTTTGCTAAACTGTTCTGGAGCTTCTCTCTTTTTGTTTCAAGTGATTGAAGAACAGAGGTCACTTATGAAGGACACGGAGAGTGGAGCCCAGAGGGCTCACAGGTGAAAGCTGGGCACACATCAATGTCTGCTGGTGAGTCAGGGGACTTTGAAACATATCTATAGAGATGACACTTTTTTTTTGGTTTGCATGGTGTAACACTAAATCTAAGGGATAAGAACATAAGATGCTGCAAATGTCATCTTTATTATAGCATCACACTTGTAAATTGTATTTTAAAATATAGACAAAAAGTTGCTATATATATGTATAGAAACAGATTAAATAATAATACATAAAGTTTCTTGATATAGTATCCACCAATTAAAACCTTTACACGTTTTTTAATGAAAAAATATTGTCTGTCTAGTAGTTTCTCTTCTTCCAGAATTAAATTTTGGGCCACACACCCAGGTGAGGTTCTTTCACAGTCAACACAATATCTACACTTGATTTATTTTGACATCTTATAATTGCATACCAAAGACACATAGAAAAATGGACAGTGAGACCAGACTGTAATGTTGGAAATGAGAATCTTAAGACACAATCTCTAAGCGGTGTTTCAAGATGTTACTGTTTTCTTTACTTGCCATAAGAAAGACCGAACCTTTTAGTATCAAAAGGATTTCCCCTAGCTCAGTGAAGGTTACAGAAAAAGTTCAGACCCACAAGAAATAGAGTCATTTTCAGGGTTCTCATTATACAACTTGGGGGAGTTGGTGTCTTTCTTCTCACAGTGACCACTGCCCCATCCGTGTCTGCTGGAGAAGATTGGGCATCGTGGTTAGGGTGTGCTTTGCTCTCCTGCTTCGTCTGTCTCTAAATTTCTTGCACCACCTCTTCTCTCTGCTCCTGGGTTCTCTACGCTTTGTGCTTGCTTCCTCTCGTTATTGATTTTAAGAAGCCACGTGTGCAGATGTGTGGACCGTCTGTTACAGCTGCACAATCCTATCTGCAGATAACGTCCGTGCGCACTCGGGGCAGGGCTTGGCTGGCCTTTCATACTGGACGTCGCCTGTCTCCTGTGAGTCTTTTTTATTTTTGGAGAGGTTTTTTTATTTTTTGCTATAGGGCACATGTGCTCACCAGACAGACAGAGACATAGAGACAGAAAGCGAGAAATCACCCCCCAAGGGGGATGACCATTCCACAATCCCTTCTCCTCCATTCTCCTCTTGGGATCTTGGGCATACACACACACGCGCCCGGTGTGAGTTTAAGCCACCAGGCCCAGGACTTGAACCATGGTCGACTACATGGGAGTCCAGTGCAATAGCCACTATGCTAACTACTGGTCCCTCCCTTGAGTCTTGATCACATTCTGCTGAATAAGTCGATTATTCTGATCTAGGCTGAGTTAATTTAAAAAAAATACACAGTTGCTGAAAACCCATTTCACTGTACAGCAAACAAACTGATCATCTACCTTATTTACAAACCCACAAAACAATTTTTAAGCACTTGTAACATAATAGGCACCTAAAATCCATTTCCAACCTTTCAGACATTTAATCATGCTCCAGGTGTTTCTGGTTCCCATAGGATGTCCCTTGGCACCCACCTCAGACACCTTTCCTGTCCCGTGGGGAGAAGCCAGCCTTTTGGAGCGTCAGTGTGTCTTCATTCCTCCAGTGGAGTATTTATTATGCTTAAGTATTTGTTTACAATCCATCATCCTCACCAAATTCTGAACCCTGGATGGTGTGTTCCCTCCATTCTTTGGTCCAGAATATTTTATATCAACTCACGGTACACAGGCCACATATTGTGTGAATAGACCACTGAGCAGATCCCGGACAGCCATCCTGACAATAGTCCTTCCTCAATCTTGTTCATCCTTCAGGGTGCAGTCAGACCCTCCCTTCTGAAACACACTCTGTCCCTCTGTCCATGTCCTTCATCTGCAAAAGGTCCTCCCTGGCTGTGTGCCTTCTGCCATGCTCAGATCTCAGGTTCTGTTCCCACGTTCTCTTTCCAGCTTCACATCCTAAGTTCAAGTACACCCAGCTTCTCACTCTTGGAGGAGTAGGTGCTGCATGTTTGCATGCCTGAAGTTCTTTTCCACCTTGATGTTCATCTATTTATCTTTAGGAAGTCTTTCAACACCACATCCCTTCCATATTGTGGTACTGAAGAGCAGATTTTGGAGCTTACTTCCGAATCTTGCCCCTGTGTCTGCTGTGAGCGATTATATGACCTTGGGCAGGTCACCTCCAACTCCTCATTAAAGTGAGGATGGGAACATGATATACTTCGACTGTCTCTAGTAAATAAACAGTTGGTTAGTTCATGTAAACCATCTAGAACACTGCCTAGTACACAGTAATCATTGATATTGCCACTCTCTCCTCTATCATAACACTAGACACTTTATGTTATAATTACACAATTAATTCTTAAATGTGTGCCCAAATATTTACCTACACAGTACTGTGACTCCGACTCCCATCGTCCTCCTTAGGAGGAAGTGCTTTCAGATAGGAAATGACAGCCAAGGCAGGAGCGGGGAGCGAAGAACAGTGGCCAGGATTACAGATCCAAGTGCCCCCAGTTGGGAAAAAGCCCTTTGCGGGATGTATGTATGTGTGCACGTGCATGCATGCGTGTGTCTGTTGTGGACAACTATAGAGGACTGAGGAGAAACCCTAGGGTACCTGAGTGTGTCGGTAGGGGACAACTGTTAGCTGTTGTACTTTGTTTCTTGGGTCATAGGTCAAGGAAGTTGTAAGTCACAGCAGAGACTAGGGGTGACAGCTCATAAGTCAGGAGCAGGCTGGCAGTCACAGCTAAATCTCAGCAGTGCCCATGTGAGTGGAGCGTTGAGAGTCAGCCAGCAGCCAAGCCTCAGAGTTGGTCATCAAGGCCTCATCAGTGATAATGGAGTTGTACCAAAACTCAACTCCAACCACAGCATCTCAGCAATGGACACAGGACAGAGATCCTTACCCAGGGCCTGGGTGAGTGACCCAAGCTCAACTAAAAGTCTTCATTTATTTTTATTTATTTATTTTTTTGTTTTGCTATTTGGTGTGTATGCGAGAGAGAGAGAGAGAGAGAGAGAGAGAGAGAAGGAAAGAGAAGTGAGAAATCATCTCCTGGGGGAGAATGATCAGTCCTTTCTCTTCCATTCTCTTCTTGGGATTTTGGGCTCACACATGTGTCTGGTGTGGTTTTTTTTAACTGCATGATTGGTCACATGGGATCCAGCTACCTTAACCTCTATACCACCTGTTGGTCCCTCAATTGAAAGTATTTAGAAGCAAGATGGGAAGGGCAACCTAAGGCTGATCCCAGACAGTCTACTCTTCATAGGAGGATACCCAAGCTTATGCCTATACTCAAGAGATGCCAAATGGAAAGGAGAATAGGGAAGTATTGAGACAGGATGGGCTCCAGATGTTTCCCTCCCCTCGCCTCCAGTTCCCAGACCTCAGGAGCAGAAATAAAACCCTCGTAGCAAGAAGTGAGCAGTTATAGACAATAAAGGTCACAACATTTTGCATGAACTAGGAGTTCACTTCCAACCGTTCAGTCCTCACTATCACACATGTGCCCGCATGTGCACACACATACGCACGCATGTGCTCACCCTCTTTTACAATTCACCTCTCTTATTAGATTTTTATTCACCTCTCTCATGGGTATCTGCTTTGTATCTGGCCCAGAACTTAAAATGGCATGAGGTTTGTCACAGACCTAGATGGACAGACAGATGGAAAGAAAAATGAGTAAATGAATGAATGAACTGTTTCTCAATGAATCCTCCCCACCTTCTCTAAATCAAATGTCTTCTATTTTTAGTGTGTTTTTATGGAAATTTCTGCAAAGTATGTCAAGCAAGTGGTGGTTTCAGGCCTTCCGAATTTAGTTATCTGTGATAACAAATTGTTTTGTATGACTTCGAATCTTTCGTTTTACTCCCCTTTGATTCACAAGTGCGAACCAGAATCCCGTTTCGGGTAGGATGACGTTCCCAAGAGCAGAACGTGATTGAATTGCCCACTCCTCAGCCCCAACTTATTTAGGCTCATTGTTCTGAATAACTAATTTTAGTAGATCTGAGCAGATTGATTTAGAAAATTACAATATTATTCATGTCCTTACATTGTGATTAGAAATAAGGCACAACCCTAAATTATTAAAACGGAGATAATTCAGTTTTAATCATTTCAGTGCAGGTAGAAACCAAGTCTTTCCTCTCACTGCTCCCAGTGGGCTGTTGAGTAAGGGTGGAACAGCCGGCTCTGGGGGAGGGGCAGTCTGGTTAACAGTATTTGCTGAGTTTTGTGGTATCAGGTTTAAGCCATCAGTTGGAAATCCCTGGGAAGAAACACATACAATCAGTGCTCACAAGCCATAAGAAACTTTACATTGTGACTTACTGTATCTAAATAGAATTTTGGTTCATTCTGTACATCTTGAGAAAAACATTTCTCATATGAAAATGTATGGAACACAAATAGCACGTGATTTGACAAGGTCATGCCAATCCTCAGGGAGTGCCGACTACCTCCTGACGGCCGGGCCCCGAAGCATAGGTGTAGTTCAATAGAACAGTAAGGCACGTGAGATTCTGAAACAAGGTTTTAGCCCCTTCGCTCTCAATAAAATAAAAAGAACTAAATTTAAAATGAAATGTGAAAGTACAAACCAGAACATGAATAAAAATGTTTATTTTACTGAAGTTGTTGAAACTAATTTTCTCCCTTGTTGTATAAGATTTCTGGTACCGGGACCAGCAGTTAGTGTAATGGCTATGTCGCTGGACTCCCATGCAGTCGACCGCGGTTCGAGTCCCGGACCCGGTGGCTTAAACTCATGCCGAGCACGTGTGTGTGGGTGTGTGTGTGTGTGTGTGTGCCCAAGATCCCGAGAGGAGAATGGAGGAGAAGGGATTGCAGCATCACCATGCTCTTCCTGTCTCTCTTTCTCTCTCTGTCTTTCTGGCAAGCGCACGCACCCTATAGCAAAAACCTCTCAATTAAATAAAATTTCTGGTATCTACCATTATCACGATTTGTTTTTCTTTTAACTTTCTTTTGTTTGCGATTACTTTCCTACTGCTTTTTTTCTCCCCCATTTATTACTGGAAGTCTGCAGCTATGGCCAACAAGTATTTCCTTGGTTGTGTCAGTGAGGCTTGTTAAATAGCAATGATCAAGAAGCGCCAAGTTAGAGCAGATCCACGGTTAGTTTGCTGATAGCATGGTTCAGCAATATCATCCAGCAGCCAAGTCGCTTCCAGCTTTTCTCAGTGCTACCCACAGATGGTCAGCTAGCTCCCTTCCGGATCACAAAATGGCTGCTGAAGCTCCAGGAGTCAAAACAAGGTCCAGCAATATTCAGAAAGACAAAAAGGAACATATTTTTTTCATTTTCCCCTTCTTAAGAGATAAGAAACATTCTCAGGAAAAAAAAAATCCCTCTCCTGTCTCCAGTTAGAATTGAGTCAAAAGTTCCTTCCTAATCAGGGCCATCCAAATCACTGGCAAAGCAAGTGTATTTATCACAGCTGTGTCATACTATCTTAATTCCCTGGGGATAAACAAGAGAATAGCTTGGTAAGGTCACTAGAAGTACCTGTGACAGACAATAACCTAAAGAAATGAGAAAGTCATCAAAAAGCCACAAAGTCCTCCGAGAAGCTGACATGAAACAGTTAGTATATTAGTTTTTCTTTTTTTTTTTTTTAACCACAAAGTTAGTGGCTCAAAATTACCAAATTGATTATCTTTAAATTATGTAAGTCAAAAATACAAAGCAGGTCTTCCAGGCTAAAAATCAAAGTGTTGAAAGGGCAATGTTAGTTCAGTGACTTTAGGGAAAGCTGTTCCTTGCCTGTGTTTCTCCACTCCATTCCTCTCCTCCATCTTCCAAGCACGTCAGTCAACCCCTTCCTCCGAGGGTACGGCCCTGCGCTGACGCAGGTCTTCCTTTACCCTTGGGTAAAGATGGGCACCATGCTCACACTGGGCCTGCCTGGCTCAATGGCTAAATCCCGTATGCAGAGACCCTTTGCTGTGTATGACAGCAGGCCCTGGGTTTTGGGATACAGATGCCTTTGGGGGCCATGATTCAGTCTGCCACAGCTGGGGGCTGTGAATTGAAAACTTGTAACAAATTTGTAAGAAAATTGTTATATTGCTTCCAAACCAAGACTTCAAATTGGAGTGACTGAAGAAGGCAAAGGAAAAATAATTGAGGTCCTTGAGATTAGCATGCGCATGGCCCTGACGAAGATTTATCATTTCATATTAAGTAAAGCACTACCTGCATCTTTATATCACTGAAGCCACTTTCGATGATTTTAACTTTGTATATCAAAACAGAATTTTTATCAGTTAATGAAATTTAAAATGTTTTCTGTATGGAGTCAGTGTGACTCATTAACAGAGCAGAAAGAAGGGTGAGATCTAAGATCCTACAGCCTGCCCTCATGGACAAATGGCTCCCTCCCACAGGGCTGCAGGATTTTAAGGGTGGCTGTAAGAGGAGACTTCAGAAAATACATGGAAAAATGGAATTAAAGAGTAAATTTATTTAGGTATAAAAAAAAAAATAAATAAAAAACCAACACGAGACCAGCAGATGGCCTAATGGCTGTCGCTGGACTCCCATATAGTCAACTGCAATTCGAGTCCCAGACCTGGTGGCTTAAACTCACACCAGGCGCATGTGCGTGTGTGCCCAAGATCCCAAGAGGAGAATGAAGGAGAAGGGATTGCGGCGTGGCCATCTCCCCTGGGAGGTGACTTCTCACTTTCTGTCTCTCTGTCTCTGTGTTTCTCACAAGTGCATGTGCCCTACAGCAAAAACCTCTCCAAAAGCAAAACAACACAAACCTTGAAACCCATGCAGAATCTTTCATAATCTGCATTTCCCATGAACTTTTGAAGACCTTCGTGTTAGAGCTTGCAGTCTGTCCTCTCGCCCGTTCCCAGAGGTGGAAAATGACCACAGTCTAATTTTAGAGGGTGTGAGTGGTGCTCCGGAGCGCCCAGAATGCCAGCACAGGTTGGGGAGCCTTCCTTAATCCTGAAGCAACAGCTTTTAAGCAAGACAAAAACAAAAACAAAAACACCACAAGACAAACAAACATCTTCAAACAAAGGAACAAAAGATTCTCATGAGCCCTTGAGGTTTTTATTCAGTGCCTGGAATGGAAGATGTCGGAGAAGGAATTCTAATCATGTATGATTAGTACATTTCACGTATTGTTCTTTGGTTTGTTATCACGAGACAGAGACTAGATAGCTGTTTATGGAACTTATTTCCTTCTCACTTGGGGCTCACCACTTGACCCTGCCTGCCAGCCTTTGTTGGGGTCAGGTCTGGCCAGAGCTGCCCTCCAGCGTGAGGACCCTTGGTGGCTATCCTGCCCTTCTCCCTCCCTGGCTTGGTGCTGAGGGCCACATGGCTGGCATGGGACTGGACCATCAAGGTTGCTGGAAGCTGAGATAGGTAACCGGTCCCTATGTGCCACTTGGAAAGCTGCTCACCAATCCTCTCTTGCATTCGCATGAGTGAGAAATGGGCCTTGCTTATTCTGCACGTGAAGGAGCAGCTGCCCCCCCCCCCCCGGTCCATTGGAACACCCACTTCCTCCTCTTTTTTATCACCTCCTAACTGACCCTGAGAGTCAAGAAGGAACCTCTGTGGAAGTTACATCTGCATTATTCTCCGCCACACCTTACAGCACAGCTTCTGGGGCAACCCCACGCAGGCACCCGTCTAACGGCTGGGTTGTGTTCTCACACCCCGCAGGGCCTGAAGGAAGGAGGGAATTAGGGGACTGCTGCCCAACAGCTTGCAAGGGTTTCTTCTGCTCACGTGAAGCTAAAAGACAGACATGGAGAATCACCTTGAAAATGCTCCTGTGACAGAGACAGAGGGCATTAGGGGATTCTAGAAATTTAGTGGAGATTCTGAAACAGTGATTTTAAGAGAGATGTTTCTAGATTTTAGCCAATACTTTCCCTTTACTTGCATCATTAAATAGAGCATGATTTTCAGTGTAATGAACGTGCTATTGTACAGAAATTAGATCCGTTCAGTATTCAAAGATAAAAAAGGCAAGAGCAGTCAGACGAACCTTGAGAAAAGAATGTTCTGCAGACCTCAGATAAATGCCGGATGCCTGCGAGCAGAGTCGGGACGAGACAAATAGACACAGCTCGAGTCAGACTCTATTCCAGCCCAGACAGAAAATGAATTTCTCATCTTCCAATTATGTGCACTTCCATTCAGACCCACCGCAGCTGTTTCGAGGATGCAGGCTCTTTTCAGACGCACCGAGCAGGCCTCTTGGGTCTGGAGTGCTCCCTCTGCAGGAAGTACAGGAGGAAGCCTGTGCTCCCTCCTTCCGCATCGTACAGAGCAGGTCCACATTGTTTATAGCTGATGAACCACGGCCTACCTACCGCAAGTTTCCAGAACGGGTCCAATCCCTGTAGACAGACTGAGAGCTAGACGCCTCAGGAAGAAGCTTCAGGATCACCCTGAACTGGCTATGGCATCTCTGTCCCCATTCCTCTGTCCCTGCCCAGGCCTCTTCCCTGAGGTTTTCTGTTATATAACACTTCAGTCACTCAACAAATATTTACTTGGTGCCCCCATGGGCCATAGACCAGTGCTTGTGGTACGAGATGGGCATAGTCCCCCCAAGGAACTGAGTCATATCGAGAACACAAACAGGTTAGCAGTCTTGCACGCTGGGAGTCTGACAGGGCAATATGGGAGGTGGCCTGAGGGGACCCTGCCAGCTCATCTGAATATGCGTAATTAAAGACAGCTCACAGTAGTGGACTCCCAGCTCAGGCAGACCTGAAGAAGGAACCACAGAATCCCGAATCCTAGGCAGAAATGGGAGCCCTGGGACCTTCTGGCTCTTCTTCCATAATTCAAAGGCAAACTGGAAATTCAAAAGGACAATGAATCCTAATTGCTCTGCTCTTTGAGGCTTGCAGTTAATCACTATCTGCATTTGACTCTCAGAAATACACAAGGTGGCTTGCCTAGAATTGTTATTTGTACAAAGCACCAGAGAACTTCCCAAGAAAGGGAGAATGGCCCGAGAGCTTCGCTGACACATTGACTTCACTTGAAAATAAGATCTATCCACACTGAAAGTGCTCAGGAGGTAAAACTGACAAAGATCAGGAGGGATGGCTGGGAGTGGTCACCCCTGGGACAGGCACCCACAAGAATTGCTCTCTCTCAGCTCTTGAAGGATAGAAGTCACAATGAAGAGAAGCAGGAAATGATTTAAGCCAATTCAGTGTCAATTTATTATAAGTAAATTGGGATCCGGGACAAATCTAAGGAAATTCCATTAGAGCCTTGCCACACAGCTTTTTAAAATGTAGAAGGCTGTGAGGAAAATGGGAAATAATCCACATAAGTGTGGGTTCAGTGCCACAGTTAATTCCATTACATAGAATAATGGCTGAGTCACTGGAGCAGGTAATTAAAATTGGCATGCCGCCTGCTTAGTTGGGTTTGCTGTTTCCCGGGACACTCGCCTTAGGGAGAAGCAAGTGCAACGAAGCTGCCCCTCCCAGTCCGGGCTCCAGACTGCAGCCACGTCATCGCACCAAGAGGTGGGTGGGTTCACAGCGGGAGTCTGGTTTGAGGTTTCTCCTTCACCTCTGCAGGGGTTACCAAAGCCTTCACCGGGAGGAGAATCACGGCGTTCAAATGCAGTGTCGCTGTCCGTTGGCAATCAATGTGCAGGACAGGCTTGTTCTTCTCCTCCGTGGACCTCGTGTGATTAAATAACAAGGTTACTTTGATGTCCGTCTTCCCCACTAGACCACAGGTCTCACGAGGACAAGGACTGAGGCTGTCTTTTCTGCCATTAAGTTCCCCCCTCAAAGCACAGTGCCCATCACTGAACACGCAGCAGGTTCTCAGAGAACAGCTCCTGCAAGTTGGAATGAAGCCGCGGGTTTCTAGCCTCAGCCGTCTTCGGATGGCTCACGCCCATTTCCCACCTGTGGCCCGTGGTGGGCTTCATCCAGTCGGACCACACAGGGTTTCAGGTGCCTGCAAAGAGCCCCAGCGAGTCCACAGCCTGCAGCCCACAGTGGGCAGTTGGTAATCAGTTAAAAGCACCTATTCTTACAAAGGAGGAATTCTTGAATGAATAGCTCACCTGTTTTGAGATACTAAAAGTTATTTTAGCAAAGAATGTTATCGCAGAAAATTTTAAAAAGAACTAATTTTTGATATGTTCCAAGAAGGATGGATGCCTGGCTTGGGGGATGGGAGTCACCATGAAGGTTGGTCTGGCCCCGCGGAGGAAGGAAGGGTGTCCTGGCTGGAAGGGCAGGGTCTCTGGCTCCTTAGGTGGAGAGGTGACTGCGTGTGGCCCCGGGGGACTGCAGGGAGCTCTGGGCGACATAGGCTGCAGGAGGGCCACCAAGACAGATGAGGCTGGAATGGGGTGGGGGCAGGTTAGGAAGCACCTCCGCAGGAGTTTAGGTTTTATCAAGAAGGAAACAGGAAGGCCTCAATCAGGGCATGAGAAACTGGATCCGAGCTTGGAGAGGGGACAAAGAGGTGCTGTGTGAGTGAGGGGTGGGGAGAGCCCAACCTGGGGCGGAGACACAGAGCCAGCTTTACTGCTGCTGGGACCTCGAGGACCTGGGCAAGGCAAGGAGCAGGCATACTCGAGGGCGTGTAGGAAATAGAAGGTCAAGGAGAGGACTCGATGCTAATATGGGAGCGAGGACGCGTTGCGGTCGGGGGTAACTCTGGACTTCTCTCTTGGGTACTGTGCGCGTGCTGCTGTCAGTAAGCTGGACCGGACCTGGCTGGGATGAGTGACTGGGGCGGGGTGGGGTCGCGAGGTCGTGACCTCTTTGTAGACATAGTTCTGAAGTGGTTCTGCACCATGGCGTGAGTGGAGGTGCCCAGGAGGAATGGAGTGTGTGAGCTGGCAACCTGGGAGAGAGCGAGGCTGATGTGACAGGTCGCCAGTGTTCCCAGAGAGAAAGAAGAGGGCCGAGGTCCAGCCACCGGGCGAGCAGGGGATGCATCCTGAGAGAAGAGCGAGGCAGTCTGTCAGGTCTGGAAGCCCCTGAGGGAGGGAGGTACAGACAGGAAGGGGCTGGAGCCCCGGGTGACAGCAGCCAGCATGGGGAGATGACAGGGTTCATTGTGGACGTTTTGCTGAAGGAGGGTGGCAGGACTGTTAGAGGTACCAGGCCATAAAGAGCAGGTGCCAGCCGTCTTTCCAAATGTGGCATTTTCAGAGCAATTAGCATACTGAGATCGGCCTCCAGGGCAGGACACGTCGAAGGCGGAGGAGAAGGTCATGCAGGTAATTTGTTATTCTTTAGTAAACAAAAGTGAGGATATGACAAAGTTAAGCACGATGACTGTCCCAGCCCGGGAACAGCGGGTCGGCTGTGGGACTGCAGCAGGTACTGGGCTTTCCACGCACGGGCCACGTGGGGCTTATTTCTCTTTCTTTGCAACTGAAAGAACTTTAGATCCAGCGTAATGGCATTTGCCACTTAAACACCAAACCAGGTTAGGAGGAGTATCTGCACATTTGTTTTATTTTATTTTATGGTTTTTATGAGGGTGGCGGAACATGGAGGATAGTTCAAGATCAGTTCCAAGTCTGTTTGTTTATTAGTAATTGGTTCCCAGCTCCATATGTCATAGGGTTTCTCCTCTTCCCCCACAACTGACAAGGTGACTGGTACATTCATAAGAACTATTTTCACATTCATAAGCAAGTTGTGCTAATTATCTAAACTGTTTTAATTAAATCTCAGAACAGCTGGCCCGAGCTTTCGGCAGTCAGCCTTAAGATCACACCATTCCTGCACTGGAAGAGACTGGAAGAGTCGCGTTTCCCTTATATTGTTACCCTGTCAGTTTGAATGAAGGGCAACTTGTCAGTGGGTAATTATTTCCTATAATTAGGATCCTGTGAGGATTCCATTCTTGCCAATACGAAGATGTCTTGCCAAAGAGGTTTGAAATGGCTGCGGTTTTCACTGCACTTTAGTGAAGGAGGCTGGAGTTCCATTTATCTTAGAAAAATTAGAACTTGATGTTTTTTTAACTGCTACCTTTAGCATGGGAGTTAGTGTCTATAGGCAAATGGGGGGATTAAGGAAATATGCCAGGGCCATAGATTTTTAATCTCTCCAAATCCCCTCATAAAACCAGACAGATCAAGCTACCGGAACAGCAAAACTCACGTCCAGATACAAAGCGGCAGTGCCGTGGTATGCCAGATGCGCTTGTGGCCCACAGACGGGGTGCGGGGCCAGTCCCCGGGGCACCAGGACCCAAGAGCAGGGATTGCGCAGGAGGGAGCAAGGCGAGTGGCCGGCTGTCCACTTGGAGGACGTGCTGTCACCAACAGATGCTGGACAGCAAGCAGATGGCCCTGATGCTGGCAGAGGTCTGTGTACGAGAGGACCGGAGGAAAGGTCTGAAAGGGCTCATGAACCCCATTTCCTCCATTGAGGAGAAGCTACTAGAATGGAACCCAAGCCAAACAGGGCAGCACTGGGTCAAAGGAG
>NW_006159840.1:3376232-3435963 GCF_000334495.1 Tupaia belangeri chinensis | reverse complement strand
GGAAAGAGCATGTCTTGCCAAGAGGAGGGGACATAAAGAGAGGGTGGGTTACAGAAACTGGGCCATTCTTATAAAGTTTTATTATGCCTTCCAAGAGAGTGAGAGACAGACACACAGAGAGAGGACTTGAGAGAGAGAGAGAGATGCCCTCAACAGGGTCTCACACTAGTCCTCCAGCACTCCCGGACAGGTGGGATTCCTGCTACACATGCCTGGGCTGTACAGTTTGACTGGGGACTGAATCCACAGTCTTCCACTTGGATCCAACATCCCACGGACCTGGCCCAGAGGCCATTTTCTAAGAACATTTTGTAGCAGTATTAGACGAGGAAGATCTAGGGGCCAGCAGACTGTGCGGTAGTGAAGGCACTGGACTCCCACATGGCTGACCACGGTCTGAGTCCCAGACCTGGTGGTTTGAAAATCGTGCTAGGTGCATGTGTGTGTGTGCCCAAAATACCAGGAGCAGAATGGAGGAGAAGGGATTGTGATGTGGCCATTCCCCCTGAGGAGTGATTTATCGCTTTCCCTCTCACTGTTCTGTCTGTGTCATGTGTCTCTCTGGTAAGCACACAGGCCCTATGGAAAACTAAATAAATAATAAATAAATAAATAAATAAATAAATAAAACAAAATAAAGAGGAAGGTCTGGAGTATGAAGCTAGAAAACTCTCAATCAATCCTTGGCTTCTGAAAGTTTAGGCAGATAAAAAAGTGTTACCAAAACCCTTATAAAGTTATTATTTTTTAAAAGAAAGAATAAAATACATAATAATGCCTCTATCGATGATAAAAGCATCCTAGCAAGGCATGCCCTCACACAGAAGGAACTATGAGTTAACATATTGCATCAAGGTAAAATAAGTTTTTAATAACAAAAAATATTTTTAAAAGGAGAAAGAGTTGGAATAATTAAATTGAAGTAGTAGAACTCATGAAATAATTTAAAATGGAAAAAAATACAGAAAATAGTCTAAATTGGAAGGCATACAAAACAGCATACCCACAACAGATAATACTGATAGTTTAAGAAAAACATATGAAAGGGGAGAACAATTTAAATATTAAAACCAACAGAATGATAAAAAGTGTTTTGGAGAAAGTAACAGATGAAGATAGGTAAAGTAGATTCAACATAAATAAATTCCCAGGAAAGTAACCCAAAGTGATGGAACAAAACAAGTATTAAAATATCGTAATTCAAGAAGACTTAAAAAAAAACCAAAAAAAAGACAAAATAAAAAACTACATTTTAAAAGAGAAGACCACATTACTATAAAATTTAATCCTGAAAGACCAACACTAGGCCGTAATTTAGTAAAGCCACGGTACCTTCCTTAAAAATTAAAATAAAATTCACACAAAAGTACCAATTCACTTATAAAGATTGTTAGCAGAGTTCCCTGACTCTAATACCTTCTACTAGAAGAAATGGGGCAAGTCTGAGGAAAAATGTGAGCCAGGACCCCGACATCACAGTCTCCAACCCAGAGCCTCAAACACACTGCGGAGGAACTTACAGCATAGGGAACGCTGTTTGCAGACTTCCTGAGGGCTCTACCAGGGCAAGGGATTCAGACAAGCAGTGTCTGGAGAGGACGCCCTTGGGACTGCCATCCCCGGTTACTCGTGCTTTGTTTTGGCTTTCCGATGGGTTTACCCAGAGGCAACCCCGTTGTTGTTAAGGAACACCTGCATATCTACCTGTCCAGTTAAGGAAACGTAAGAAAGGTAACCACGGTGTACATGGCTCTCTCTGCTTTGGCAGTGTAGATAAAGCAGAATAAACAGGAGAAGGAGAGCAGAGAACGCATGTGAAAAGCACTACGGATACGTTTGCTGAGAGCAATGCGGCTACTAAGCGAAAGTGAAGCCGTGTCACTCCAGGTCAGATGTGGTGGAAGGAAGGAGTCGTCGCCACTGGTCCTGAAAGGATATAGAGCCTGCCAGCATTTTTCTAAAGGGATAAGAATACAAACACATGCAGGTTTGTGCACACACGCACACACACACACACACACACACACACACACACAGAGGCCAGCCCAGGAATGTGGTTGTGGAAGACTGCAATAAAGAGATGCTTCTACAGCACACCATAGAGAGGAGCCTGAGCCTGAGCCTCACTCCTGTGCCGAGTACTGTGTCACACGAAAAGGGGACTGCCAACAGATACTCTAAACGTGGCTGTGGGAAAAGAAAAACCCTCACTAAAAAATTACTTTATAGGGCAAACAGAAAAAGATAAAATAACAAGTAAGAACGGTCAGAAAATTTTAAAGATGGTAATTTCCTCAGTTCTATATCAGGGCCTGCTTCGGAAGAATACGCAGATCTGCTTCTTTCTCTGTCTCTCATTCAGGCTTACCTCAACTTTTCTGATGTAGTGAGCCAAATACATTGTTTTCATTTTTTTATATTCATCTACATTAGCTATTCAAACTCAAGTGGAAAGGATACAAGGTGTCCTTACTGAGGAGATTAAGGTGTACAAACAGGAACACGCTGTCTCTCCCCTTTAGAATGTTAACTGTCTCCTATTAACTGCAAATGCAAATTGAAGAGGGATGCAGAGAAGGTCCTTAACGTTTTTGTGACTTTTTAAAAGACTACAATGGCCTCCATTATGGCCAGCTCTTAAGATACTTGGATTTTTTGAAGGTTGTTGTTTAATTACTTTATGTGAACACAAAGTATAGCCACAGTGAACATCTGACTACAAACTCTGCCCTCACAACTTTACCATGGGGCTGTAAATGATCTCTCACCCATGCTTATATTCATCATTACGTATGGATTTATACATAATTATGTTTAAGACAGCTCAATCATGACTTGGAATTTTACTTTATTTGATGGTTTTTGTCTGATTTTATGGTTTATTCCAGTGATGAACTTGATGGAGTCAATCTAGGAAAAAGTGATTCTGAAGTAACATTCGAGAAACACAGCTCTCCTGTCCATGAGTAGCTTTCTAGTTAATACATTTTTTAAGCCTAGAGGTCATGTGTATGTATCAGAGAGAGAGGGAGAGGGAGAGGGAGAAGGTACTTCCCAGGTGGGGTGTGGTAACACCATCATCCCTTCTCCTCCATTTCTCCATCCTGTTAGGATTTGGAGCATAAGTGCATGTGTACATGCCCAGCATGTTTTTCTAGCTACTGGGATCAAGATTTGAACCACAATTTGCCCTGTGGGATCTGGCTTCTTTAACCACTAAGCCCTGGGATGACTGGATAATAATAATAATAATAATAATATTTTAGGATCGAATATATTTTTTATTTCAGTTTCATATAAGGTAACATATTATATTAATACATGAATAGGGATCAGCAGATAATGTAACAGTTATGTTGCTGGACTCCCACATGGCCAGCCATGGTTCAAGTCTTGAATCTGGTGGCTTAAAACTCACACTGGGCGCCTGTGTGTGCATACCCAAGATCCCAGGAAGAGAAGGGAGGAGAAGGGATTGCAGTGCGGCCATCCTTTGGGGGTGATTTTTCACCACTTCCCCTCTCACAAATATTTGAATTTAACGTAGAGAAAGAGACCTAAATAAGCTTTGTGCCAGTTTGCATCATCCAGTGTATGTACAAAAATATCAGAACTAATAATATTGGGTTGTCAGAAAAGTCATGACACATTTTTGCATAGAAAAGTATGTAAGGCATTTTCGTATGACCCAATAGTAGGGAATTCCAATATGTATGAACTGTTACAAGTTACACTTGTTGAAATCAAACTGAACACAAGTATACAGAGTTCAATGAAAAGCAAACTTCAGTATACTAGTTCTCCTGTCAAATACATGAAAGATGGGGCTTCTGGCCAGCCTCTAACTTTCTGGTGCTTTTATCTTGTGAAAGATAGCACTAGCTTCTTCGGCTGGATGTTTTAACTGCATGCCCTATTTATCTTGGGAAACATTAATTAATAGAAAACCAGTCAAGATTATTTTTCAAGAATTATTCAAAACTGTTGTCATTACAAAAGTTCTTGCAGTTATATAAACAGGTCAGTCACCAATTTTCTAAATTCAGTAGTTGAATTTCGTGGCAGATTTGAGTTTTTAAAAACCTATACTCGAATTGTTCCTTTCCTCAGTGATTGATTTTCTTTTAGAAAGATGATTTATTTTCTTCATATGATAGAAAGAGAGACAGACAGACAGACAGACAGACACCCTTGTCAGGGTCTTCACTTGTCGATCCTTTAGCCCTGCAGCCAGCCAGGATCACGGTGCACCTGGCGCGGAGGCAGACCTGGGGCGAGAACTTAGAGCCTTGCCATGTGACTTCCAGTGCGGCACAGCAGCTGGGCCTGCTGCCTGTGCTACTGTGGTTGGGCTGATTTTTTTATTTTTATCAATGTTGTTAAAATTAAAAAATATATATTTCCCCAGGAGTAGCTCTTTCTCAACTTCCCCTTTCCTCACCCCTGAACTTTGCACGTTGTACTGGGGAGCAATCTGTATTCAGCCCAGCCTTCCTTAAAAATGCTCTCAATAGCTAGTTCAGGGAGAACTCCAATACCACCGTCATAACTGAAAACAAAACAAACAAGAGAATGGGGACAGACGTTAACGGTTCAGGAAGAGCCCTGGTGAGTCCCAGACAGTGGTTCTGTGGAAGAGTGCTGGCTGCTGAAGGCTGCTGGCAGTCTAGGGGGCAACGTGTCTTGTCTCTAGGGCCTTCCTAGCTTCCCACCTAGTGCTTGCAACAAAGTGATGTCTTTTCTTTTTCTATTTACTAAGATGGGAAGAAAGAAAATCAGAGGAAAAGAAAAAGAAATACAAGATACAGGTATTTAATGACCTCTCTTCTGCTCCTAGTCCAAAAAAGTAAATGTTTGTAAAAAGTAAGGATTGAAAGAACAATTAAAGTGCAACTGTTAATCACTCATATGCCTTAAAGATGCTCTTTTAAAATAATGCCCATCAATTTTCTGAATTAGTTGATTTTATTTTCCTTGTGTTGTATATAGGTCTAATAACCAGGTCATCCTTATTCATAATTAGGGTGTTCTTCACCAAGTATTTGCTTATTTTAGGATGTGCAGCTATTGTAGCAAGAATTTCTCAGTTTGAAATATGAGTTCAGAAAAGTTGATACTATGTTGCAGTTCCAGTGAAAAAAAAGATAATCATATGATTTCTTTATTTAGAAACTAAGCTTTTATTGGCATATATTACTAATATTTTAAAAAATATTTTCACTATAGCTCATAGAGCAATTTGAAATGAAGAATGGTTATTAAAGAAATACTTATTAAAATTTTGAATGGATAGTTTCCAAAATACTAAAAAATTATAAGGAAGACACTCGTGGGTGTCACATATTACAAAATTTAACAAAGATTATGACTAAAATGGAAAAGAAAATGATCCAAGTAACGTTATTACTTCACATAAGACTTTTCCAGCAGTTAAGCTGCTCTTAGTTTCTTTTGGTTTGAATCCCAAACCAAGATTTGATCAAGTAAAAAAATTTAATTTTAATTTGTCCATTCTATAAAATTATTTCTGTCTGGCGGATTTTCCCATTTTATATGCAGTTACTTAAAAGTGAATACATAAAATACATGAGGTCAATTTTAATAACTGAAAAATTAGACGTGATGAATTTTGACACCAAAGCCACACCATCCATGTGCATTTGTCTTCCTGCCTGTGGGTTCCCCCACAGTCTAGCACTCAGGCTCACAAAGATCCTTAAGTCTGAGTCCCCACTCCCGTGTAACATCAGTGATCGCCCTGAGAAGGGTGTCCTAAGCGTCCCGTGCTTAAGTATACCTGAAGGTAGGAAGGAAGGAAGCGGCCCCATCTCAGACAGCACACTTGCCCCCACGGTCGGCTCGAGGCCACCTGAAGCTATTACACTGCCTGTGTCTTTCACTGTCGCTGTTGTCACAATGCAAACGTCTTCATGTGCCAGCTACAGTGACACGCTTACGTTCTACTGCCACCATGCTGACGTACACGTGTGACTACCAAAGGAAAACAATTTTAACTTGGATTATTGTCCAAGTGTTCATCTAAGGCAACCTTATCCCAAAGAAATTAAATGTGTCATAAACGTAAACCCATGTGTGATTTAAAATTTTTTTACAGGCAAAGTAAAAAGTGAAAAGAAACAAGTAAAATTAACATGAAGTTAACAAAATATTATATTTTATTTAACTCAATATATTCAAAATGTTATTATCATTTCAAAAAGTCATCAATCTAGGGACTAGCAGTTAGCGTAATGTTTATGTGGCTGGACTCCCACATAGTTGAACACGGTTCAAGTCCTGGACCTGGTGGCTTAAACTCATGCCAGGCGCATGTGCGTGTGTGCCCAAGATCCTGAGAGGAGAATGGAGGAGAAGGGATTGTGGCGTGGGGGGTGGTAATTTCTTGCTTTCTGTCTCTCTGTCTCTGTCTGGTGAGCATACATGCCCTATAGTAAAAACCTCTCCCCCCCCAAAAAAAAGAAAAAAACTCGTCAATCTAGAACCTAATAAGATGTTTTTTGTTCTTTCCTGCAGTCTTTAAAATCTGGTATTTCACAATTTGGACTGACCACATTTCAAGTGGTTAGCCACAGGTGGATGTTCCGCTGTGCTGGAAACCAGGCCACGTCTTAGACTAAAAGTTTGCTTCCTTGAATGGGCCTTCTCTGAGCACCTGTTGCGCTGGCACTGTGCTGCATGTTCAAAAGTGTGCCACGAGAGACGGTAGCTGCTCCCAGGTGTCGCACTTTTACCAGGAACATGGGCAGGCAGCCAGGTAACCGCAGAACCAGAACCGTGCTACTCCAGTCCCGTCTTCCAGCAAGGTTGGCGTGTGCTAGGGTGAAAGTATGAACACCGCCAGGCACTGACCCAGCCGGTCACGTGTGCTGGTGCTGCAGCCCCTGGAAGTGGACTGTGACACCCAGTCATAGAGACGACAGCCGGGAAGCACCTCTCGCAGCCCCGGTGTCAGACAGGCTCTGCTCCATTTAAAATAATATACACATTTATGGCACATCATGGTCAATTTCAGTATTGAATTTTCTACTTTCTTGCTAGCTTTCCTCTGTGTGCTTCTCGATATTTGCTGATCTTGTGAGTACAGGTCACTTGTCTAAATCCATTCAGTTCAAGATGCCATTAGCTCGACTGAACAGTGAAGAACAAGACCTGACTTTTACAGCTTTTGGATGCTGAGTTCCCGAATGAATCTGAAATGTCATAATGGCAAATGCATTCATAATTCTGCTTTGATTTTAGGAAAAACATATTGACTACATTTCTTTTGGCCCTACAGTTGTGCTAAAAGGAGGTGTAATAAGTTCATTAGGATAGCAAATTTTGGACATGTACATCCCAAGAAGCATAAAGAGTTGCTCCTTGTTCTCTTGAAATGAGTATCTATCTGTGCATGTTAGGGTGGAACTCTTTTCCTCTCCTCCTGGTGTTTCCTTCCATGTGACAGGAACTCAGTCACCCCAGACTGTCTCTTTCTTTATTACTCTACCCCAGAAGTGGTGGCATGATTGATTTTGTTGGTGAAGTTGAGAAAAGTTAACTATAATATAAATTAAATATAAGTTAACTATAACATAAATATAAATTATGGCAATATGATCTCTATGGAAACATGGTGACTTTCAAACAGCACACTTGGGCTTTGGAGGAGATTGGGGTCTAGAGATGATGGTTATATTCAGCCCTTGATATAATGTGGGCATCAGGCATGGCTGCATCCAGGTCCCTGCTGTGTCACCCCTCAGCTTCTGTGACACGAAATCCTTCAGGGGATTCAGAATAAGGGCCAGAGCCATGAGCATTAGCAGATGGGGAGTGGGGTTGAGAGAGTGACAAGAGTGTTCTGGAAGTACTTTCATGCTTTCACAATCCATACTGGGGCATCTTAGCTGTTCTAGGACCTGATGGGATAGGGGCTATCAGGCTTCTGTGAAAGTAACGACTTGGAGCCTGACGAGCAACCTTGAATGCGGGAGTAGGCTTTGGCTTATTCCAAGGTGGAGGGGTACTCAGAGATGCCAGCAGAGGACACGGCACTGATCTACCCCCCCGCGCCCCCTGGCGGCCAGCCACACCCTGTGTAATCATAGGCTGGATTTTTACGTCTGAGGGGTAAGACTGTGGGACAGTAGGAGGAGGAACACCTCATCTCACTCCTGATACCTCTTTCGGCCAGGCCACCCTGTGCTGTCTGCTGTCTGTGTGATCCTTTGTTTTTTCTTTTTTTGGAGAGGTTTTTTGCTATAGGGCACATGCACTCGCCAGAAAGACAGAGAGAGACAGAGAGAAAGAAAGCGAAAAATCACCCCTGAAGGGGTATGACCACACCGCAGTCCCTTCTCCCCCATTCTCCTCTCGGGATCTTGGGCACGCACGCACACATGTCTGGCTTGAGTTTAAGCCACCAGGTCCAGGACTCAAACCACAGTCGACTACATGGGCGTCCAGTGACATAGCCATTACACTAACTGCTGGTCCCTCCTGTCCGTGTGCTTCTCAGAGGCTTGCTGGGTCGTGGGCTGGGCAACCTCTAACCACAGTCAAAGTGGATTCCTGGCCTTGGCTTTGAGCTGCCATCACCTCTGGCATTTCTGATTCCTTTATCTTGGCTCCCATTTGTTCTCCTGTGGCAACACCCTCTCCCCCCAACACATTTACGATTTGCTTATTAAAGTTATTGTTTCTTTTTTTCTCCTCCAGTTAGAACGCAAGCTCCAGGAGAACATGTCTTTGTATCTGTATCACTCACTGAGGTCTCCTCCTGCCTTGAACAGTGCCTGGCACATGGTAGGTGCTTATTAGTGAGTCAATGATTCGCATTTTACTCAAAATTCTGGTGGGAAGAGGGTGCTATTTATTTAGCATCTAGAGATCCAAACCTAGAAGATGAAGTACAGTAAGATTCATCTAACAATAACTGAAAGGATGTCATTAGACAGACTTAGATGCTTGATGAAATAAAGACATGGCAGTATTTGCGAGGTCCGTGTGAGGATACGGCTACGAGGCTAGTCAGGAAGGGCACGTCTGTAAAGGAGGTAGGGATTGCGTTGACGGGTGACTAAGGCTGGATGCGGAGTGGGAGATCACTGCCTTCAGGCCCGTTACCCTACCTGCTCCTCGCGAGGTATTGCCTACATTGGGCACACTAATATGGGTCACCAGCATGGCCTCTACATTGTCCCTGATGCTTCCTGGGAAATGTGATGTAAGAAGCTAACCAAATGATGGACTTTGGTGTGTAAAACACTAGATAAGTCAGAGTCCAGTATTTTACTTTATCTTCCAAAACAACAATTAGAGAACAGCTCGTATATCTAGTACAGCAAGATGAACTGGACTGTAGTGGATTATACTGTAGTCCTTTGGTTTTCAAATTCAGCTTTTGGGTGTCTTATATTTCATAATTATTTATTTTATTTTATTATTATTCTCCAATTTACTACAGGCACGCGTGCTCATCAGTGAGACAGAAAGAGAGGGAGGGAGGGAAAGTGAGAAAGCAAGCTGCCAGGTTCAGGACTCGAACCATGATCAACCATGTGGGAGTTCAGTGCCTTAACCACCATGTCACCTGCTGGCCCCAGGATCTATGTTATAACATCCTGCTAAAGAAATCTAAGTATTACTTTTGCTGTTGTTGTTTTAAAATTAGGTAACATGCTTTTGAGACCTTCAATCTTCAAAATGACTTTGAACCCGAAACATAAATGAGATGAAGTTTAGAGTCAATTCTTTTTGAATCTACACATTTGAATGTTCCCTACATGCACAAGAGCAGATATATACACATGAACACAAATATATAAATGTGTAGACGTAAGTATCTCATTTTACTTAAATATTAGCAATGTGAGATGTCACTAAAGATAGAAATTTGTAACTTTCTACTCTCTCTCTGCACTGAACCTAACTTTCTTTCCTTTTTAAATGATCACCCTTACTAAAGGAAGAGAATGCAGATCTCTCAAAAGTGAATACGTTTAGCACTGAGAAGGGTTGTACTCAAATGTTTTCAGCAGCATTTTTAGTGCAAGTTTAGAATTCTATTGCGACCTCAGACCTGGAAGATTGTACAGCTTCCAGAGGTGTAAATAACTAGGTCCCAGTTGGCTAATCAGGGTGGGATGTGCTGCCACATACCTAATCAGCTCATTGTTCACCATCTTGAGGAGGCAAGTGGCTAGCTGGGCTGATAATTTCCATATTTTGGATTGTAAAAGAAATCATGCCTAGATTAAAAATCCTGGAGAGTATCCACACAGGAAAATAAACAAAATCTTCTTCTAAAAAACATAGGAAGAAGATCAAAGTGATTTTTGAGAACTGTTATCTTTATTGTTATTGAAATCGTTAAATGTAATGGACCATGTTAATATGATGTTGAATTTGAGATTCTAATAGAATAAATTGCAGTGATGGAAAGTGTTATATTTTCAATTCTGAGTTCACTTTCCTTTAACAAGGCATGTTTTTATTTTATAGGGTAATATATAAAATGATAGCTTCATATAAGATGAAAGAGTGAAATATTTTATAAGCAAATTAACCTCAGTAAAATGTGAAAAATTAAATCAATGGCTTAGGTTTCACCAGTTAAATCTGAATTTTTGTTGTTGTCACATGAACCTAGTATATTGGTCACATTTTAGTCTTTGTTTCACAGATTCTACTGATTGAAACACATTCTATTCTCTTATATAAACAAGCGAAGTCTTCCAGAGCTGGAAAAAATTTAGAAATGAAATTGTCCCATCCATTTTTTCCTAACAGGCAAGAACAGAAACTAGCCCAGGTGAAGTTCTTTGCTCAAGGCCAAACAAGTAGTTGATAAAACAGCTACAGCAGTTCTGAAGTTCACTTCAGGGGATAAGTGGTTCTATTCTTCAGTCACAGAAGATGTCTACATTATCCTCAGGACATGACAAATGGAGGTTTTGTTAAGTAGATTAGAAGCCTACTCAAGCTATAACATTCCTCAGGCCATTGTCAGAGTCTGAGAGACTTCATGAAGAAGGGAAAGAAACAGACGGTTCCTTACTACGCAAGGTGCTGAGCCACTATCTCAGACCTGGCAGTCAGGTCTCCTAAAAAATCTTTATAGAGTGGGCTTGATTAGCTTTGGCCAAATTTGGTTACAGTTTGAAACAACCATCTTTTGTCCACCTATTACCCTGTGTGCCTCTCAGGAAGGAAGAGAGCTATCCGTGAGATCATCTGCTGTAGATCATCCTTTCTTCTCTGGGGATTTTAGGAATCTAGCAAGCCCAAATTATGGCTAGAAAAATGTGTACTGAGAAAGTATCTCACAGAAGTCCTTGTGCTAACCTGCCTTTGAGAGATCACACACTGTCACTATGTTAGAGTGTGGGGGGTACACTATGGAAAACTTGGGGTCTAAATGCATAAAGCAGTGTTGAGGGAAGCTCAAGGAACTGGCTAAAATTTGGCAAAGTCCCTTTATTTTCTCAATGTGCTTCTGGGGTTGTAAATCCACAACAACCACCACAAAAAGAATATTCTTAGTGCCTGGGTGAGTCAGAGAATGGAGACTGAGGACACCTTGAGAGAGGGGATTTAAAATGAAATCCAGGGGCTAGCAGATGTGATGGTGGTTAAGGCACTAGACTTCCACATGGTTGAGTATGGTTTGAGTCCTGGACCTGGTAGCTTGAAACACACGGGGCACATGTGTATGCATGCCCAAAATCCCATGAGTAGAGTGGAGGAGAAGAATTTGTGTCATGGCTATCCCCCTGGGGAGTGATTTCTCACTTTCTCTCTCACTGTCTCTGTCTCTCCACTAAGTTCACATGCCCTATAGCAAAGATAAAATAAAATGAAACTCAATCAGCAGTGAATGCAGTCAGATGTTGGAAGGTTGTTCTTCTATGACTTGGGAAAAATGCCCAGTTGCCCAGGGAGATAGCTGTTCTCTATTTGAGGCTGGTAGACTGGTGAGTGCCTTCAGCAAAATCTAGTTCAATTGAGATCTCAGAGACTTCTGACCACTTCTGACAAAGACCAAGAGGAAGGGACCTGCTTAACACTTGTGCCTAAAATAACCAAAAAAATACAGATGAAATACACAGAATGATGGTTCTCAAAACACTGAACATAGATGATGAAGGACGGTAATCCCTAAGATATGGTAAACAAAGGAGGTGAGGAGTGTAACTGCCCCAGCTCACTACCTGGAGAAAGTCTGCAGTCAATGGAGCAAAAAGGCAGAGCCCTGTGGTCTCCTCAAGTTGAGGACAGAGAGCAGGGGGTCCAGGTAGTCCAAGACAGATAGACTTCCAAATGCAGAGTGTTGGAGAAGAAAGAACTACACAGAAAGAAAGCTCTGGGGCTCTGTGGTGGGCTCTTCTTGTGTTTTGAGCTAAGAACTGACTGGTTTGCACATGTAAGAAAACTACCTGAGTGACTCAGGTATGAGAGTATTAGTGAACACACTCCAGGGACTAATCATGGCCAGGAGTAGTACCTATGGCTACCAGCAAAACCAATGCACCAGTGAAAACCACATAAATCAAAGGCTACTGGGTAGAGGACTTGGAAGTGTTTACCTCTGTGGGGCAAAACACTCCCTCAATGAAATGCCGTTTTGGTTTTACCTCACAAAGTTTTAAGTGCAAAACCTGAAAGGACCAAACTATTTT
Source organism: Tupaia belangeri chinensis (assembly GCF_000334495.1). NCBI lineage: Eukaryota > Metazoa > Chordata > Mammalia > Scandentia > Tupaiidae > Tupaia > Tupaia belangeri. The sequence continues at coordinate 3,423,283 of NW_006159840.1, read as the reverse complement.
CAAGTAACTGGGCTATGTCCCAGAACAAAACTATATTGAATCTATAGGAATCCAAAAATGTCTAGAACCCGAAACAAGTTAAATTTATGATGTCTTTTCATAGCAACTATGCAAAAAAGCAGGAAGCTAAGAACCATGATGAAAATAGAAATCAATCACTTGAAACTGACTCAGAAGTGACACAGATGATAGAATTAGACAAGGAAACCATTATAGCTGTTATAACTGTGTTACATATATTCAGAAGCTAGAGGAAAGGCTGGACATGTTAAAAAGAAACATGAAAGATATAAAAAATTGGATTGGATTCCAGAGATAAAAACATGTCTGAGATTAAAAAGATACTTGATAGAAAGTGGACAAACATGGAATTATTGCTGAGTAAAGCAACCCAGACTATGAAAGAGAGGCATTGTATGTCCCCATTCAATCTATATACTATGTCAACACTCTAAGGCTGAAACTGAAACACTAGAAGGTATGAAAGCATGGAGAGCAACGATGCTATTAGATACAGTGTGGGAGGAGACTAGTAATGGAGGAGGGTGAGAGAGAGGGAATCGAGGGGAAAAAGAAAGAATTTAAGGGACACAAAAATGGAAATTATCTGTTGATGATAATGTGTTTGGTAATATCTTTGAACCAATATACAATGTATTCATGATGGGAAAACTCATTTGCTATCCTGTAATGATATATAGTGATTTAATGTAAAAGTTTTTTTATTAAAAAAAAAGATAATTGAAGGAATTAATGGCAGAGTAGACATCGCAGAACAGAAGATTAACATGCTTGAAGACATTGCAAAAGAAAGTATCCAAATAAAATAGAACTGAAAAATCTGAGAGAACTGGGAGGCTATAGACAACTTTGAATGTGTGTGCAGAATTCTTAAAGGACAAAGAAAGGGGTGCTGGGCAGAAGAAGAAATAATGGCTGAAAAATTTTTGAATTTGAAGAAATTATAAACCTACAGATCAAGAAGCCCAACAAAACTCAAGTACAATTCACGTGAAGAAAACCAACCAACACACATTACAATCAGTTTGTTTAAAGCTAGTGATAGAGAAAATCTTCAAAGCAGTCAGAGCATAAAAGGCATGTTTAGTACATAACTAGATACATTTACCCAGCAAAAATATCAAAAATACCCTTCAAAAAAGAGCAAAGACCATCTCAGACATACGAAAGAATCATCGCCAACACACCTGCATTTCAATAAATGTGAAAGGAAGTTGTCCACCCAGAGAAAAGTGATGCCAGAACAACATGAGGGGCGGTGAAGGAGTGGTGAACACCAGAAATGGCAGCTCTCTGAGTAAATATAAAACTGTTTTCTTATTTTTTAAAAAGTTTTTAAAAGAATTGATTGTTTATAGTAAAGTAATAGCAATATATTGTGGGGTTTATTAACATACAGAATTAAAAGCTATGATATTGCATAAAGGTCAGGAGAGAAGAGAAATAATGTTGGAATATCTTACACTGTATATGGAGTGGTATAATTCTTCTGTAGTTCTAGTGTGATAGATACTATAAACTTTAAGGCAACTACTAAGATAATGGAATAAACATTCAGAACTAGCAAATAAGATAGAATGCAATCATAAATAATATTTAACCTTACAGAAGATATTAACAAAAAGAAAAATATACAGAGTAAGGACAGATAAGACAAATAAAAATGCAGCAAGATAAGACACTTAAAACCCAACCATATCATAATCATACTAAAAACAAGTTAGGCCAGCTTGTGATGTGATGGTTAAGGCTCTTTCTCCCTGTCTCTCTGCCTCTCTCTGGCAAGTGCATGCATCTTTGGCAAAATTAAATAATAATAATAAAAGAATAGAAAATGCAAACCAAAGTAACCAGAACAAAGGAAATATTAAGTACTCCATTGAAAATATGGAGCCAGCAGGTGGTGTGTTGGGTAAGGTACTGGACTCCTACATGGCCAGTTGCAGTTTGAGTCTCGGATCTAGGGGCTTAAAACTCACACCAAACGTGTGTATGTGGGAACCAGCAGTTAGCGTAATGGCTATGTCGCTGGATTCCCACATAGTCGACCGCGGTTCGCGTCCCGGACCCGGTGGCTTACAACTCACGCCAGGCGCGTGTGCGTGCGTGCCCAAGATCCCAAGAGGAGAATGGAGGAGAAGGAAGGGATTGTGGCGTGACCATGCCCCCTGGAGGGGTGATTGCTCGCTTTCTGTCTCTATGTCTCTCTCTGTCTGTCTGGCGAGCGCACACGTCCTATAGCGACAAAACCTCTCAAAAAAAAAAAAAAAGTGTGTATGTGTGCCCCAAATCCCAGGAGAATGGAGGAGGAGAGACTGCAGTGTGGCCATCCCCCCAGGTGGAGATTTCTCACCTTCCCTCTTACTGTCTCTCTCTATCTCTTCAGCAAGTGCATGCAACCTATGGCAAAAACCTTAAAATAAATAAATTTTAAAATATAAAAGTAATAGAGAGAGTCAGTGAAACCTATGACTGATTGAGAAGGCCAATAACATTAATAAAACTCTGATGGGAAAGACGACAAAAATTCTGGGAAAATGTACAGTGATTAAATATAAGTAAAAATAATAATTAAAAAAAAGGACATAAATCACCACTTATGGGAATGAGAATGGTGCTACCACTACAGATTCTACATTCAAATATAATGGAGAAAAATATAAAGAACTTTATGCCAGTCAATGTAATCTTACATAAAATGAACACATTTCCTGAAAGACACACACTATCAAAGCATAATCAAAAAGAAAAGATAACCTGCATATCTTTATATAGACTTCCATTAGATTTTGAAAGAAGAGCTGGCATTGTTAATTCTATTTTAGAATAAGAAAATAAAGATAGTAAAGTAACTTAAGCAAGGTCTGATAGCTGGTAAATGGGAGAATCAGATTTTGCACCATGGTTGACTGACCCAACACCCATGCTTTCATGCATAAGCTATTTCTCTGCACAAATCAATGAACAATGAACAAATAAATATTTTCAGTAGGAAACAGCTTAAATCCTTAAGTAGATTAAATTTGCACATATTTGTGTATAAAGATACACTAGGATTTTATATATACTATATAGTATAGCTAAAATATTTTCTATATAATGTTATATATATGCCTATTCATATTAGAAACCTTACAATAAAATTCTGAAATATTCCAATCTTTTCATGTGGTAGTTCGAGAAGGTAAGGGCAAACTCTGACTTGAATTATAGAAAGATTTTTTTTTTCAGTTAATATTCAGAATCAGTGAACTCTGAAACAGATTGATATGTTCTTTTTTTAAAACATGAGTTAACAACCCGGTTGGAATGATTAGCCAACTATTAAGCAAGTCCAAGTGGAAAGAGCATGCACAGTGCAGTCGTGTGGACCTAATTTGAATCTTGGTTCTGCTTTTATTAGCTAGAGAAAATTGCATAATCATTCTAAGCTTCAGTCATGTCATCTGCAAGAATAGAGGTGCAACTGTGTCTTAAATAGTTATTGTGAGGATTAAGGCTAATGGATTTAAAGCACCTAACCCCATGGAAGACAGAGAGGAGAACAATGAATGGCAGACATTTTATTGTCACTGTTGCTGGCATTGAGCTTCATTTCCTATAAGCTCATCCTACCTCTGCTTGTTGATAAGCAGAAGAATTTCTAGGGAGAAGATAGGAATACTAAGAATAATAAAAACTGTAAATGAAAAGAGAAGAGACAAAAAGGGGGCAGATAATTAAAACAAAACAATGCATAGCAAAAAGTGGATAGAAGAATAAAATGAGGCTTGAGTGGGAATTACTTCCTTTCTTCTATCTCCTGCTATCTATGCTTTCCCAGATTTTTCCAGCTCATATTATTTCTGACTCCATTCTTGTATTGCAAACAGATTCAATTTCCTCTTCTCTTCCTCATTAATATTTTTGAAGCAAGAGTTTAAAGTTCAAACTCAAATGCTTCCAGGACTTAAAGTGAATTACTGAAGCAGCCTAAATTGTATTCTTTCTCCACAGACATGCTTTGTTTGCATATTAATCAACAAGAGAGGATTATTCACTTTTGCAGAAAAATTTGTTCTCTTCCATTTTTTGAGCAACATGTGCTCATCCTGGCAATCTGGGGCCACAGAGGGATTTTTCTACTTAAAGAAAAGTAATAATGCAAATGAGATAATTAATGTCAATTGGCATTAGTCTACCACACTGTGTTCATGGCAACTGATGAGAATGGAGGAAATTGGGAGCTCGTGCCATCCAGAAGGGGAGGTGTCGCTTAACTCCAGTCCCGCCGAAAGACTTTCCGGATCCTCACTGACATACAGGAATGTGAGTCCAGTATTGCTGGATACTGTTATTTTCAAGAAAAGCCAGGAATTTGGACAAGAAAATGCTTCATTTTTAAATACCTCCAAAAAATCATTGCTCAGGCTTATCTACTACATCAGAGGACAGGCTCCAGGTCATGGGCCCTTCTGTGGAAATTCAAGTTTTTCCATGATTGATAATCATCACTGGGTAGGCCTACTCAATAAACAGAGTCTGATTACAAGACAGTGCTCTAACCAAAAAACAAGTAGCCATTTATAGTCTCTTGATTATGTGCAGTAATAGTCTTCTCTGTTCATTTGCCAATAAATAGAACGTTCACCAACCATTCAACCAAACCATTTTGCAAACTATGAAGACATTTCTTTCATCAAGTATACTGATTCATTCATTCAGTGATGTTTTTAAGTGTACCTTGGGCAACACTGAGATAAGATATGTCTCTCTTAATCATGTCTGACCTTTTTTTTTTTAACGTAAAAAGGCTTTTCTTATATTACTGTGTTTTTTGCTAAAATAATTTTTGTTATTTAAAAAAAATATTAGAAAGAAGGAAAAAATAAAGAAGAAAATGAAGAAACCTCTTTCTTTCACTCCACATGTATATACATCGCTCTAGAGAACTTTGTAAGGGTTGGAGGGAATGAAGGCCTTAAAAATAAACGGATGAATCTTACTAAGAGTCAATCAAGAAAATTTTTTTTATAAAAAAACCTTGTCTAGCAACAAACACAAATGCTGTGATGGTCAGCAAATTGGAGCTGATTTCTAAACTACCATTCTTATACACAAGGCACTTCACTAGCGTTATTCTGCTATCAACTAGATAGACCCAGAGTAAGCAATATAAATCAACCAAGGTGACTTTTTAATTACAAATTCTTAACATTCTTGTTTGTGAGCAAATGCTTACAATATTTCGAAGCTGTTCTGAAAAAATTGCCTTTATTCAGTTACACACATTAAGTCTAAGATGCTTTCAATATTTTTAATATAGTCAGAGTTATTTCATTTTATTTACAACTTACTACAGTGATTAAAGCAGGGTGCCTAACTCTCTTTTAACACATTATTTTATGCATAATGAGGTAATTATATCAAATGAGTATACTATCAGTGGACTTCTCGGCTGAGTGAATTTTCTTCGGCTAAACAAATGCTAAGATGTATATTACACTGTTCTTTCTTAGCACATTAGGCCAGAATTTAATTGCCCTGTGTAAAAAGTTATAACGAAATCTTAATCAGTGTAACTTTTCTGTATTTTCCTGTGTGATTAAGTGAATGTTGTGTATTGCTTATGCCCCCAAACCCACAAACAAGATCATATAATGAAATCAAGTCCCATCAAGAATCAAATACAGTGAAGATAATTTCCTAAAGTAGTATTAATGCCATATAAATAGGAAAGGGTGTCGTGTTCTTAGGAAAACTGCTTATTTCCAAGATGTACAATGAAGACTGAGTCATATCAGAAGACACAAGAGTAGAAAGTTCTATGTTGAGGATGACTTGATTGACTTGCAATGCATGCACTCTTTGAAAATGCGTATTTTATGTTGTGAAGATGTACAATGATGTAAATTTAAAAGGGAAGAAAGAAGTTACCCAGAGAAGCCTCCCTTCTTTCCCTTTGACTTGGCCTGACAACTTTCAAACCTGTTAACTCTGCTTTCTGTTTATTGGCTGTTGCTTCCACCTCATTAAAAACCTTGGTTCACCCTTGTTTTATTGCTACGCTCTCTGTAGCTAGCACTTGGACAAAGAAAGATTTTTAAATTGCCCAGATGGTGGCAAAAGGAGGTTTCTTGAATTCTGTAGTCCCTGTTTGCCCCCAGCGAGTAGTACCACTTAGATGGTCTCAAACCAGCAATGTTGTTCATGATTCTTGTGGAGACTCATCTCCATGGTCAATCTCCTCAAATCTTTGGATGATCCATAACTTTGGCTGTTGACTACTTAGTATCCTAGCCCTGCGAGTCTTCTGCCAGCACTGCAGTATCTGGAGGACTTAGCTCTCAAGGACTAACCTCTGGCCCATGTGTTGATGGAACCCATGAAATGCTCAGATCCTTCCCTAGACCCCCTGAGTCGCCACAACCTCTGTGCAAAAGGCTCCTCCCCCTTCCCAAGCCAGACTCTTGACTCCCCTACAGAAACTGGGACCACTGGCTGCTAAGGAGACTTTTGCTGGCTGGTCCCATGGTGGTGCTAAGAGCCCTAATGTGCTCCAGAAGCCCCGACTGCTCAGCCTGGCCTCAGCCCTTAGCTCTCTGCAGGGCGGGCAGGCAGTTTCTTATGTCCCTGACTCTCCTCCAGGGAAGAGTCGGATTTTTCCTTGTTGTATCCTTATCTCTGACACAGAGCCTGGGGCACAGCAGTGTCCAACAAAAACTCTGAATAAACAGCAATATGCACAGTGATGTGAAGTGACAACAACACCCAGCCAGAGGTTTCTCTGTGTGCCATGCCTAGTCCTCATGGCATCTAACAGATGAGAAAGGTATGACGCAGCCTGAGCTCAGGCGCCAAGGGAATGCCAGGCTGAATCCTGCTCCACTCTCTGAAGGTTCTCAGGGGCAGATGCCCACCCCACCCATGGAGTGAGCGGCTATGCTGTAGGCCCTGGGCAGCCTCGTGGTGTGGGAGGGTACCAGGAGTCCTCCTCACTGGAGCCCGGGACTACTCTCTCCCAATGCTCCTTAAGCACGGCTCCTGGGCACATTCTTGGTGGTCAGAAAAAGATAAAGGCACAGAGAGGGCCTGAGGACCTCCAAGGAAGCCCAGCAGGACCTTGGGAAGGCACTTGCCTCCAGGACTGGACACTCCACTGACTGATGACAGCTGATCTCACTTAGCCACCGTGTCCTGGGTCTGCAATGGCAGAACCGCAATCTGGCCTTGTCTGACAGTCTTCAGTTCCCTGCTGTCTCAGATGTGCAGCCCACACAAGAGGCTGAATGGTCAGACTAATCGAAGAATTCAGCTTACAATGTACTCTTCTGCACCCCATTTAAAAGAATTCAACCATAGGATGTTACGAGTACACCCAGTAGGAGGTTGCTAGTACAATTATAAGCTGTAAAATTATTACCAGTGCAGGCATTTGTGTTTATAATTATGTTTCATAATTAATGTTCCTAAGTAATACTTTGGGTTCGCACCTCCATTTGCAGTTTTCTAAATGAAAGATTTCATACTAAAGACTGCAAAATACTAAGGGCAGGCCACAAATCACTAGAATTAATAATATTCCACTGAGAAATTTTGAAAGGCCGAGGTTAAAGTAAAATAGGAGAAAATCAGTCATGGTTAGTGGATCAAGCCTTGTATGAGAAGAGCGGGATTCATACGGTAAACATGATCTTTATAATTAAAGTGCTTGACGGTACAGAATGCTAATCCTCTTCAAGGAAGGAATTCTTGTCATTTAGTGCGCCACTAATATGTTAAGGAAATATACAGAAAGCCAAGACAGGTTTAGTTCTGAAATTTTCTTGTGTTTAACCTAATTTAAGTTGGCTGAAGGTCCAAGGAGTTGGTGGGCAGGGAATACTCCCCCTTATTTTAAGCTCTCTACTGTGAGAGAGGGCTTTGGCACACTCCTTTCTAGTAGATTCCATCTAAGGTACCTGAACCTCAGAGGGAATAAACTACCTGCCAATGGCAGGTGCTCAGGGATACCTGCTCAGTTCATGCTGGCAGGCTACATGCACTGTCCAGCGTCTCACACTCAGGAGGGCCAGAGCTGGGATTTGCACTCAGACCTCTCAGTTCTACTGAGAGGAAAATGAAACCTCTACCCCTTCCTCTAGTTAGAAAGGACACATGATGTCCTCATATTCAGATAAACTTCCAGGCACCTGCAGAACAATCTTTCTTTCCCTCTGCTTCCCCACCCCCAATTATTTGGTTACTGCAAGTCAAAGTGGGTTGATTGCACAAATAATTTAAAATGCCATTGTTTTTCTGTTCTTTCTACTTATATGTGTATCTGCCCAGCAGGGAATGGTACAAATTCCTTACTATTTTGGTGTGAGAAAGAGCAGACTGCTGCTTCTGACTGTTGGTCGTGCTCTATAGAAGAAAGGCAAGGGAGACTGGCCCCTTAGTTGATGGGAAAGGCTACCCTCGGGCTTCAACTAGTGAGGAAGGGATGATTATGCATTAAGAGGCTTGATAACTGACTACATATGTTGAAGGAATTGTTAGATTTCCTAATTGATTTTACATGCCAAAATTAATTCTAAATGACATTCAGTATCGCAGATGTATTGGAAGAAAGAATAAATAATATAAATAATTTATATAATCTTGGGGTAAGCAAGACCTTCCTAAGCAAGCTTCCAAAGCAGAAATTAAAAGCCAAGATTGTTGGGGCAGCCAGTGGCATGGTGGTTGAGGTGGCCAGACCCCACGTGGCTGACTGTTATGGTTCAAGCCCTGGACGTGGTTGCTTGAAAAACATACCAAGTGTATGTGCGTGCATGCCCAAAATCCCAAGAAGAAAATAGAGGAGAAAGACTGCAGTGTGACCATCCTTCTTGGGAGATGTTTTCTTTCTTTCTTTCTTTCTTTCTTTCTTTCTTTCTTTCTTTCTTTCTTTCTTTCTTTCTTTGGAGGTTTTTGCTATAGTGTGTGTGCACTCGCCAGAAAGACAGAGAGAGACAGAGAGACAGAAAGCGAAAAATCACTCCCCCCCACACCCCAGGGGGAATGGCCATGCCACAATCCCTTCTCCTCCATTCTCCTCTCGGAATCTTGGGCATGCACGCACATGCGTCCGGCATGAGTTTAAGCCACCTGGTCCGGGACTCAAACTGCAGTCGACTACATAGGAGTTCAGCAATATAGCCATTACACTAACTGTTGGTCCTGGGGATGTTTTCCTGTTTTCTCACTTTGTGATTCCTCTCCATGGCAAGTACACTCACCTGTTAGCAAATTAAAAAAAGAAGAAGAAGAAGAAAAAAAGAAAAACCCAAGATTGCTAGATTTGATTGTACTTTATACTTTGGTACATTTAAAAAAAAATTCCCTGGGGGGCCAGGCAGTGGTATAGTAGTAAAATCCAATAACCTGCGAGGCAGTCCCACATGGGAAAGTTCTGGTTCAAGTCTGGAGCTCTCTGAATATGCTCGCCCATGATCTAAGGCTGTTTGAAGGCGGAATTTAGGCCACAGCTTTGGGACCCTTGGGGTGCTGCCTCTTTCTCACTCTCACTCATGAAAAGGATAAATAAATAAACTTCTTAAAAAAATATCTGCAGTATGAGAGAAAAATAATTCATATGTTTAATAAAGGATGATTCTTCTGATAAGAAAAAGAAATAACTTACAAGAGAAAAATTGACCCAGACTTTAACATCTGTCAATGTGACATATTGAATGCTTAGAAACAAGTTCTCTCTTAAAATTTTTTAAAGACTGAGAAATGTTGCAAAAGAATGTAACAAATATCTGTTCAAATTCACCCTTTAAGAAAGTAAGGGCCAGAAAGAGGAGGAAAACCAGGTGGAGATACAGGCTCCTGAAGGTTCTCTCCTTCCTGGAACTTGAGCTCCCAATGTCCGAGGCATAATAAGGGAGTTGGGGTGAAAAACCCAGACACTGCCCCTCTCTGTATGATTCTCATATTGTGAACGTGGTGGTCTCTGCTGAGAGTAATGAACATGGTATTTTCTTTGACTCCATTGTTGCATACTGCATTCACACTTGGAAACCCATGTGTGTTCCACAAAGATGTATAGCAAGTACATGTAAATAAAAAATTATAAAATAAAACCAAATAAAAAAATAAAAGACTCCTACTTAAAGCCAGGACTCCCAAAGGTCAGCATCTTTAGTGACTATGAGGTTAGAAAGTAAGTCACCTGGGAAGAAGGTCACCATAATCAATAGCCATGACAACAACTGGTGTGTGATTAGGGCTTACTACATGCCACATACTTTCAAGCTCCGTGTATGTGTGTGTGCGTGTGTGTGTGTGTGTGTGTGTGTGTGTGTGTGTACATATTTTAGGTGGTTTTGTTTTGTTTTGTTTTGTTTTGCCATGAGGCATATGCACTTAGAGAGAGAGAGGTATCACCCCATCCTTATGGGACAGGGGATGACCACGCCACAGTCCATTTTCTTCTTGGGATTTTGGATATGCCCACACAAGCTCATGTGGTTTTTTCAGGCTGCTGAATCCAGGACTCAAACCACAGAGATGGCCATGTGAGATCCAGCATCTTAACCACTATGCCATCTGCTGGCCCAAGCACTGTATCTATTAACTCATTTAATCTTTACAACAGCTCCTTCTGGTAGGTACTATTATTATCTCAGTATAACTGCTGAGAAAATTAAGCCGAAGGGGTTAAGTGACTTGTTAATAACATACTGTTAGAAGTGGGATTAGGGATTTGTCCACCAAAAGGGAGAGAACTATCTATCCTAGCAAGGAATTAGCAGCCAGGAATCATGAAGGAGACTTCTCCAAGTCAATGAAGAAAAGATAAACAACTCAAGAGAAACTGAGATGATATTAATAGGCAATTCTCTAAAGAGAAGACATCCATTGCCAAACTAATACAGAAAAAGATGCCCAGCAGGACAAGTGCAGATTCCAAGTCTCACAATGTCCAGTGCCGGCCAGCATGAGGAACGTCGGGGACTCTTGCTTCTGCCCGATTAGAGTGTAAACTGAAATTAGCACTTTGAATGACGATTGGGCAATATCTGGACTAAAAATACCTAGTGAATTTATCTCAAGATCTCTCTTCTTTTTATTGCAGGAGGATGTGTACGTGACCAGAGAGGGGGAAAGAGAGAGAAAGTATTCATCCCCACCTCCAAGGGGCCTCGTCACGCTGCAGTCCTCCATCCTTTGTATGCTGGGCAGACACGCACATGCACCCAGTGTGCTGCCTGGGTGAGATTCCAACTGCTGTCGGCCATGTGAGATCTGGCCTGCTCTGCACAGCGCTTAACCGCTGGACTACAGGGCTAGCCCTGACAGTCTCTCTTCTTCACTACTGCCTTGCTTCAAGACTGAAGTCAAATTGTTATCCCCATTACAAAGTGTGTCCTAAATCCGCGGGCCTAGTATGACATAGCACATCTCAAAGTTCCAACATTATTCTACCACTCAGGGCACATAATTCTCTGTCTCTATCAGCAGTTTTCGTCTGTTACTTAAGGGTCAGGGTGGTGATGTTTTGTAATTTTTTTCATTCTCAGCATCTAAGTAGGAGCTAAATACATGTTGCTGGATTAACTATAAAAAGTACTAATGTAACCAAATAAACCATCTTTTGACTTTCTCACTGTTTCATTACCATATGCCAGACACATTACGACAATCCAATTATAGTGAGCAAAACACATCTTAGGGCAGACAGATCTTTAGTATTTTTGTCTTATGTAGATTTTTCTCTATATTTTCTTGAAATTAAAATTGGATATGACATATTTTCTGAAGAAAAGTAAGAAATTAGATTACTGTACACTAGTGTCAAATTTTATCAATCGAATTCATTCTGAAAACCATGTTCATTCTATTGAACATCCCAAAAAGGAAACAAACAAACAAACCAACAAACAAAAACAAGCCTAAAGGTCTAATTGACTTTTTTTTTTTTTGGAGAGATTTTCACTATAGGGCGCGTGCGCTCGCCAGACAGACAGAAACATTAGAGACAGAAAGCGAGAAATCACCCCCCAGGGGGGATGGTCATGCCGCAATCCCTTCTCCTCCATTCTCCTCTCGGGATCTTGGGCACACACACACACACGCCCGGCGTGAGTTTTAAGCCACCGTGTCCGGGACGCGAACCGCGGTCGACTACGTGGGAGTCCAGCGACATAGCCATTACGCTAACTGCTGGTTCCCAAGGTCTGATTGACTTTTGATAAATATATGACTGAATAATTAAAATGCTTCAGTTTGGTGTATAGAATCTATGCATTAAATAGTTATTGAGAGAGATATCTCTGGAGCTTAACGACTTTTCTAGAGGGTATGTGGTTGATTTTGAAATCTACATTTAAACTCTGTTCACTCAGCACATACTCTCTTTCTTTAAAAAATGGTTTTCTTTTTCGGGGCCAGCAAGTGGCATGGTAGTTAAGGCACTGGACTTGCACATGGTCGACCATAGTTCGAGTTCCAGACCCAGTGGCTTGAAATTCACACCAGGTGCATGTTCATGTGTGCCCAAAATACTGAGAGGAGAATGGAGGAGAAGCGATCATGGCATGGCTATCTCTCCTAGGGTTGCTTTCTTACTTTCCCTCTTTTTGTCTCTTTCAATCTCTTGGATGAGCATATGCACCCTATGGCAAAAACCTTAAAAAAAAATGAACTGTTTCTTTTTAAAACCTCTAGTTTTAAATGTAATGTATGCTATTGGGAAGAAATAATTAAACAAACAAACAAACAAACAAACAAAGAGTAAGATCACCCATTATACTACCACCAAAAATTGAAACAATCTGTGCTGATATTTTGATATGTGGTGAATCTAGTTTCATTTATATAATACTTTACGAGGCTTTATATGATGCCTTATATGATGCATATAATTTCAACTTACCATTAAAAAATAACAAAGCTATTTCTTTTTGTTGATATTTTTAGTTGTTACACAATATTCCACTGAATGGATTTATCATAATTTAATAAGCCACCCTTCTAGTTCAGAGGAATGTTTTATCCCCCTCTGGGTTACAGGCAACATCCTGGAATGACCAGAGTGCATACTGAATTTTCTGTACAGTATTAAGGTTTGAAGAACACAGACATATCACCAAAATACTCTTCATCACTTCCATAATGGTACCCAAAAGTGGTATTTTTATTATATCTTTGTTAGTACTGACTACTTTTTAAAATAAAAATAAACCCACTTCATTGAGATTGTTGACATATAAAAATTGTGTGTGTTTAAGGTATGCAGCTTGATGATTTGGTGTATGTGTACCTTGTAAAATGAACACATTATAAATGGAAAAGTTTACAAAGAGGTTTTAATAACATGAAGCTAACATGTTTAAGGTATGCAGCTTGATGCTTTGGTATATGTATACCTTGTAAAATGAGCACCATAATCAACCTAATTACATACCCATAGTTACCACTGTGTGTGTGTGTGTGTGTGTGTGTGTGTGTGTGTGTGTGTTAAAATTCATTCTCTAAGCAAATTCCAAGTATCCAGTACATATTACTAACATTGTCATCATGATGAATAGTAGAGCTCTAGAAATTGTTCTTTAAGCATAAGTGAAACTTTGTAACCTTGGGCCAATGTCCTATGACATGGCAATCCCACCTCTGGAAATGCATCAAAAAGAATTGAAAACAGGCTTGCAAGGAGATATCTGTACTTGCCTGTCCCTGGTGGCATTATTCACAATCGCTAAGAGATAGAAATGACCTAAATGTCTTCTTATAAACAAGTGGATAAAGAAAATGTGGTATATACATACAATGGAATATTATTCAGACTTAAAAATTAGGAAGTTATGAACACTTTTATTTCTGTCTGCCATTAGGATACACCTGCTGGATACCCTAGGGATCCTTCCAAATAAACACATTTAGTGTGAAACGTGATAAACTTCTCCTCTGTGACCCTGCTTCTCCTGCATTTGCTGCTGTGACCCAGAGTGCTGCTGTCTAGCCGGCAGTGGAAGTCAGAGCTGTCCTGTCATCTTGGCCTCAGGTCTTTCTTATCCTCATGTCCCTGAGGACAGTGTCCTGCCTCAAATCTAAACCTGTCCCCTTACCGCATTCCCACTGTCACTGCTTGGTTCAAGGATTCCACTCCTGATTGGGCTATTTGAAGAGCGTACTGAACTTTTTCCGTTGCCTAACTAACACATACTTAGAGAAATGTATTGAACACTGTAATGCAGAAAGGAAAATATTACCAATAGTCTGCCTACACAGTAGCTCCTGCTTACCTATTTTGTCGCATTTTTCTCAAAAAATTTTCCTACACATAATTTTCTTAAAATGTTGAATCATACCGTAGTTATACTTTTGTTTTGCTTTTTCTTTTGTTATACCCTGATAATTTTTTCATGTTATTAAAAACTTTTTGTAAACTTCTCCATTTACAATGTGTTCCTAATATTCCATTAAGTGATTGCATTATAATTTACATAACTATTTCCCTCACTGTTTGGCATTTTAATGGATATCATTACACATAATGCTTTTTCAGTAGATTCAGCTGTTTCCTTAGGATAAACTCCTAGACATGGGGTTACTCCATTAAAGTCTATAAACTTTTGGGAGGTACCCATCTCTATCTATTCTTTATGGAATGGCTACATACACTAGGGACTTCAAAAAATCATGGAAAATGAACTTAAAATATTAGTTTATTTTGGTGAAAAAAATTTTTAAATCTGTGCACAGCTTTTCCATAATACACATTTTCCATGAATTTTCTGAAGACCATGCTTGACTTTCTGTAGAACTTAGCAGCAGATCCTATCCAAAACAGCTTTCCTTTCCAGAACATCTGTGTGACTGGTCATTTAGACTCTGAAAACAAAATCTCAACTCTTTGGCTTGCGTCCTATGGCCTGTCCCATGCAGACCCATCTTCACTGCTGTCATCTTTTTTAACCCTAGCATCCTGGCTCCCAACTACACCTATCTATCAGTTACTCTCCAACTCTCCCTCTGTCCTGCTCTTACTGCTATTCCTATCTAGTTCACTATTCTCTTCTTTATCCAGTCAAGTCTCTGCTCCAACCCTAACTTTCTTCTTCTTTTTTGAGAGAAATTTTTGCTATAAGGCATGTGCACCTAACCCTTCTTAATGAAATTCATCCCAACATGCTTTCTACTCTCATGAGACTTATGCTCTACTTCTATCATAGCAATTGTGACAGTTTCTTATAGCCTAGTTTACTATAGGTAAATTTAACATGCTTTCTTAAGGCAGGGCTATATATTACCAATATTTGTATGAGGTAAATATTTTTATTTTTTTAGTTTTATGTCCTCCACATATTGATGTAAATTTGACAAAGTCGGATCTTAAATGAACTAATTATCCTCCTCATCTAGTTTTTCTATAAGTAAGTTGAGTAGATGAGCCACATTTCCTTGTTGGTATTTCATAGGATGTTTCTAAAATAATTAGCATTAATGTATAAATATACTCAGAGACTCTAAATACACAAATAGGCATAACCAAGGTATTATTGTAATTCCCCAATTCTGCCAGACTTATCATCTATTCTGAACCTATCTTATTTAATCCTGATAGAAAAACATCATGGCAACATCTAATTGAATTTTCTTTTTCTTACTGTAAGGCAAGAAAGTATTTAGATTTCAACTGTCCATGCTGAAAAAAAGCCAGAGAAATGAATTTTTTTTTGCTTATTTTTCAGGGAGTAGGCAAAACATTAAAGAATTCAAAGGATAATATTAGGCATAGATTTGTGACAGGGGGCTAATGGCATGAGATGTGTGTGTAGTATGATTAAAATTATGCCAGTAATTACAATGGAAATGTGTTTATGTGTATGTTGCACATAATTTTTATGAGAAGTAGTACTGGGAAAACCACAAACCATTTTAATAGTATAAATTTGCTAAATGAAAGAAGCTAATATTTAAACAACTATTAAACGACATAGCTAAAATGTAGAAATTTCTAAAACTTAGAACCTTATTCAAAACATAAATTTTTGGCAGTTTCTTATTTTTCAGTTAAATTTTTAAGCTTATTTTTCCTGGACTACCATTTGCCAATTTTAGGCCTTAACTGCCCTGGAAGGATGGGGAAGATTTTAGTAGCTGTAAATTTATTCTATTTACATAAACTTCCTAATTAAAAATAGAAAGTACCTAAGTGACATAAAGTTACATTACTCTAACATTAGTATGCTTTAAAAATTTTATTTATGCATTCATTTATTTTAATTTGACCAGAGAGAGAGACAAAGAGAGAGAGAGGAAGTGAGAAAGCAAGCCACCAGGTCTGGGACTCGAACCATGGTTGGCCATGTGGGAGTGTCCAGTGTCTTAACCACCAGGCCATCTGTATCCTTTTTAAAATTTTTTTTTAATTTGCCAGAAGGTGTGTATACTCACTAGAAATAGAAAAAGACAGAGAAAAAGAAAGAAAAGGAAAGTGAAAGCATCCTCCATGGGAAATGGTCATGCTGCAATCCTTTCTCTTCTATCTCTCTCCCTTTTGAGATCTTGGTATGCATGCACAAGCAGTCTGTTCCTCAAGCCTCTGGGTCTGGGCCTTGAACCTTGCAGTTGGCCATGTGGGATCCAGCCACCTTAACCACCATGCCACAGGCTGGCCAAGTATTCTTTGCTATAGTCCTTACTCATTTTAATAGAATATAACAACAACAACAACAAAACTCCTCAAAGCAAAGTTAAAAAACTCAAGTAAATTATAAAGTTATATTTTAATTTCAAATGTCTAAGAGATGAAAGTGCATCAAACAATTTAGAAGTAATTTTAATTTATTACCAATAATTTAAGTAGGGCTGTCTAATTCATAAATAAAACAGGATAAAATTATATGCACTATTCTTTCATTAAATAGATGTCATTTACTAGATTCCTTTAAAGTAGGGCCAGGAATAAGAATTATGGACTATTTCTGGAGATTGAGACACCTTTGTAGAGAAGAAGTAAAGTTGAATTATAAAAACTCAAGGTTAGAAAAGTCATCCTGCTTGCGGTTGCCCCTGAAGTGAACACAGAATTTATTCTGTTTGGCATTTTGTGGGGCATTCCAGAAGGTCCTGCAATGGGTGCTGTAGCACTTTCTACATGACCATAATGAGTTTAACTTCCAAAGACCTCATAGTTCCTAGATGAGAGGAAAATCATACACTCAACTGTAACAAAATGTAGACCAATTTGACCAGAGAGAGAGACAAAGAGAGAGAGAGGAAGTGAGAAAGCAAGCCACCAGGTCTGGGACTCGAACCATGGTTGGCCATGTGGGAGTGTCCAGTGTCTTAACCACCAGGCCATCTGTATCCTTTTTAAAATTTTTTTTTAATTTGCCAGAAGGTGTGTATACTCACTAGAAATAGAAAAAGACAGAGAAAAAGAAAGAAAAGGAAAGTGAAAGCATCCTCCATGGGAAATGGTCATGCTGCAATCCTTTCTCTTCTATCTCTCTCCCTTTTGAGATCTTGGTATGCATGCACAAGCAGTCTGTTCCTCAAGCCTCTGGGTCTGGGCCTTGAACCTTGCAGTTGGCCATGTGGGATCCAGCCACCTTAACCACCATGCCACAGGCTGGCCAAGTATTCTTTGCTATAGTCCTTACTCATTTTAATAGAATATAACAACAACAACAACAAAACTCCTCAAAGCAAAGTTAAAAAACTCAAGTAAATTATAAAGTTATATTTTAATTTCAAATGTCTAAGAGATGAAAGTGCATCAAACAATTTAGAAGTAATTTTAATTTATTACCAATAATTTAAGTAGGGCTGTCTAATTCATAAATAAAACAGGATAAAATTATATGCACTATTCTTTCATTAAATAGATGTCATTTACTAGATTCCTTTAAAGTAGGGCCAGGAATAAGAATTATGGACTATTTCTGGAGATTGAGACACCTTTGTAGAGAAGAAGTAAAGTTGAATTATAAAAACTCAAGGTTAGAAAAGTCATCCTGCTTGCGGTTGCCCCTGAAGTGAACACAGAATTTATTCTGTTTGGCATTTTGTGGGGCATTCCAGAAGGTCCTGCAATGGGTGCTGTAGCACTTTCTACATGACCATAATGAGTTTAACTTCCAAAGACCTCATAGTTCCTAGATGAGAGGAAAATCATACACTCAACTGTAACAAAATGTAGACCTGCTAATAGTGGGAATAAAGGTAAAGTGTCACAAGGTCAAAAATATTAGAACTGCTGAACTAGGGGGTGTAATTAAAGAGATGCTCTTGGGACTGGTATGTGAGGAACAGGGAGCATCCGGACAGAAAGCAACAGTGTTTTAAGCAGGGGCGAAGGTGATGAAATAAACACCTCAAATTTAGACTGAATCAGGAATTGTCAGTAGGCTTGTTTTCAGTGGACATGTTAAGAAGAGAGTTAAGGAATCTTGCCTGAAAAAATTGGACTGAATTAATTTTAAATCTTTAGTACTGAAATAAACATGCTCTTCCTAAGGAAGCAGTTGATGATAAAGATAGGTTACTGCCAAAACAATGAGAAAAGAAGACATATCAAGGAATAGTCATCTTAAACTTATTTACAATTACTTTTACTTAAAAACTTAATCAGAAGGCTCAAGAATATGGGTTTCTCATATGATTTTTGACTGTTTATATGTCTTCCTTAAAGAGTTGTTTGTTGGGGGAACTAGCAGTTAGCGTAATGGCTATGTTGCTGGACTCCCATGTAGTCGAACGCTGTTCGTGTCCCGGACCCAGTGGCTTAAAACTCACGCTGGGTGCGTGTCCATGTGTGCCCAAGATCCCGAGAGGAGAATGGAGGAGAAGGGATTGCAGCGTGGCCATCCCCCCTGGGTGGGTAATTTCTCGCTTTCTGTCTCTCTGTCTCTCTCTGTCTTTCTGGCGAGCGCACACGCCCTATAGCAAAAACCTCTAAGGAAAAAAAAAAAGAAATATAAAGATGTTCACAATATAGTTAGTGAGGGAGACTATAAAACAATATCATTTTTAGTAATTATATATACATCTACCTATCTATATACTATAAAGATAAATACATATATATATATACATATATATACATATATATATATGTGCATATATAACAGGAATATAGATGCTCAGAAAAAATTTATGAATGCAGATACTAAATTAAAAACTGTTTCTGGATGACAGGATTCTGACTTTTCACCGTTTCGCTGATTTGTATTTTCTGAATTTTCTGCAATGGCTATGCATTATTGTAGAAATAATATTATCATTTGGGTAATGAAAATTATTCTAAAAAGGAGAAAAGTGCCATTAAGTTCCTTATGTATTCTAATTATCAGTCCTTTATCTGAGGCATACTTTACAAAAATATTCTCCCATTCTGAGAGTTGCAAATTCACACTAATCATTGAGACTTTTGCTTTGCAGAAACTTCTTAATCTGATGTAATCCCACTTTTCTATTTTTGGTATTATGTCTGTGCATTGGGGGTCTTATTTAAGAAGTCTTTGCCTACTCTAATGTTTCCCAGAGCTTTCCCAGTGTTTTCCACCAGTAGCGTTATAGCTTGAGGTCTTAAGTTTAGATCTTTCATATATTTTGAGTTGATTTTTGTTAACGGTGAGAGGTAGGGGTCCAGATTCCTTTTTCTGCAGGTGGATATCCAGTTTTTCCAGCACCATTTGTTAAAGAGATTTTCTTTCTCCCACTTAATTGACTTGTGCCCATTGTCAAAGATTAGTTGGCTGTTTGTTTGGGGGTTTATTTCTGAGGTCTCTATTCTATTCACTGGTCCATATGTCTGTTTTTGTGCCAATGCAATGCTATTTTTTTTTTTTAGAGGTTTTTGCCAAAGGGCGCGTGCGCTCGCCAGACAGAGAGAGACATAGAGATAGAAAGTGAGAAATCACCCCCTGGGGGGATGGTCATGCCGCAATTCCTTCTCCTCCATTCTTCTCTCGGGATCTTGGGCACGCACGCACACGCGCCCGGCGTGAGTTTTTAAGCTACCGGGTCCGGGACGTGAACCACCGTTGACTATATGGGAGTCCAGCCATTACGCTAACTGCTGGTTCCATGCAATGCTAGTTTGATTATTACAGCTTTGTAAAATATTTTGGGATCAGGGAGTGAGAAGCCTCCGACTCTACTCTTTTTGAGCAGGATTGCTTTGGCAATATGGGGCCTTTTATGCTCAACATCCGTCATCATAAAGGAGATGCAAATTAAAACCACAATGAGATATCACCTCAATCTAATCATAATGGCTAAGATTTTAAAAAAAATATATAAGTGCTGGTGAGGCTGTGATAAAAAGTGAACTCTCCTACACTATTAGTTGGAATGTAAATTAGTACAGTCACTGTGGAGAACAATGTGGAGATTTCTGGAAGAACTACAAATAGACCTACCATATGATCCACTCCTGGTATCTACCCAAAGAATAGGAGAACACTCAGTCAGAAAAGTACTTAGACATTTATGTTTATTGAGGCATTATTCACAATTGCTAAGACATGGAGCCAACCCAAATGTCCAAGAACAGATGAATGGATTGAAAAAGTATGGCACATATACTCCATGGAATACTACTCAGCCATAAAACAAACAAACACCACCAACAACAAAACAAGACCTTGGCATTTGATAGTAGTGGATGAATATGGAAGATTTATTGCTGAGCGAAGCTAGCCAGGCTATGAAAGAGAGACAACGTATGTCTCTACTTAATATATACTGATTGTCTGTGCTCTGGTGGAAACGGAAAGATTAGAGGATATAGAAGCATGGAAAATGGTAATGAACTCTAGAAACAGTGTGAGAGAGGGAAGGAGAAGGGGGAGAGTATGAGGAAAGGAATCAAGGAGAAAAATAGAGAGGCAAGACATTTATGGGACACAGAAATGGACAATTATCTGCTGATAACATGTATGATATCTTCAGTTGGACTGGTTGAAGTTATTCATTTTACAAGCTGTAGTGATGTACAATGATTGAATGTATAAAATAAAATAATGGAATAAAAGAATAGGGGTTTCTCAAACCTATGGAATTCCGCACAATTCATGAATTTGAGAATAGGGGTACTTTTTTTTGGAAAAGGCGTTTCATCTGATTCTTCTAAGGGTGCTCCAACCTTAAAGATGCTAACAATCAATGTTCTAGAAGAAACACTGTATTATTTGGTGAGTCTATAATTTTATTACTTTCCTTCTTTTTTTATTTTTTACTAAATTATATCACTCATGGTTAATTTGTTATAATCACCATTTACCATTTTGCTTCAACTTTGGGGAATAAATAACTCTTTCTAGACTCCTCTTTTTCTTGTAGTTCTACTCTTTCTGAAATGGTAAAAATAAAATGCTTATTAAAATAAATCTAACAAGACAGAATTATACAAAGAATAACTAATACTCTGTACATATCCTCTTTACCTATTCTTCCACAACTGGGAGTGCATTTGTCCATAGGCTTAATCCCATACTGTACAGACAATATGCCTATACTCTGTGTATGTATATTTATGTATCTGTATGTATATGAATGAGAGAGAAAGAAATGAACAGAAATGACTTCTTTTTCTAAAATGAGGTTGGTATTCTTCTAAACAAAAAGTACATACCAATCCACACATTGCCTTTTTAATTTTTAAACAATTCACTATGGATGTCTTTATAACTTATTATACATAAATCTAATTTATTTCTTTAAATAACTGTAAAATATCCCATTATAGAAGTACATTACAATTTCTTCAGCCATTTTCTAATTGTTAAGCATTCATGTTGTTTAAATTAAGCTGTTATAACATCTTTAAACATATATCATTCATTACATGATGGTGCTTTTATTTTTATAGATTTTTTTTAAGTTGGTTTGGGAAATTACAAAAAGCAGATACTGAATTTTAATAGACATAGTCATGTAACTTTTCATAATTTTTAGCTATTTATATTCCTACCTGCTATATAAAGAAGTCTTCATTTTTCTATACCCATATGCAGGGATAATATTCTAAATATTTAATAATAAGCAAGGTAGGAACAAGTGACATGCATTAAATATTCTAAATATTTAATAATAAGCACAGTAGAAGCAAGTGACATATTCTAAATATTTGATAATAAGTAAGGTAGGAGCAAGAGACATGCATAGCTGTATCTTGAATCAGAAGGGTATGCCAAGTCAGAGAACAGTGGAGTGAAGTTCTAAAAAACAAAAATAAAAAAACTTTGGGTAGCAAATATTTACAAAGCGCAATGAGAGTGCTTCAATGGCAATACTGCACTTACCTGACAAATACCAACCCAGTCATTGCTAGGACTTTATTATTGAAGTTTTAAAAATTTTGCAGATTTAATGACAGAAAATGCTATCCCACTGGTATTTTTAATTTTCAGTTCTTTAACGTTTAGTTTAGAAAATTAATTTTAGATTATAATTTACATTCATTTATCTATTGTCTGTCAAAATTTTTCTATTCTTCTATTTTCTGTTTGGCCAGCTTGTGGCCTGGTGGTTAAGGTGGCTGGATCCCACATGGCTGTTCAAGTGTCGGACATAGTGGGTTGAAAAACACAGTGTGTGTGTGTGCGGATATATTCTGAAAGGAAGAAGAGGCCAAGGAAAAGGGACTGCAGCATAGCATGACCATGCTCCATGGGTGGGGTTTCTCACTTTTCCTCTTCCTTTCTCAAGAGAGTGAACATGTCCTCTGGCAAATCAAAAAAAAATTTTTTTCTATGTGTATTTGTGCTATTTCTTTTTAAAAAATTATGAACATAAAGGAATTATTGATATACTAGTGATATTATATGTCTGTCAAATATTTAAAAATGTTTTCTGAGTCTATCCTTTGTATTTTGTCTATATTTAAGGTACCTTCTACTGTACCAAATTTTAGATATTTATATAGTAGACAACATATTTATCAGGATACCAATATAGTTATGTCTCTTTTAAATACATTTTCCAATGTATTCAAGTCTTGCGTACGATTTTCATGCTATATTTTTCTGAGGAATTGAACAGTTTCATTATTTTTGTGATTTTTTTCCCTCCTGTTTTCATCTTCAACTGGTTGTGCTAATGGTATTTACTGCACTAATAGTATTTATTATTCAACTAATAGTATTTCGTTGAATACCTTGGTTTTGTTGTTGCCATGATGTAATCATACAAAAAAAATTCTTCTTCTCTTTAATATTTGTCCTATGTTGTATTTGTTTTCTTGTCTTACTACATTAGATTCTCTAAAACAATGTTACATAGTAGAAATGAAAGACAGTGTACGGTCCTTATTCCAAATTTCAGTGGCAATGTCTTTAAAACGATGTATGTACTTCATTACTGTCCAGTCTCTACATTTATAAACGTAAATCATCTTTGTGTTCGATTTGCTTTTCTTCTGGTGTTCCTTGGCAGCACCACCAATGGCGTCATTCAATTTAGAAACTTGCATGTTATTTTCAGCACAACACTAGTCGTTATAAAGTCTGTCAGCGCTACTTAGAGATACCTCTAAGACTTCTCACCATCTTTCTATCAAGATAAAACAATCTCACTCGGTTCTTAGCCTGGTTGGACTCTTCTATACCTCCCATTTATTTAACATGAATTCACTCTTAGATCTGTTTCAAAGTTATTTTGGTAAAACTCAAAACAATTTTTCTTCTCTATTAAAACATGACACATGTTACCTTGCTTATTCTGGAACCAAATGCTTCTCCGGGTCTTGTGCCCTGGCTGCCATTTCTCACGACAAGGAATTGCTCTTAGTTTCAGAATTTCTCAAACACATCCTTTTTCTTTCCACATCTCCATGCTCTACATCTATTCAGGCTCCCTTGCCCAGTCATGGCCTTCCACAAATTCCTGCTCATGCTTCAAATCCTGTCTCAGAGACCCAGCCCTTCCTGGCCTCCTGCGCCTCCTGTGCTCTCAACACATTCTGCCGTTCTCACTGGGTGTGACTTCCTAAGGGGTAGGTGTGTAACACATTTGTGTTTCTATGCTGCGGTACTCAGTATAGCAGAACTTTACTAATATTTGTAAAAGAAAGGAAGACAGTGCGGGTGGAGGGAGAGAAGGAGCTGCTAAAGATTTTATTTGAATGGAATTATTTATTTTAGAGCCACCTAGTCCAAAAACCAGAACTAAATCAATTTTAAAATGTTGAGGTGATTAAGAAGGATAAACTAAACATGTTTTTAATACACAAAAATTAAAACTGTGGAGCAGTATTGTGTAACTAAGAGAAAAATGATTATGTCCTATGTCAGCAAACTTCTCTTCAGTGGAAAATGGTACAGAGAAGGAAAAAAATGGAAAAGCTGAAGTAAACATGAAAAATGAGCATAGCATTTTATGCTTTGTAAACACTTCATTGCATTTAAAATACAAAAGAAAACTCCAAGAACAGATACCCTGTGCAAGTGAATGTTGGTAAAGAGCATATGTTTAGTTTTTTTTTTTTGTACAGTTCTCTGGTATCTATTGTAATAACACCTTGTATTTTAAGACATGTTAAATTTTGCAAGTTAAAATACATTCTACTCATTTGCCATATATCAGAGCATATTTATAGTTATAGTATTGCATATTAATTATTACTAAGATCATTAATCTTAGATCATGGCAGCAATTTACATGATGGTAACTGGATCCCTCCCATAGCTTGCTGGCTTCTGTATCTTCAGTCTTTCAACCAGCGTGGACTGTGTCTAGACACACATGGACTGTGTGTCTAGACACTGTGCTGAATGTGGGTCGTGTAAGAAGCAGGAAGAACATAACAAAGACAGCTCAGATTGTCAGAGTGATACCCTAGAAATTCCACCACATCTATCAGTTTTCTCTAAGTTTTTAGCGAAGTGAGAAAACAGATCGTGAATACCACAGAGACCATTTCTGTAAGACTCAGTTGTAGCATGATATGGCAAAACAGTTACTGTTATTGAGGCCTAATTGACAGGATAATGACAGAATACGGATTCTGGAGCTGAATTGCAAGATTCAAGTTCCACTCATAACTAAAGAGTGTCTATGACTCAGTTCTGTCATCTGTAGGTAATAATATCTCCCTGATAAGACTGTTAGTGATTAAGTATAAAGGTCTTAGAAACAGTAAGCATTATATACATGTTAGAAATTATTGATACTATCATCACCATCTTTTTTAAGGATGTATGTCCAAAAGAAGGAAAACGGCAAAGTCTTTATAACAACTAATATTCCTATTTCACAAATCTTTCGATAGTGCATATTTTCCATTGTTTATAACAGAGATTCAATACAATCCAGCAGAAAACTGGTTATAAGATGAATCATTTTAATTAAGTAGGTGAGATTATAATTTCTTAAATGCTATAAAGAAATGCAATCAAAGAATCTGACTGTGATAACAATGGCATCAATTTTAAATTCCAAAATTTTGTGTTTCAACTTCCTTAAGGTTGAATCACATTGATATACTGCTATATTTTGCAAACATTACTTTGGCATTATATTTTCTATTTTGGCAAAAAAAAATCCATTTTAGAATTAAAAAAATGAAAATGGCTTGCTACTGATCACATCACTGCACCACTATGATCATTAAAGAGGTGGCATGCGGTGGCAGCTGCTCTGCATTTGCATTGAGAGGCAGTGCCTACATTGGTGCCCCAGCACTATGTGAGCTCCTGGGTACATAGCCAACTTCCTCTTTAGTTTCAATCTCTGGCAAAATAGCAGGACCCTTTCCCTTTATTTTATGATTATGAAGTTACCTGCACTAAATTCATCTCTGAAATGTTCTGCTAACACTTCAAATGAAAAATGATACCTGATTGGGGACCAGCAGTTAGCGTAATGGTTATGTTGCTGGACTCCCATGTAGTCGGCTGTGGTTTGCATCCCGGACCCATTGGCTTAAAACTCACACCAGGCATGTGTGTGTGCGTGCCCAAGATCCCAAGAGGAGAATGGAGGAGAAGGGATTGAGGTGTGGCCATCCCCTCTGGGGGGTGATTTCTCTCTTTCTATCTCTCTGTCTCTCTCTGTCTGTCTGGTGAGCACATGTGTCCTATAGAAAAAAAAAATACCTGATTGGAAGATAATTTAGAAAATAATCTTGGGAACCAGCAGCTAGCGTAATGGCTATGTTGCTGGACTCCCATGTAGTCGACCGCATTTGCGTCCTGGACCCAATGGCTTAAAACTCTCGCTGGGCGCATGTGCGTGCAAGTGTGCTCAAGATCCCGAGAGGAGAATGGAGGAGAAGGGATTGCAGTGTGACCATCCCCCTTGGGGTGATTTCTCGCTTTCTGTCTCTATGTCTCTCTCTGTCTGTCTGGCGAGCGCACGCGCCCTATAGCAAAAAACCTCTCCAAAAAAAAAATAATAATAATCTTGATGAGGTATTTATATGACCTAGGGAAGCTGTAGCATGGAGTTTGCTTCCTTTCCTTTCCCTTGGAATCTGGAAGGCTCTCTTGACTGGAAGAAACTTGTGGGATTTAGCATTAAATTATCTATATTCATCCACTTTGTATGAACTTACAGGCTGTTTTTGTTCTTTGTGACAGAGTAATATCCCATAGTGTATATTATGGGATACTATCCCATAGTGCCACATTTTTCAATTCAGTCATCAATTCTTGGGCATTTGGATGATTTCCATGTCTTAGCAATTGTAAATAATGCTGCAATACACATAGATGTGCAAGTGTTTTTCTGACTATGTTCCTATACTTTGGGTGTATTCCAAGGAGTGGGATTACTGGGTCAATTCTATCTATAGGTTTCTGAAGAACCTCCACATTATTTTCCATAGTGGCAATTTTATTTATAGGTTTCTGAAGAACAACCATATTGTTTTCCATAGTGACTGTACCAATTTACATTCCCACCAGCAGTGTAGGAAGTTTCCCTTTTCACCACAGCCTCGCCTGCACCTGTGGTTCTTTATTTTCTTTCTTTCTTTTTCTTTTTTTCTTTCTTTGGAGAGGTTTTTGCTATAGGGCACATGTGCTCGCCAGAAAGACAGAGAGAGACAGAGAGATAGAAAGCGAGAAATCACCCCCCCCCAGGGGGGATGGCTATGCCGCAATCCCTTCTCCTCCATTCTCCTTTCGGGATCCTGGGCACACACGCACACACGCCTGGTGTGAGTTTAATCAGCCAGGTCCGGGACTCGAACCGTGGTCGACTACATGGGAGTCCAGGGACATAGCCATTATGCTAACTGCTCTTCCCTAGTTCTTTATTTTCTTGATTAAAACCATCTTTACTGGGGTTAAGTGGTATATCATTGTGGTCAAATAAGAAAAAAAAGGAAAAGAAAGGAAACTTGTGGGCTCATTTAACCCTCTTTGCCTAAATAAAGGAACTCATACAATCATTTTTCCTGTTCTTCAATAGATTTATCTTTGTAGCAGTGTATTTACACATACACAGTGTACAAATACACACATAGTATACAGACACACACACAAACACCATTCTTAAGATTCTGTGCTAAGCAGAATACCTGATGAGTTTCAAGTACTTTATTAGCTCTTCTTTATTAAGACAGTGACTTACTACAACATAAACATGCCAAAAAGCTGAATAAAGTAGATAATAATGGAATATCCAATGCTGGGGAAAGAACTCACATGGAAGGGAACCTCAAAAAGGAAGACTAACAACTTTAAAGACAAAAGTGACATAAGATTTCAAGTAAAAGAATTGCCTGGCTTGCTTTAAGGCAAGAGCAGGAGACACCATCCTGATGTTTAGTACTAAGAGTGGGGGTAACTGGGGATTTAGGAGAGGGGTCAGAACAACATTATAGTCACAGGAACGGTGATCCAGCATAGCATGGATGGGCCTTTCGCTGGATGAAGGTATCACATCTTACCTGCAAAGGACTTTTCCACCCATACTCTTGTTTTTCGTGTCAGTGGTGTGAACTAGTGACTACAGTAGATCCCCTTTTATGACAGTGACACCCAAGGCACCACAGGCTGAGAGAGGCAGCGACCAGCCTGCTGTTCGTGGCCAGTCGGTGCTGGTGCCAGGCTGAGAACTGGAGTCAGACTTGCCTAGTGTTTCAGGCAAGTCTTATTCAAAATCTATAACAATTGCCATGATTTCGCCATATTAGGAAACAATGACAGCTGTCTATGTTCTAAATAGTTTTAGTTATTAATGCAATAGGTTTAAAATTTTCCCTATGTTAACAGACCCTTCTAACTTGTTTCTTATTCCTGAGGTTAAAACATCTTCATAAGTATTATATAGTATATAAAACATAAAAGAATCCTTTTTATAAAAAGTTGTAATATGTTAATATACAGAATACTTAAATATCATAGAAAGCATTTGAATTTTAGATCTCATGAGAATAGCTATTATGGTTTCAGAGTCCCCATGTGTCAGAGCACATTGCTCCTCACCGCAGAGCCTTAAATATAGAAGCCCATTCGGACTATGGCAAATAGCGGCTGGGTGACTCCTCAGCTCTCTGCAGGATCACTGCTTAGAATCTTTAGAGGGCATGGTTTGGGGTAGCCAGTCTCAACAGATGTGTCATGGTGTCTCATCTTCCAACTAGAGACTATTATATTTGAATTTTGATGAACGCTCTGCATATGGAATCAAAGGATGAAGATGGCTTCGATTTATCTGTTCAGTTTTCTTCAAGTGCAGGGGATAAACTGAAATGATCTGTTTATTTCACGATTTATTACAGAGAAAACCCTGGGTCAATGCAGTTGCAAGAATACATAATTCAATACTGGTATTAATAGAGAAGGGACTGATTATTTAGATCATAGTGAACTCTGAAGGAGTTGGCTACGATAAATAGCCAACTAATGATGGGAAATTATGGAAGGAATCATAGGGCAGACCCAACTGGGTGACTGAACTTGACAGTCTTGTAAGCCATTCCTACATATCCAAGTCAGGAGATGGAGGGGAAAAAAAATGGCCTTAAGAAGCTTTATTCCTCCACAGGCTGAGGACATGTATTATTGTATAATAAATCACTGCAGAGGAAAAAATGATCTCGAAGATCACCTAATCTAGTATTTCTGCCTTAGAGGTGAACAGAGCATGGCCTTTAAAACTGGACACTTGCTAAAGACATACAACCTGTGATGGTAGAGGCAGGGTTAGACACCGGGCTTCAGACTGCTGGCCAGTACTCTGTCCTCTATCATCCTGATCTGCACTCCCATCGGTCAGAGCTCTCACTAGTACACAGGGAAGTTGGGAACCTGAAATGAGGGCGACTGTTGAGAAAACTCAAGTCTTGTGGTGACAGACAGAAGAGCGAAATACACAACTCCCTTTCACAGGGCCTCAGCAATACAGCGGAAGAGGGCAGGACAGCAGCAAGTGGTAACACACCATGTTCTGTGAGGCCGACTCACATGGGAAGATCTTGGGTCTGAGTCTCGAGAACTCCCTAGGCGCTCTGGGCATGTGTGTGCTCCTGATTTGGGCTGGCTGAGATGGGTGCACTGCAGCATCTAAATCCTGCTGGAAGTGCTGTCTCTGTTTCTCTCTCATCCATAAAATAAATAAAACTTTTGAAAAATATGCAGGCATATGTAGGAGAATGGAATCACTTTTTCCTCAACCTAATGAAAGCTGGGGCAGAGCAAGACTTGACAGCAGAGAAGCGTGAGCCTTCCTCATCCTCAGTGATATCTGTATGGAACACAAATGGTTGGTAATATCAAAAAACTTATCTAGTAAGATTTACTTCGGAGTTGAGCTGTTTTCTTTTTGATCCACATCATCTAGTAAAAAAAAAATGGGCCAACAGGTGGTGTGAAGATTGGGGCAGCTGGGTCCCACATTGCCAAACTGTATGGTTCGAGTGTGTTTTTCCCATGGCTTGGGAAACACACCGGGCATGTGTGCATGGGTGTCCCAAATTCCAAGAGCACAGTGGTGGAGAAGGGATTGCAGAATGGCTATCCTTTCTGGGGGGTGGTTTCTCACCTTCCCACCCCCTGCCCTTGCCCTCGTCTTTGTCTCTCTCTGGGAAATGCATGCACCCTATGGCAAAAACTAAAAACCAATTCACTCCATTATGTGCACCTCTGAAATTTGGAGGTGCAACTCTGGAGGAGGATGCACAACCACCACCCCAGGAGATGTGATCCTCAGGAAACCTGAGCCCACCATACTTCAGTGATTTCTGTTAGGTTGTCAGGAAAGTCATAATGTATTTTCTTTTTCTTTTTTTGGAGAGGTTTTTGCTATAGGGAGTATGCGCTCGCCAGAAAGACAGAGAGAGACAGAGAGACAGAAAGCAAGAAATCACCCCCTAGGGAGGATGGCCATGCCACAATCCCTTCTCCTCCATTCTCCTCTCAAAATCTTGGGCACAGACGAACATGCACCTGGCATGAGTTTAAGCCACAGGGTCCGGGACTCAAACCGCGGTCGACTACATGTAAGTCCAGTGACATAGCCATTACGCTAACTGCTGGTTCCAGTCATATATTTTCTATGCAAAAATGAGCCATGACTTTCCAACAATGCATATTTTATTCTGTGTATAAACTCATGGTGCTTAGATACTGGTTTCCTCCCCAGGCATTTGGGAGCTCTACAAATACTCACTTGCAGACCTTACTAATGCTACTGCGGCTGTAAGAGGCTGACACGTGTGATCAGTGCTGGTTCTTATCTATAATGAGTGACTTCATGAGTTACACAGATCGACAATATGATCCATAATCCATATTTCAAAAGTGGCAGAACTGAAGGCCAGATAGGGAAAGTGACAGGAGGCTCCACAAATCAATACCAGGGCCCCCAGACACAGTTCAGCTCCTTTGACTCCTTGTTCAACTCTTTATTTTCCCACCTTATTGCTCGAAAACTCTTGTCAAGTGCAACTTGCAAACAAAAAGCCTTTGCCAAGAATGCTCTGTGGCAGCGGAGAAAGTTCAGGCTCCTGAATGTGCGCTGGAAACTCTCCACACAAACTGAAATTACGAAAGAGTCATGGGGACTGGATCAAAATGATCAAAGGTCAAGAATCAAGTGAAAATGATATCCGTTTCTTTCCCCAAACTTGCTTTTAAGCATGGGGATGTAAACAATGGAATGCATTTACAAAACCCACAGCCTTCGAAACAATTGCTGAATTACAGCTCAAGCAGGCCCCTGGTTGATTACTTCAGTCAAGAAAATATGGCTTAGGCGACAGGGGCAATGCCAGTATTACATTTTGTTTTATGTTGTAATTTTTACCTGTTTGGGATCTGAATTGTGATGAGAAGTATTTCATGCTTTGATTTACAGTGCTGAGAACAAGGATTAATGGCAGGCAACTTTAATTTAGTCCCCTCAACAACTTCCAAGAGATAAAGCACTGTGAGAAGACACTCTGGGGTGTTCCAGGGTTGCTTCCAAAGTTGTTTTGAGCAGACAACTAGGGATATGTATTTTCTTAATCTGATGTCTTTTTGGCAGGATCCTCCTTGGGCAAGAAAACAGACAAGGGTGAAAGTAGGTGGGGACACGTGGGACTGAGGAGCCATACAACCTGTTTGTCGGCGATGCAGGGACATAACCAGTTTCCTCCTCAGTAGCTTGGTTCTTCCCAAGTGAGTGGAGGAAGCAGGTGGCCGTAGCAGGTTCCATGTGGTCAGCCTCCAGGAAGGTGCCCTGCTCTACAGAACACAAGCATACGCCCAAAGCACAGCTATGCAATATCTTGTGCTCCCCGGAGACCCTACTCAAACTGTGCTTATTGTTTCATTCAGGAAGAGACTCCTTGCTACATCCTGCATTTCTGAGCCATTTTTAGGACAGGTGGCATCTGTACAGCCTGAGGGACATCCCCCAAACTGCTGAGGGCTTCAGAGCTGGAGGAGTACTTGGTGGTTATGTGCTCTCACTTCTTTCCTTTCACGTGAGGAAACTGAGGCCCACTTTTGCCAAAAATCTAATTCACATGAGAAGGACCAATTTGCATGGCAGCATACAGAATTAAAACAACTGTCAGATCTCATGCCCAACTAAGTCTTTATAAGTAAATCAGGCACACAAGCCTCTGGTATGTCCAGCATACCAGCCCTTTATGTGGACCATTTGTTTCCTCAGCAGTGCCTCGTGCCAGCACAGTGCTCACGTAAGCTGACACAGACACACTTCCTGCTCCCAGGAAGAGCTTGCATTCTTCTGGAGAGACGTGTAACCAACAGGTGGACAGACAATGGCGACGTGTGATGAGATCTCTAAGGAAGGTACTTTTTGCCCCATTCATAGCATTTGTCATAATAAATTACAGCTGAAACCATAAAGCGAGATGGAGACAACTAACTACAAAATGGGGCCAAGGAAGGCTTCTTAGAGATGGCAATATTTAGGATGAGACTTGAATAGTGGAGAAGAGCTCATTACTGCCTGCACAGTCTTCCAGGACAAAGTAGCCAGGAGTTTAAGATACTGATAGCATGCCAGAGTAGACAGAACCTGGTGAGTAAGACACAGCCAGAGCTGGGTAAAGAGTTGGGGATTTTAAAAAATAAGTACAATGGAAAGCCAATGCAGTAGACCAATGTAATCCAACTGATATTTTCAACTCACTTTTCTTTCTTGTGGATACTGGGTAGTTGGGGGTAGTAATGACCAGAGAGAAAAGTGGAGTGACAGGCAGGAGTCAGCTGTAGTGCTGAAGCCAAGAGAGGATGGGGTAGCAATGCGCATGGGGAGAAAGGATGGATTACAGATGTGTTTGGAGACAAGTATCAACGGTTCTCATGAAGGACTTGGAAGGGAAGGGTGAGGGGAAAGGATGACTCCTGGTTTTCTGCCTTGAGTACCTGTCAGTAATAAGTAGTGATCAGGAATAAATAACTTTATTTTGCAGCACATAAGGTAAGATAAATACTAAATATTATCTGAGTATATAAAATCAGCTGATGTACCTCTACTAGTGTCTAACTTAAAATTAGGGAATAAGTAAGATACAGGTGGGTAAGTCTCTGGTCCATTAATTTGTTTCTGAGTTTTTGATTCATATGTAACATGAACTTCTGGCTTTCTTTTCCTTGAATGCTATATACCTATATTCTATCATTCGGTTGAAAGTTGAGTAACAGTTCTTTCCACCTACTCGGTTCTTCCATCACTAGACTGCTGTCACACTGGAATATCAATAAATTGACATGTCCAAGCAAGCAGGAAGTTAACTCAGAAATGTGTATCATTCTGACTGCTTGAAGTTTGGGTTGACAGTAAAACATACGTCTTTCAAAAGAAAGTGCTATCTTGTTCTTGCTTTGAGATTCCCGAAAAAACTACACTATCTACAAATGTCTCAGTAACCTCCCTGTGTTTCAGTGAGAAAGACAGGTTCATATTTCTTTTGTTTTGACAATATTACTGGTACGAGAGATTATATAACAACCTCAGTATAGTTTCATAAAATATATTTTAGGCTAAAGATATGCATATCTTTAATTTTGAACAACTGATGTTACATTATGAAGGAGAACCACACATTTACCTTTGTAATAATCTCTAGTAGGGACAGAGCCCTAATTTATTCAGCTTTATAACATAGGGAAGAGAGAAACATGCTGAGAAGTAGAGAAACAGATACATAAGCCATCAGAAATTCATTTTACCACTTCATTATGCCAGTCTGGGATCCAACTTGACAGAGGAGGGGATAGGTACCGTGGAACTCACTATACCAATAATCCACAGATTGATGTTAGCTCAATGAAAATATTCTTTAGTAATATTTGTCAATAACTCTATTTTTATTTTTTAAATTTGTCAGTGTGTGTGCACTTGCTGAAGAGAGACAGAAAGAGAAAGAGAAAGTGAAAAAACACTCCCCCTATCAGGGATGGCCATGCTGCAATCCCTTCATTATTTCTCCCTCCTATCTGGGTTTTGGGCACGTGCACATACACATACACGGCTGTTGTGTACCTCAAGCTGCTGGGTTTGGGATTCTAACCACATAGCTGTCATGTGGGGTTCAGTTGCCTTAACCACGAGGCCACATACTGACACCACCCATAACAGTCTACTTACAGTGATTTAGCCCTTGAAACATGCATTGTATTTTGTTCTTTTAATTTATGAGTGATTTTATTTGGTTGACTTGTTCCTGAACAATGTATTTGTATTTTAAGTAAAGTGACAATTTAGGATGTAACAAAAGATAAAAAAGAGGAATTTCACTAATGTTCTACAGGAGCAAAGTGATCACAATTCTAAATATGACTAATATATAAAGACCACATAGTAGATTGAGATGAGTTTTACATCTACTAAACTAAACTGTGTAACATTAGGTGGATGATCTAGAGAATAGTTTAATAACACTTTCAGATTGCTCTAGAAGATTCCAGTGTTTGAATTCAGAAATTAGATATATTGTATCATAGACCATACACATTTGACACCTGAGAAGATTTTTTTCAGTTTTATTAATAAAATTGCTGCCAGATATATTCTATCAATATATCTCTACTTCATTTCAAACCCCAAATAGGAAGCATCTGTTTTTAATGCAAGCATTTATTTCTAAACTAAAAATATTATGGTCACGTATAAGCACTATTCAGCTTAAAACATTTAGTATGATAAAATGTGTAATAGGGAGAAAAATAAACTATCAAGTATGAAACTTAGATATAGACTGGGTGTTAAATTGTCCAGAGCTAAACACACACACACACACACACACACAATTATTGTCTAATATTAATACTATTTTGATGTTATTAAACAGACTCTTATTCCTTTATAAGCCAGAAAGAACCTATACTCCAACAAAACACTACTGGTCACTTAATTTATCCATCTTCTTCTTAACTAAAGCAATTCACAAGACCTTCCTTTTGTTAAAATATAGATACTGAGCATTGCAGAGTAATTAAGCTACTGCTATGTGTCCACTCGTCCAATACAATGGTCAACAAAACAGAGACTCCGGACCAGTGGGGATGACGGCATCACATGAACAGTCACAAATCCCCTGGCTAGCATTTATAAGCAAGCACAAGCTTATGGTAAGTGAAGGAAGGTGCTCTGAGAAGTAAGGTGGTACTGAACCTATGAAAGTCACAAAGGCTTCTCTGAATAAGGCATGCCTTAGGAAGTTTATTTACAGTTTCCTTTTTTTCTTTTAATTTCCTTGCACAATATTCCTAATAAGCTCATTTTGAACAGTGACCAGGTATGCACTTATTCATCAAACAAATACTGAGCATCTACTTAGCCAGGCCTTCTCCTTACATGATGTTCTCTGCAAATCCCCAAACCTGGATCAAATTTTTCACCCCTGGACCCAGGCCACAGGGGAAAACATGCCAAGCTGTGTTCAGAGTGATAGGGTCTTCTTTCCATTTGATTTGACACATTCCCTCTCCCATCTCAAACCTTCCTCAGAGCCTCAACACCTCTAGTCTATCTTTAGTCTCCTATTCTCAATAGCTGTCTTTGCTTCCTACTATAAAAAGAAAAACCCAGTGGGTAGAAATTCCCTTTCTTCCTTGTATAGTACAAAAGATACAGCTTTATGTGAATACAGATCTGTCACTAGCTGTGGGTTTCTATGGGTTTCATCACCAAAAGCATCAATATAATCCACTCCTTTCTCCTTCCCCTCTTCAATCCTTAATACAGTTGTTATGATATAAATGTGTGTTTCCCTCCAAAATCCCAACCATCAACATAATTAGATATTTGGACATGGGGCTTCAGAGGTGAATGAAGTCATGAAGATGGAGCCTTCATGAATAGGATTGATGTCCTTATGAAAGAGGCCCAAGAGAGACCCTACATCTCTTCCATGACACGTGGACAGAGATAGGAGGTACCATCTTGAATCAGAAAGTGGGTCCTCAATATTCACAGAATCTACCAGTACCTTGGTCTTAGGCCTCTCAGCACCCAGAACTATGAGAAATAAATTCTGTCACTTATAAATACCTTCTTTATGGTGTTAAAATAGCAGCCCAAATGGACCGAGGCACAGGGGCCCTTCACCTCTGACCTAAAGATTGTAATAAGTTACTTTCTGGTGTCTCTGCTATCAGTTTTCTTGGATTCATCCTCCAGAAAGATATTTCCAGTTGCAATGTGTTCAATTGTACCTCTACCTTAACGATCTTTCCTGACTCCTTAGGTGGGTGTAAAGTCTGGTCACTGGTGCACCTCCCTGTTGTGTCTGCTCCCCACCCTACCCAGCCCCAACTGTGAGTCCTTTAGCACTTCCATCTCCGTGTGTCTGTCCCACTGCACACACCGCCAAATAACAGCTCAGAATGTTCCAATGTATCCAGAGAAGACAAGACAGATAAATAATTATTGTGTAAAGTGATGTACTTAAATTCAGATGTATCCAAAGAACTTGGAGAATTTCTCAGCAGAAGCCTCCTTGTAAAGCAGCTACCCTACACAAACATCAATGCCTGCTGCTGTAGCCTTCTGAACCTCAAACTCTGACTTGGTAGGTCATTACAAATCTTAGCTCAAGACTTTGCTTCAAAAATTGCATCTCTTTGCTCATGCCTTAATACATGAGACAAAGTTCTTTTCTTTTTTTGAGAGACTTTTGTATAGGGTGTGTGTGCTTGCTGGGAAGACAGAAAGTGAGAAATCACCTCCTTTCCCCAGCAGGAAGGATGATCACATCACAATCCCTTCTCCTCTATTCTTCTCTTGAGATTTTGGGCACACACACACACACACACACACACACACACACACACGAGCTTGACATGAGTTTCAAGCCACCAGGTTTGGGACTTGAACCATGGTCAACAACATGGGAATCCAACACCTTAACCACTACAACCAACTGCTGGCCCCAAGGCTAAGTTAGTTTTCTACATATGACACTGACCCTGACTTTCCTCACTTCTAACTTCCTAAAGTCTTCAACTCCAAGTTAAAAGTTCTTGTCTCAATTGCTCTGTGCAACTAAATTTTCTTGAACACCTGCAATGTCCAGAAAATTTGTTAGTTGTTCCAAGCCCTTCCTGTTGACCTTCCCCTGTCTAAATGTTCCCCCCAGGATTTCCCTTTCTCACCAAAGCAACTCATAGACATCACATGTCTTTAATAAAAATGTCAATGACCAACAAAACAGGAGGCTTAATATTAATTTCATTAAATTTTAAGTTAATTTCATTAACTTAATATTTTTTTATTATTATTTTTCATAAAAATTACTAAAAACGTAATCAGTGTTTACTGTATGCTGAAAATTTTGCTAAGCATTATTTCATTTTACCTTCAGAGAAATTCATTTGCTTGTAGATAAGAAAAGTAAGCTTCAAAAAGATTAAATAATTTGCCCAAAGTTATTTCATCTGAAGAAGGTAGAGCTGGATGTGAAATCTGCCCCGGACTTTGACCACTACAATACATTCCTTGTTCTGGCTTTCACTGTTTTGGATTACAACATTGCTGGTACACTAGTCAATTTCTGTAGTGTTTATTTATTCATTCTTAAATCAAGTCATTAAATAAAATATTTATTGAGTTCTGTTCCTCCTGGCAAGATATCTCACTTGTCTGTATGGGTTGACAAAGATGTGTAAGGCAAGAGTCTTCTCCCTGAGGGAACGACTATCTGAGTTGAAACAGTGCTGTAAAGGCAATGGTTTCTTCAACCCATGATATAACTGACCTATTATAATTGCAATGGAATATAATAGCACAATAAAATAAAATCGCTGAAAATATGCAGGCCTGGTTCTTACATTGAACACACTCCCAAGACTGGTGAACTTCAAGGTCAGTAAGATTATTAAATGTAATTATTATATATGTATATGTATTGATTTATAAAATGTGTATATATTTATACACATAGACATCTGTATAGGTGCACATATATTTAAATGTTTACTCTGGATATTTCTGTTTTATTAAGCTATATGTGCATATGATTTTAAATCGAAAATTCCATACAATGTATTCGTAATCCAAGAGAGTTTTATTGGCACATAACAAAGGGTTGTCAAAAAAGTCATGACTTAGTTTTTCTATGTTTTTCTATGCAAAAATGGCTTTTCCAAAAACCCAATTATTACTTGTATCACATGATAGAGATTAGAAATTCATACTTTGATATTTGTACACTTGAGACATGAACACCTTTTAATATCTAGCACAATAACCTCTTCGAAAACCTTTTCTTACATAGAATTAGTTGTTAAAAACTATGTTCCCGGGAACCAGCAGTTAGCATAATGGCTATGTCGCTGGACTCCCACGTAGTCGACCACGGTTCGTGTCCCGGACCCGGTGGCTTAAAACTCACGCCAGGCGCATGCGCCTTGCTTTCTGTCTCTATGTCTCTCTCTGTCTGTCTGGCGAACGCATGCGCCCTATAGCAAAATCCTCTCCACCCACTCCCCCCCCAAAAAACGAAAAACTACGTTCCCTAAACAACAGGAATCTTTTATATTTAAAATCCCCTACCTGTCTCCACCTTCCCAAACAAGCATCTTTGGTAGTTTTCACAGCAATTCATTATAGAAAACCTTGCCTTCCTATTCTGTAACTATGGGGTCCCCCTTCGAATTTTTGTCCTACGTTTTCCTAGATATCTTCATTTTATTGTAGCAAAACCAGTATTATTAAAATGAATACAGCTCTATAAATGTACAGTGTTAACCCTTCAGGGGCCCCTAGAAAACTTACAATCAAAGCCCCTAATTAGACAGTGAGGAAAGCAGGACCCACTGAGGTCAGCTTGCTTATTTGATGACTGAGCCTGGGCATGTTCCTTGCTGGGAACGTATAGTTCGAGGGAACTGCTGTCCACTCTGTTTCCCAGTGACCATCCTTCGTCTCCCAACCTCCTGGCACATGTATTGAGCATGTGGGCTACCTCCGCTTGGCTGGCCACAACCAAACGCCATAGCCTGGTGGATTAAATGACAGACACTTACTTTTCACGGTTCTAGAAGCTGGTAAGTCCAAGATCAAGGTGCTGGAAGATTTAGTCCCCGGTAAGGGCTCTCTTCCTGGGTTCCTGAACCACACACCTGTGTCCTCACATGGTAGGAAGAAAGCTCAGATCTCTATCCTTCTTCTTGTAAGGACACTAATTCCATTATGGGGGGCCCAATCTCATGACCTAATTACTAAACCTCATTACTTCCCAAGGCCTCACCTCCAAATGCTATCACATGGGGGTTTAGGGCTTCAACATATAGATTTGGGCCAACCAGAGATGAAAGAGTTATGTCAACAACTCTCTTAGAAAAAAATTGCTCATTCATTTAGAGATATTTATTAAATACTAATAACTGAGCCACAGGGAGTACAAGCATGAGTAAGACATAGCCTCTGCCTTCCAGGGGGCTCACAGTCTTACAAAGGGAGTTTGATGCACAGACAGAAAAAAATAAATAAAAAAACACTAACATTTTGCAAAGGAGGGGAAAGAAGGTGCCTAGGGCGAGGTGGAGGCCCACAGCTGACAGAATTCTAAATGAAGTAGGGCCAAAGAGGGAGTGCTTGTCCTGAACCTAGCCAGGACAGACAGGCTTTAATCTCACATACCAGGGAAGAAAGGGGATTCGAGGAGGAGCAAAGTAGAAGCAAAGATGCAAGGAGCAACAAGAAGGGTATGGTTAGGACACTCAACAGGCACCAAGGATACACCGTGGAGTGAGCCCAGAGAGGGAAGTAGGAACCAGCTCACAGAGAGCCCTGTTGCTTCAGGAAGGAAACTGGGCTTTCACCTGAAAGGTAGCAAGAGCATTTCAAGTAGGGGAATGCAGGCTCATGCTCACAGCTCAGATGGTGCATTCTGGCTCCAGGGATAGGTCTGACTGGACGATATTAGAATGAAGGCAGAAACCCAGCGAGGTGAACAGGAATGGGGGCCGGGAAGGGAAAGGCTGACATAGAGGGTGGCTGGCTCATGAGTTCCAGATTTGGGAAACAGGACAGAAAGTGCTGCTAATGACCCAAATGGGGAAGTGCGAAGAAGCCCAGATGTGCAGTGGGCATGGTAGGGTTGGAGTGGCAAAGGGGAAGAGAAGGAGTTCAGTGCTGGATGAGCTAGCACTGAGCTGA
The DNA here is from genome assembly GCF_000334495.1 of Tupaia belangeri chinensis. Taxonomy (NCBI): domain Eukaryota; kingdom Metazoa; phylum Chordata; class Mammalia; order Scandentia; family Tupaiidae; genus Tupaia; species Tupaia belangeri. Next base: position 3,383,227 of record NW_006159840.1, on the reverse strand, counting down.
GTGCCAGATGAGTTGTCTAGCCTCTGGTTTAAAAAGGCCTTTGATGCAGGAAGGTTTGCAGATCTGCAGCGCTGCTAGAAACACAGATTTGGGGTTATGGGTATAGAGATGGCTGCAGAAACTCGTGGCTAACTCAATTACTTGTTCAGCTTCTCCTGCTCCTGCCGGGCACCCTGGGGGTGGAACTGGTTCCTTTGCAATTGTAGATGAGAGTATCAGGACTGCAGAAGTTCATGCTTGTCCTAGGGGGCTTACTTAACAATGTTCACAGTCACCCTTTCCTGGAAATCCCTGAAACTGCGCAGGTAACGGGGATGATGCATGTCAGGGAGTTGTGAGTGGCTTTCATGCGATCACTAATGGGAATGCTGCAGCACTTCCTTCCTGCACCATGGTGTACATCTAGGTCATAAAGAAGTTCCTAGAGGTATGAGTGACAGCAAAATTCAAACAGTGAGGGAGGTATGTAATTCTTGGTTAGTCAGAGAGCTATTCTGTCTCCCTGGCCATGCCAATTGATCCTGACCTGCGCATATGATCTGAAGCAGGCTAATGTGATAAACCTTGAAATCTGGCTTCAAATATCAGGAAGGAGAAATTGTCTTCTTGATAGTGTTGCTAAGCTACCAGAGAATGAAGCCAACATCAAGGAATACATGCCTGATCAATGAAAAAAGTATTGAGTGTTTAAGACATTGCTTGTGTCTCTGGATCCAGCTATGCCTGAAGCAATATCATCCCTGTGCTTTTTAGTTATGTTAGCCAGTAAATTCTCTTTTCTTATTTAAGGCCATTTGAGTTGGGTCTCTGCCACCGATGGCCAAATTAGTCCTGAAATATTCAGGATGGAAATGTGTGCTCCAAGTCTAATGTTTAGATTAGGTGTAAGGACTAGATAAATCCAGTCAGGGAAGTGGACAAATGGGAGCAGGGCCCAACTTTAGGGCAGTCCTGCCCGCTCATGCACCTCAGTGATCTAGTCTTCCTCACAGAGCTTGCTCCTGAACTGCCCACTGCACCCCCTCCCTGGCTCCCACAGAGCATGCTCCTGAACTGCCCACTGCACCCCCTCCCTGGCTCCCACAGAGCATGCTCCTGAACTGTCCGCTGTACTCTCTCCCTGGCTCCCCCGTTCTGACTGCACCATTTTCTTCTTAGCTTAGTCTGAAACTCTAACTCCTGTCTCCAGCCCAGCTTACTCTTTGGATATGACAACTGCATTTGGCTGGCAAAGTCCTCTGGTTTTCTTACCTCCTGAACCACTTTCCATTAACTCCAGCTGTGCTACAGAAGCGAACTGCAGTACCTGCCGGCCTGGCCCAAGTGAGGGCTTCCAGAGCCCAGACAGATGTACCATGTACACAGAATACCATAACCAGCAACCAAATTCAGAGCTGAAGGGTTAGAAACTGAGGGGACATATGGAACCACACAGAGAACAAACCCAGTGCTCAAAGTGCATGGGTGATGGGCTCTAGGCACAAACAGGCTGGGACATTCAAGGGTCCTATTGAGTGGTGGGTCTATAGCTCCCTAGGGGATCAGCCGGTCCAGTGGAGCAGCGGATATTACAAAATGAGGACACGCGATTGTACACTAACAGCCAGTTCATTCTCGCAGGTTTTCTTGTTCCTTCACACTGCATGACTATCCATATGTCCATGATCCCACCATATTTCACCATCTTCACTGTCCACACCCTGGTCCAAGCCTGCTCCAGGATTAATGCATTTGCCTCCCATCTACCCTCCTTCCTATGCTCATTCTCCTACAATCTCTTCTCAACACAGAAGTCAAAATGGTCTTTCAAAAAGAGTCAGTTGGATCACGTTATCCTTATATTCAAACCCTCAACCGTCTCCCATTACCACTGAGTCAAAGGCAAAATCCTTACGACGACCTGCAAGTCCTCATGTATCTGGCCCTATGACCCAGCTCACCATTCACTCTGGCTGTGACTACTGGCCAGGGACACCGTTCTCCCCTTCCTTTGTGGAAACACCAGAACTGCATTGCAGTGCACTTGCTGGGCCTGCCCCAGGGAGCACTGCCTAGTGGACTTTGCCTCCATAAAGTCTTTGCTCAGATGTCACCTGCTCAGAGCTCATTGCGAACACTCTGGTGACACACACCCCACTCTCTATACTTGACTGATCTTTGGTGGTCACTGCCTGCCAGTACACCCCATAATATACACCTGTACATCAATTTTGCTTATTATCTGCCTTCACATACTTGAATCTAAGCTTCATAAACAAAGGATTTTGACTGCTTTGTTTGCTGCTGTATTCCCAGCACCCAGACAATGTCTAACATATTGCAGGTACAGTATAAATATTTGTCAAGTGAATAAATTAATGTTAAAAGCAAAACAATACTCTCAGCTATAGATAACAGGGACAGATGCTACAACAAAAATGGCCTCCATAGGTCAGACTGTTCAGAGGACTTACCAAATGTGATTCATTTTGAAGTATAAATACATGGACATGTGTTCAATATGCTCAGAAATTTCAGTTTTCATTTTCAGAATTGTGTATGAGCTACAGTGGGCAACAGTCTATCATACAAATGAGATATTTTGTTTAAAAAAGTCCTTATCTGAGCTATTTTAAAAATGAGATTTTAAATGAATATTTAAATATTAATATGGTATTAATATTTGAAATTCATTCTTTTGCATAAAACAAGGTTAATCTTAAGGCTAGCATAGTTTTCTAAACCTTTTGCTAGCTAGGTTTGCAAAGCACCATCACCAAAGCTCTGAACATTTCAGGAACCACATTGGCCTAATCAACTAATGGCTGTTTGTTTTTATGAATTTATTTATTTTCTTTTGCTTAAAGTTCTAGAGGTTGGCTAAGGGGTTCACTTAGTAAAAAAATCTAATTATCCTAAGAATATCAACGACTTTTCCTTCTCACTAAAGCATAATTATGTTTCATATCATTAGTGAAAATTTTCCAATACCTTTAATCATGAAATGAAAGCAAGTATCATCAATAGAAATTCCAGCTAAATTTCCCCTTGCCTTCTCATATACCCAAAGTAGTCTATATGTTCTGTTTCTCCAGCAAGTAATTGGGACTCTGTTTTCAGCTTATTTCTATTTATAACTCTATTTACTGGGATTATAGCTTGACACAAGTCCTTCACATTTAAAATGAGTCTAGATTTTACTGACTAAATAGGTTAAAGTTCTGAGTTCCTCAAATTTGATAGAAAAACCTTTGGAAGTGACTCTCTTTTATACAGAAGCTGAACAAAAAGATAAGCAAATAACAACAAAAGGAAACTCAAAGAAAAACAAACAATGCTCCTTGACCTCAAGAAACGCATATGATGTTAACAGACTGTGCCCACAGTAAAAAGTTGAAACCATTATTTTATGTGACCAATGACCAAATGACTTTGAATTAAGAAACATGTATTATTGAAAAATGGAGAAGATGGGTGACAAGTTGCTGAACTTCCTTTAACTCTGGGAAACTTTTTTTTTTTTTCTGGGTTTTACTGTAAATGCATGTGTTTCAGGCGCACAGATACTAAAATGGCTTTTGGATGCTACCTCAGAGCTTAATCAACAGTTATAATAGGATTTCTGTGGCCCAAGGAAGTGAGCAGAACTCTGTCCTGACCTGGCCAGGGCTGCCAAGGGTTGGCCGATGGAGTTGGGAATGTGCTATTCTTTACCCACTTTGGGATTGCTCCTAATCCAGATGCCTCATGGACTCAAGCCCCCATTCCTTGTGAAGACTTCCTATTCAATCAGCCAAAACCACCACTGGAATAAATTAATAATAGCTTAACGGGTGTTCCCTTTCCACAAGAGTAGTTCCAGAATACCAATCAATAGGAATTACTTAGAATTTTTGAATTTGAACATGTTAGTTAACAAGCAGGATAGAGTGAGCGAGTCTATTAGGAACTCTGTAACATTTATGAAATCTGATTATAGAGGCTGCACCTAACTTTTCATGGCTCAAGCCAGGTCTGCTGGATATGAATAAAACAACTCTACCCATGCCATTTTGAGCTGTTTTTGAGAAAGTCTGATGACTGCTCTACCCATACTCAGATTACATCCAAAGCCAAATTGTTTTACTTCCACTCATTGGGTCTTACATGCTCCTCTGGGAGCTCTTCTGTCCTGTGGGTTGATTATCATCCTCAGTTCATGTTGCTAGTATCCTTAGTCACTGTTATCAGGTTAGTCCTTAATTTATGAAAAGATAGAGCTAGCCACTACATGAATGGTCAACAATATCACTACAAAGTACTTTAAGAAACAAATTACAGCATCAAGAGCCAAAAAAAAAAAAATGTTTATTCTATTACTCTTTTTATCTCTCCATACTCACCTATAAGCTACTTGACATGAGGTTTTTATTCATTCATACTGTTTAATCAACCAGCCCAATCCCTAGTACATAGTAGGTCTCAAAACTAGTTCAGTTCATGAACAAATGCCAATAAAGTGGAGAAGATTACTCCAAATTACTAAGCAGGGAATGTTATGTAGTACTGGACATAAGAAATACTGATATAATGATCTAGTGTTTGAAGCTAAAAATCTGTGCAATTATAGAAATAATATTTAAATAATGAAATACTTTCCTGTGTACACTGGGAAAACCAAACCACAGTCCATATATGCACTATGAAGTTTACAAAGTTTGGCAAGAAGTGAATTTACATTTGAGAACAGACTATGTCATTGTTCTTCTCTGTTTAATCGCAGATGATTGGCATTTGCTAGTGGAACAATGGGGCACTGGGCGGGCAGGGAGGGGAGAGAGTCAGTCAAGTACTATTGCAGTTCTAGACAGTTCCAAAGAAAATCACTGCTATCTGATATGTTAGCTTGACAGTAAGAGAACAATCTCAAGGTCATTTAAACTCTAAAATTTTTAGGAGAAATTTGCCTTAAATTTTCTGTTTTTACTAGTTAAAAGTTATTGCTTTGTTTATATTGTTTTTCAGATTAAAACAGTTTATTTTAAGAATCATTATTTTTACAATATTAGCTTTTTAGTTATTTTTCTTCCACGGACTGATGTATGTCATTTAAAGAATTGAATTAAGTCTGAAAATTGACTAGATGTTGTTCAGTGAAAGCTTAATAAAAACTTTAAGTTTTAAGTAACATTGACTGCTAAAGCTATAATTGTTTCCATATAACATATTTTAAAGGAAACAATTCAGTGACATTCAGTAAATACATAATGCTGTGCAACCCCCACCTCTAATTTGAAAAAATTTTCTTCACTCAAAATAAAGAAAATAAAACCTCACACCCCCATTTTTCCAGGCTCTGGCAAATACGTCAGTCTGCTCCCTGTTTCTATGGAGTGAACTTTCATATAAATGGAACCATACAGTTGTGACTCTTGCATCTGGCAACTTTTAGTTAGACTGTTTTCATGTTTCAGTCATGCTATAGCACTCATCTGTACTTTGTTCTTTTTCAGGGCTGGGTAATAGTCCAGTGGATGCATATACCTCAGTGTGGTTGTCCACTCATCCATAGATTGGGATCTGGTTGCATTTACCTTTCAGGTGCCACAAACAGTGATTCTGTAACACACATGCACAAGTGCTGTTTTGAGCACCTGGTTTCAGTCCCTGTGGGGTACGTATATATCCAAGAATGGAACTGCTGAGTCATATGGTAATTCTGTTTTTGAGGAACCTCCAAACCATTTTCTTTCTTCTCTCACTCTCTCTCTCTCTCTTTCTTATTAATTACCTTACACCCTGGGGGGTGATTTCTCACTTTCTGTTTCTCTGTCTCTCTCTGTCTGTCTGGTGAGCACACATGGCCTATAGCAAAAAAAAAAAAAAAAGCCTCTCCAAAAAAAAAGAAAAAAGCAGCAGCGAAGAAAGTGGGCAGACTTGTTTACCCAGTTTTAAGTGGAAAAGCTTTTAGCTTTTCCCCATTCAGTATGTTAGCTATAGGTTTTTCACATATGACTTTTATTGTGTTGTGAAATGATCTTCTATGCCAATCTTACTGAGAGTCTTAGTTATGAAGTGCTGTTGTATTTTATCAAATGCTTTCTCTGCAGCTATTGAAATAACCAAAGTTTTTATCTTTCTTTCTGTTAATATGGTGTATTCTCTTTATCATCTTGTGTATACTGAACCACCCTTACATCCCTGGAATAAAACCTATCTGGTTGTGATGAATAATCTTTGTTATATGTTGTTGGATACAATTTGAAAGTATCTTGTTGAGAATTTTTGCATGTATATTCATCAGATATATTGGTCTGTAGTTTTCCTTTTTTGTCATGTCCTTATCTGTTTGGGGAATGAGGATAATAGAGGCTTCATAAAATGAATTTGGAAGGTTTCCCTCTTTTAGGATATTTAGAAATAATTTGAGTAATATGGGGGTTAACTCTTCCTTAAAAGTTTTGGAGAATTCAGAAGTGAAGTCATCAGGACCTGGGCTTTTCTTTGTTGGGAGTTTTTTTGTTACTGACTCAATCTCCTGGCTTGTTATGGGTCTATTCAGGGTGTTTTTTTTTTTTTTTTTTTTTTTTTTAGTTTCTATTGTAGCTTTGTAGTGTGATTGGAACTGATTCAATCCTTGGATTATGAGCATCTAGGAATTTGTCCATCTCCTCCAAGTTCTCTTGTTTGTTGGTATATAGTCTCTTATAGGATCCTCTAATGATGTTTTCCATTCCTATTGTGCCAGTTGTAATGCTGTCTGTTTCAACACAAATTTGATTTATCTGGTTTCTTTCTTTCTTCTTCTTTATCAGTCTAGCTAATGGTGTGTAGATCTTGTTCATCTTTTCAAAGAACCAGCTTTTGCTTTCATTTACTTTCTGTATATTCTGCTAATTTTCTATTTCATTTATTTGTGCTTGAATTTTTATTATTTATATTCACCTGGCATTTTTGTTTGTGTGTTTGTTTATTTGTTTTTCCAATTCTCTGAGGCATGATATTAGATAGTCTATTTGCCACTTTTCCATCTTTTT
>NW_006159840.1:3349976-3375840 GCF_000334495.1 Tupaia belangeri chinensis | reverse complement strand
TGAGAAAAATGTATATTTTGTGGTCTTAGGATGGAAAGTTCTATAGCTGTCTGTCAAGCCCATTTACTTATAGTATCATTTAGGTCCTATATCTCTCTGCTTATTTTTGTCTAGAATATCTGTCTATAGGAGATAATTGGGTGTTGAGATCCCTAACAATTATAGCGTTACATCCTATCTCTCCTTTAGCTCCAGCAGTCCTTCCTTCATGTATTTAGGTGCCTCTGAGTTGGGTGCATAGATAAGTGTTAGGTCTTCTTGCTGAATTAGCCCATTTACTATAATATAATGCCCTTCTTTGTCTCTTCTTAACAGTCTTTGTCTTTAAGCCTATTTTATCTGAAATTAGTATTGCAATTCCAGCCCTTTTTTGATTTCCATTTGCATGAAATATCTTTTCCTAGCCCTTCACTTTTAGCCTACATATGTCTTTATCCATAAGGTGCATTTCTTGTAGGCAACAGAAAAAGGGTTTCTGTGGGTTTTATTATTTTTGTTTTTTGTTGGTTTTGTTTTTATCCATTCAGCCAGTCTGTGTCTCTTGATTAATGAATTTAATCCATTAACATTCAATGTTATTATTGATATTTCCAGACATATTCCTATCATTAAATGAGCCATTTTATTTATTTATTTTTCTCTTATAAACATCTGTCTGACTTTTTAGTTTTCCTGATATAGTACTCCCTTCAGAACCTCTTGAAGATCTGGTCTGGAGTTGGTAAATTCTTTCAGGTTTTGTTTTTCTGAGAATGTTTTTATCTTTTTTTCCCATATTAAGGATAATCTTGCTGGGTACAGTATTCTTAGTTGAAATTGTTTTTCATTGAACATTTTGACTGTATTTCTCCATTCTTTTCTTGCCTGCATTGTTTCTGATGTGAGGTCCTATGTTAGCCTGATGGAATAATCTTTGTAAGTAACTTGAAGTTTCCCTCTTGTCAATTTTAGTATCTAGTCTTTGTCTGTTGTTTTTGCCAATCTGGCTATTAGGTGCCTTGGAGAGGATCTTTTCGGGTTGATTCTAATTTGGGGTATTTTGGGGGTCTGGATATTTGAATACCTCTCTAGGTCTGGAAAGTTTTCATCCAGGATTTCGTGGAATAAATTACCAATGCCCTAATTATTTTCTTCATCTTCTGGGATACCAATTATGCAGATGATTGGGTGCTTGATTTTATCTAGTATTTCTCATATATTATCCTCATATTTCTTGGTTGTTTTCTCAGCCTTTTTGATACTTTTTTCTAGGTTAGAGGTTTTTGTTTTCTATATTTGAGATTCAATGTTCTGTGTGATCTAATTTACTTTTAATTCTTTCAAGGGAGGTTTTAATTTCCTGTATTACAGGCTTCATCTCTAACAATTCTATCTGATTCTTTTTCATGGTGTCTATTTTTTCTTTAAAATCATGAAAGGACTTCCTCACCTCCTAGAGCTTGTCGTCTGCTTTCTCTTGTATCTCATTTAGTTTGGTCACTACAAATATTCTGAATTGTTTATCCAGCATTTCCATGACTGCTCTTGTGTTGTCTGTGGGTGATGTGGAATTAATGTTTTTCCTTAAGGCAGAGCATTTTGTTGGTTGCTCGTATTTCTTGTGCCAATTGTTCCTAGACATCTGGTGAACTATATGTTCTTTCCTAAATTATTTAAGGTATCCATGAGTGTTCAAAGGTGTGCAGGAGTAGGAAACTGTCAATCTCTCTTTTTCTCTGCCACCTCGTTGCTCGCCACCACCCTGCACTGTTGTCACTGGTCCTGGGTGACCCAAAGTCCTTCCTGTGTCTAGAGAACATGTGCACCTGAAACTGAGCTGCTGAGCTTCCACTCAGTAACAAAGAAGAGTTCACTCGGTAGGCAAAGCGCATCGTGCGCTATCCAAAGCCCTGACTTCCTGAGAGTTCACAGGTGAGTGGGGAAGGGGATGAGCCATGGGTCCCAGCCGGTAAGCCCTCCAGCTGCAGGTAGCTTGCCATCCGGCAAGGCCCTTCTCTGGAAGAAGTGTCCATATGGGACAGGGAGGAGTGAAAGTTCATCTCAAAGTCCCAGGAAACAAACCTCCAACCTATTTTCTAACCAGCTGCAGCATTTTACATTCCTACCAACAATGTACAAGGGCTCCAATTTCTTCACATCCTCACCAACCTTTCTTTCTGCTATTTAATATTTTGTTATTATTTTTAAAGTCTCTTTCTTCTATGAGCAAGAGACACAGAGTGAGAGAGAGAGAGAATGACACAGAGATAGCATCCCCACTAGGGTCTTGATGCTGTGTTTCGCCCAAGTTTCAGCTGACCCTGATCGTGGGCATGTATGTGTCTGACACGTTTAGGGAGGTCTCCAGACACGACCTGGAATCTTCCCATTTGGGTTGGCCCTCATTGGGCATTGTGTTACAGCTATGGCACTGTCTGGTCACCATTTTTGTTATTTTTAATAGACACAATGACCACACATATTTATGGGGTATAATGTGGGTTTTGGTGTGTGAATACAGAGTGTCATAAGCAAATAAAGGTAATTAGTATATATCGGGCTGTTGGAAAAGTTATGATGTGTTTTAGCATAGAAAAATGACCTTATATATCACCTCAAACATTTGTCCTTACTTTGTGTTGGGAGTGTCTAAAATCTCTTCCAGTTATCTTAAAACATACAATAAACAATTTTTAGCTATAGTCACCCTGCTGTGCTACAGAACTCTAGAATTTATTCCTCCTATCTAACTACAACTTTGTATCTCTTAACAAACATCTCCCTATCTCCCTTCCCATACTCTGGTAACTACTATTCTACTTTCTCCTTCTATGAGGCTGATTTTTCACTTCCACATGTAAATGAGAATGTGTGACATTTCTCCTTCTAGGTGCAGCTTATTTCACATAATATCACGTCCTCCACACTCATCCATGTTGCCTTGAATAACAGGATTTCTTTCTTTTTAGTGGCTGAATAGTATTCCACTGTGCTATACCTTTCTTACTGAACTCTCCTTAACTACTGTTACTACAGAGCCACCAAATAGTAAATGTGATTGATTAAAGATAGGTCACAGGGGAAATAATCTTTCAATGTGGTTATGCCACTCCCAGTTCTTTAAATTAATCAACTCCACTGAATTCCCAGGTTTTGCCACTTTATTTTTTTTTTAATTGGTAAATAGTAGGTAGATAAATGCAATGAATTTTTGGATGCCAAAGAATTCTCATGGACTGCAGTCATAGGAATATTCTTATATACTTGACATATAGGTATTTCTTATCATTGTTAGAGACAAATTATTTAGCAAGAGAAATTCATATATTTATCAGTAGATATAAAAATCACACTCAAAAAGCTGAGAAGTAGTCCAAGAGAAGAGAAGAAAATAAATCATTTGATGCAATTCGAGCTGCAAAACCTGACTAAAAGATTAGCTCAGGAGCAGAGCTGGAAGCCACCCTCTGCCTAGTCACAGGCTAAGGATGATGCATGCTACTTAACATGGCCCTTTTGTGTAACAGAGCCCTCACTAAACAGGGCTATCTTCTTTAAAGATGCGATACAATTTACTGTGGTTGTTAGTTCAATTCTGGGACTCTCCTGAGCCAGGACTATCAATCATGCCGAACGGTGGAATTATTCATACAGTTCAGTATTCTGGTCTTCTGTTCACAAGAGACTAAAAGATACGATCAAGCTCATTTAATTTAGACTTGAGGCTGGATGTGAACTTCACTCCCTGCAGAACGGTACTGTTTATCTATTGAACCACCCAATTCCTTAGGTTTTGTTAAAATAGTTTCTGATGGAAGATTTTTTTAGGATATTTTTCATTAAAGTGGAAAGGGTTATATTATGAAAATTCCGTAATCTATGTAGCAACAAGGGATTCCCAAGTTTGAATATTAAGCTGCTGAAAGGCAGAAGAAATGGATATAAAATAGGCTCAAGCATTTCATGACCTACCATAAAGTGTACTCTGTAATTTTTAAAGTTATATGTTTCCCTTAGCACTGTCTTATTAGAGAGTAGGTTAGCAACTAAATAAGTATCATCTTACAATATACAGTAGGAAAAGCTAAATTTGTTAGAAAAGGAGTCCCCATTTGTAATGACTCTCAGAAGTGTAGAGAAACAGATCCTCACCCCTACCATTTCAGGTTCAGCTACATGGGGGCTACTGACACCTTTATTTAGTTATATATCCCATATCTGTTCTAGTGAAATGCACAGAAAGATTCTCTGTTAAGACTTACTAGCAGAAACCTAGAAAGCAGAGCAGACCTCTTGGGTGCTTGAAGCAGAGATGGTGGGTTAGGGCCCGGAAAGCTGTGGTGGTGCTGAAGGAGGCTCTCGCTTCTTTTGCTAGTACTCCCTTCACTGGGAAAACTGAAACAGCCAAAACTAAATAGACCTGATGCTTAAAAACCATCAGCTGCTGGGACCAGCAGTTGACGTAATGGCTATGTTGCTAGACTCCCATATGGTTGACCGTGGTTCGAGGCCCAGACCCGGTGGCTTAAACTCATGCCAGGCGCATGTGCATGTTTGCCTAAGATCCCAAGAGGAGAGTGAAGGAGAAGGGATTGCGGCATGGCCATCCCCCCTGGAAGGTGATTGCTCGCTTTCTGTCTCTCTCTCTTTCTGGCGAGTGCACATGCCCTATAGCAAAAACCTCTCCATAAAGAAAAAAAAAAAAAAATCAGCTGCTGGAGCCAACAGGCAGTGTGGTAGTTTAGGTGCTGGACTCTCACATGGCTGATCGTGGCTCAAGTCCCAGACCTGGTGGTTTGCTTTCTCACCATCCCTAAGCCCCCACCTTTCTTCCCATCTCTCTCTGGTGAGCATGTGTTTCCTAATTTACTTAATTATATATAAATTAAAAATAACAATAAATAAAATTAAATAATTCCTTTCAAAAAATCAGCTGAAAGAAATACTGAATTGTTATTTCTGGAATGTTTGTAACCCTATAACAGATGAATTGGCCAACAATAAAAATAGAAATTAATACCATCCAACTCATCAGCCATCAATGTCACTATAAGAATTGCTTATACTGGGACCAGCAGATGGCGTAATGGTTACGTCACTGGACTCCCATTTAGTAACCATGGTTCAAGTCCCAGACCTGGTGGCTTAAACTCATGCCAGGTGCATCTGTGTGTGTGCCTAAGACCCTAAGAAGAGAATGGAAGAGAAGGGATTGCAGTGTGGCCATCCCCCCTAGGGGGTGATTTCTCACTTTTAGTATCTCTGTCTCTCTCTGTCTTTCTGGCAAGCACATGCGCTCTATAGCAAAAACCTTTCAAAAAAAAAAAGAAAGAAAATTACTTATACTAAAGATAAAATCCTTCACCTCACCTAGTCAGAGAAAAATGAAATATTCTATTTGTTTCAGTTTTCATTTTTTTTTATCAATTAAAAGCTGCAAGTAAACTTAACTATATATGTGTGTGTGTGTAATAGAAAGACAGAAATTTAAACACATACAGGATTAGATTTGCTTTGATCTCACCGAATATTTCATTTCTTGGTGATGTAGTACAGAGTTGGTAGCTTCCAAACTGGAAATTTCAGAACATTGCTATTCTGGGTATTTGGGGAACAGGAAAATGAGAGGCAAGGAGAAAGAAGTCTTACTTAATATGAAAGGGTTTCTACTTCTGTGTCTCTTAAACTAACAGTACTACTCCAAAGAAGTAACGAAGTTTATATTAAACACAAAACAAACTGTCCGAAGGCACTGGATAGTAAGTAACCAAGGCATCTAGGACTTGAAAGGCCCAAATCCCTGAAAGTGGCGAAGTTGCTCCATTCACCAGTGATTTTTTTCTCGGAGAGATACATTCCAGTTCCCTTCATAAGAGACAGAGGCTGAACAAAACAGTAGCTTAGAACTCTGATCGGTCTCACTGGGTCAGAGAGCAATACTAGAATTTGGAGTATTTTGGCAAGTAGGACTTAGGACTCTAAGACCCTGGTGAAAGAATAACCACAGAGAAGTAAGCCTGACATTTGAAACAATTTCTCATGAAGACATTTACCTTTTCCTCAACTCCACATGCCTAAGAGGGGGGCCCAGACATCATGGAGCCAACATCTGGTAACAGGCTAAAACTCTAATATTTAGGGACCAGCAGTTAGCGTAATGGCTATGTCACTGGATTCCCATGTAGTCGACCGCAGTTCGAGTCCCGGACCCGGTGGCTTAAACTCATGCCGGGCATGTGTGCGTGCATGCCCAAGATCCCGAGAGGAGAATGGAGGAGAAGGGACTACAGTGTGGCCATCCCCCCTGGGGGGGTGATTTCTTGCTTTCTGTCTCTGTCTCTCTCTGTCTGTCTGGCGAGTGCACGTGCCCTATAGCAAAAGAAAAACCTCTCAAAAAAAAAAAATAAATCTTATATTTAGGCCCTGGTAAACACTCCAGTCTTTGAGTTCAGCCTTCTTAAGAGCTAGGCCCTAGAAGTAAGGGAAACTATTGGTTTATTGGAAGAGTCATGACACATTTTTTTCATAGAAAGACAAAAAATACATCATAGCTTTTCTGATGACCCAATAGAAATAAAACAACCCTCATGAAACTTCAATCACAGCCTCAAAGAATCTGATCAAACTTTCTAGTATATGGATACTCCGTTTGCCACTCACTAGTATATCTTTCTGGAGAAAAATAACATCATCAAAGTTTCCATGAACAATTTCTGGCATTCAGTCAAATACTACATACTACAAGTCAAGTCAGACACCAGGCCAAATGACCAAAAGTCAAGAGTAAAAGTAGACAATTAAAAGTGACTGACAGGTATATTAGATATCATTTTAAGATACGGACTTTAATTATAATTAATACGTTCAAAGAGAAAGAACTATGAAGAGATTGACCAAAGAACTGGGACATATTAAAATAATTAAATGGAGATTCTAGGACTACAGTATAATATTTTAAAACTAGAAATTCAACAGATAGGCTTAGGGGCTGATTTAGCCATGCTTAAGTGGTGACAAATAAAATGATAGATCAGTACAGAATATCCAGATAAATAAAGAGGGTAAAGTATCATGAAAAACTAAAAAACAACAAAAGAAAGAGATAGATAATTGGGGATACAAGAAACAGATGAAAAGAACAAACTTTGTTACTTGAGTTCCCTGAAGAAGCAAAATCAAGAATGGGCAGTCATACTGAACATAACACCGGGTGATAAATTTTCCCAAACTGAAGACAGTCCTCTCACTTTGTCTTCAGTATGCGAGGAGAATAACTCTGTTTGCCTTTTAAAGAAACTGGCCAGAAAACTTGATCAGATTAAAGAAACTAACTTTAAAGCTCCACAGGGGCTTTTTCTTTCTCTTTAGACAGGAGTATTGGACTATGTGCTTAGCAGGGCTTCAATCTGGGGACTGCACAGGAAGCCTAGGTTCTAGTCTGAGGGACAGGATCAATAGCTCAAGTGTTTTAAGGGAAAAGAAGAGCAACTGGGAAAGTATCGGGAAGCTGGACAGAGGGAGAGAAAAAGGCTTTAAAGTGCTCAGAGAACACTGAAGGACAATCAATGAGGCTTGAAGAAGACATGGGAAGACCCCTACCCCCCCAAAATACCCCCAAACTTATGTCAGGGAAATGCAAGTCAATTTGTAAGATATTGGTGTTTAATATGCAACAAAAAATTAATATTTTAAATTTGATTTCCATATATTGTGATGTGCTCTATATACCAGGCACTTTATTTTTCTTCTTTTTAAAATTTTTGTCAGAGTGCATGCACTTGCTAGGGAGAGACAGAGACAGAAGGAAGGAGAGTAAGACAGCAGTCCCCCAGTGGGTATGGCCATGTGGAACTCCCTTCTCCTCCGTTTCTCCACCCTTTTGGGATTTGGGGCATGCATGCACACACACCTGATATGCTTTTCAAGTCACTGGGTCTGGGATTTGAACCACACAGTTGGCCATATAGGATCTGTCTCCCTTAACCAGCAGGCCATCATAGGGCCACATTCCATGAGTTTTCCAACCCTCAGCTGAAGTGTATATAGCACAGAACGTTGTATAGAGGCACCTAGGGAAGAGAGAACATGGGCAGCATGGGGCACACTTAGAAAGGGGACTTCATGTGTGGGACACAAGATCCAAAGGAGAGTGTGAGAATCTGACAGAACAGGAGGTCACAGAAAGAGGGCAGGAGGCACTCAGTCACCCAAACAGTCAAATTAAAATTAAAATAATAATAAATAAAATCAAATAATTCTTAAAAACAAGAGTGTCTACATTTGTCCATGTCATTTTATTTAAAAATACGTTCTGAATTCTGAAAGCATTTATAAATCCTTTGCTTGGTGTTTGATAGTATAATAAAAACTCATTTCCTCAGACTATGAATGTACAGTAATGACCCTGTGTGGCAATGTGACAAATGGTTGTTGTCATCATCTTCCTTCCTAACATTTCACCCTCCAGAAGAGAAAAAGCTCACCAAAGCAAACCCAAGGCAGAAAGAGAAACTGTCCCTTGCCCTGGAGGACGATGAAGAATCAAGCAAGCTGAGAGCACCATGACTAGCAGGGGGAGCCTCAGATGTTGTTTTCATTTCTAGTAAAAAAACATATCCCTTTCTCATGCTATCTGGTTCTGAGAGAAGCATTCCTCTCACTCCTTTTGCCTCATTCTGTACTAGATGGGGAGAGGGAGGGAGAGAAACACCGACTGAGGAAGCCAGACACAGATAACGGGAAAAGAGACAGGACTCAGAACCCACGAGGGGCGAGTTAAGTCCCTGTGGTGCCAGCAGAGAGCGGGGGCTAAGAGTGCAGGCTCTCTCCAGTCTGACTCCTGCCAGCCTGCTGATCTACTGCATGACCTTGGGCACGTAAGGGCTTTAGCATAAACATCTGTACAGTGAGAGACTGGAAAGATTTGCTCTTGATGTTTCCTTGCAACATAGTCCATGGCTCCAGACATGGTCCAGAGGAAGTGAAGAGTGCCTATACGCAAATAGCAACAGCAACAAACTTAAAATCATGGGTTTGGTTCAGCTTCCTTTGAGAAAACACTTTGGCATCCTACTTTTGATTTGCTTCAAGAATTTTAGAAAATAGAATTACAGTAGAAACTAATCTATTGCGTGGTTCTTAATTTAAGAAAGAGACTGACAGCAGACACTAAATAAAATTTTCAAGTTAACAACTTAAGTGTGATTATGAATCTAAAGTATAGCTTAAATAGAAATAAAATAAAAACCCAGCATGAAATACAGTGTTTGATAATGTAACAGATGAGAAAACATGCACTCCCAGACCATACTGGAATCAACTCTGTGAAAATATTCCACACCTCAAAATGTGCAACATTTTTATCATTCTAACATTTTAAAAATTTACTGATTCTCCTGAGAAGGAGAAAGGCACCCTACCGGGCAGTATCTCTCATCTCAGCCCACCAGGATCACAGCACACGTGTGTGCCTGGTGTGTTCAAGAAGGTCCCAAGACACAAACCCCAGGACTCCTCCTCCATTGTGGGTCCAGTTTCCCAGTGATGTTCCAAGACCTGGACCCCATGCAGAATTATTAAAGAAAACTATCCCACCAAGATAGTTAAATGGTTTGACAAATAGAGTAGAATGAGATAAATATGTATATATGCCAAATATAGGAGATGAAAAGTAAATAAAAAGGCAAGAAAGATGACACCAAAAGGGAGGGGGGAAAAGGAAAGATAAGAAGTAAAGGTAACAGAAAGGAAGAATAAAGAATATTAAAGAAGAGGAAAAAGACAAAGGCAACAATACAGAATACAGAATAACATCAAATAGAAAAAAGCTTAGTTCACCCTCTTTTCCTTTCCTTCCTTTTAGCTTTCAAGTCTCTCCAGGGGAACCAGCAATTAGCGTAATGGCTATGTCGCTGGACTCCCACATAGTCGACTGCGGTTTGCGTCCCAGACCCGGTGGCTTGAGACTCATGTCGGGCACGTGTGCGTGCGTGCCCAAGATCCCGAGAGGAGAAAGGAGGAGAAGGGATTGCGGCGTGGCCATCCCCTCTGGGGGGAGGGGGGTGATTTCTCGCTTTCTGTCTCTCTGTCTCTCTCTGTCTGTTTGGCGAGTGCACACGCCCTATAGTGAAAAACCTCTCAAAAAAAAAAAAAAAAAAAAAACTTGCCAGGACTGGCTCTGGTCCCATATGAGGAATGGGATGTTCAGGGGCTGCAGTAAACTTCCAAGCACTAAATGAGAGAGTGGTGGTGGTGGTTGACACTTTTCCCAAATTCTCGCTTCCTGTGTTTGAAGTCGTGGTAGAGTTGAAATGCAGAGGTTACTAACTATAATACTGTTGTAGGGATGCTATCACACTGCGTTATTTTGATTAAAATACAGTTGGTAAAAACACCTGCCAGCCTCATGTTATAAGGCCTCTGGCTCATTAGTAACCTGGGAAGAAGAAATCCTTTCTTAGGATGGAGAGTCAGGCTTTAGGTCAGTGATAGAATGAGACCAGCCCTCAGACTTGACCTGGAATGTGTCATTGTCTGGAAGGTAACTCCAGGAAGGTGGACGTGAAGATGCTGTCCACAATGAGATCTAGAGCCACCTCTGTCAACCTCCTCCTTCTCTGACTCTCCTCATCTCCATGTTGGGCTTCCCCATGGTTTCATTCATGGGGGCCTTCTTTTCCCACTCCACCCAGGCACCGTCTGATGTAGCAACGTGGCTGTGAACACCTGAAATGTGGCCAGTGCCAGGCTGATACTTTGATACAACATAATGTGCGGTGTGGACAAAGGTGAGTACGTGTGTACCCTCTGATTGTTGTACATTGTATGTGTGCTCTGAGAAAATGCACTGTACATCTGATATACATAAGCCAGAAGTTTTATGGGACCAGCAGTTGGCGTGATGAGTATGTCGCAAGACTCTCACGTAGTCGACCACAGCTCGAGTCCGAAACCCAGTGACTAAAACTCAAACCAGGCATGCCCAAGATCCCAAGAGGAGAATGGAGGAGAAGGGATAGTGGCAGGGCCATCCCCCTGGGGGGTGATTTCTCGCTTTCTGTCTCTCTGTCTTTCTGGTGAGCACACACATCCTATAGCAAAACCTCTCAAACAAACAAACAATATTAGGCAAATATCATTAAATTAATTTCATCAATTTCATTTTCCTATTAAAAATGTGGCAATGAAAAGAATGTAAAATTACATGTGTGATTTGCATTCTTTTCCTATTGGGTAGCCTGCTCATCACAGCCTGCCTGCATTGTCTCATCTCCGCTCAGACCTTACCATTTACTCTGACAAATGGCACCAGCCCAGATCTTCTGTTGAACTTCAAATCAATACATTCCTTTGCTACTCTGACTAGCATTTTCAAACTCAGTGTATTCCAAACTCAACTAGTCTGTCTTGTTCTCACTAGGAAGCTGTCCTTTGTCATGTGTTTCCCTCTACAGCCATATTATCCAGTTATTCAAATCGGAAACTTAGAAAGTTGTCCTTGGTTTCTCTTTTATATTAAAAACTTAATCCAATTCTGTAGATGCATAATTTCTGAAATATTTTAGAAATGCACATATTAGCAAGACCAAGAAAGTGATTAGGTCTCTCTGTAAGTGAAACTAGCAATTATTGGGTTGTTGGAAAAATCATGATTGCATTTTTGCATAGAAAAACACGCCATGACTTTTCCAACCACTCAATAATAAGTTCTCTGAGAAATCACCGAAACATGGTTTACAAATTAGGTGTTGGATTTTTATATAATGCAGGCAGCCTATTAACAACAAAAGCAATATTCAGAATGCATGTTTAACAAAGCAAAATACAATATAAGTAATTGAAATACAAACTTCTTATGGAAAAAATTAATTGGCAAGACAGTATTATCTCTTTGACGATATGGCCAACATTTCCACAGTATCTGCTTGGCAGAAGCAGTGCCGAACGTCTGCTCACTCTCAGTCCTGAGTGTATTTTTAGGCACAGCAAAGGAATGCTCGGTCTATGAAATTGGCTAAGCCAAAGCAGAATTATATTAGCAGCTTTAAGATGCACAATGCATTACAGTGAAATCATGTTGAGGAAATAGCAAAGATTGTTTAAATTAATATATATGTAAATAAAATTGCACTCTGGGATCATACTTAGAGCAAGGCTATGGAATGCTTCGGCATCTGTGGTCATGAGTGATGGTTTGTTCTTTTGAAAGACATTAATTCTGGAGTATGTTTTATTTTGCTCCCAGCAGTCTTTGAATGTTATGTTTAAATTTGGTAATATGTTATCCAACACATCATAACACATATTATTAATAATTTCATACTGTCCTTTAATTTTTTTATGTTCTCCAATTTCTCAGAATTTTTCTTTTTCTTTGAAACCTCCAGTGATCACATTTTGACATTGTTACACTTTTATGTCATAGTAGTTCTGAAATATTTATAATTTCTCTTAGATGATAAACAGGTGTTATATTGCCTATTCTTTTCGATACCTAGACAATACCAATATAGAAATTTAAGAATTCAAAGAATTGAGATAAATATGGTTAAATAAAATATGCACACAGGTTCAAGAATTTGAAGATTTATTTGAAGATTTATTTCAAGATTTCCTGGCCACTATCACATTTGAAGACCATTCAACAAAACTCTCTAGTTTCCAGTAATGTCTAAAAGTCTTCAAATCACAGGCAACAACATATTATAAAATACATAGTTTCCCTGCATGCTATGCCTTTTGCCCATTCACAAAGGTGTTGAAAATCTTTTTGTTGCTGTTGTTGTCACTTTATGCATGTATGCCCACAGAGAGAGATTGGGGGAGGGGGAAGGAGAAAGCACCCTCCCTGCCATGGGTTGTGGTCATGTTGCAATCCTTTTTCCTCCATTTCTCCATCCTGTCGGGATTTTGAGCATACATGCATGAGTACCTAGTATGCTTTTCTTCTTTATGTTTTTGTTATTGGGTGCATGCACTCAATGGAGAGAGACAAAGAGGGAAAGTGAGAAATCACCTCCCCAGGGAGGACAGCCATGCAACACTCCCTTCTCCACCACTCTCCTCTTGGGATTCTGGGCATCACGTACATGCACCTAGTGTAATTTTCAAGCTGTCAGGTCTGGGGCTTGAACTACAGTTGGCCATGTGGAAGTGTGTTTTCTAAGACACCAGGGCTGGAATTCAGTCCACAGTCAGCTATGTAGGATTGGTTTACAATTCACCGGGCTTAACCACTGCACTATGGAGTCAGCCCATGTTACAAAAATATTAATAACTGACCATACTGAGAACAGCTTAGATCTCTTTAACTTTCTCATTGCCTACAGATCAATTCAGTTCTGCCTCTAGCCAGATGGAGAGTAACAGGAACTTATTGCTCTTTCTTCTGAAAACAGGCAGAATGGCTGTTAGGGCTGAGCAGTATGCAACATAGGAGAGATTAAATAGTTTAAAACCAATGATAAGAGGAAATCCTAGAAGCGCCAAAGAAGAAGACACATTATACAGGAAAAACAAGGACAAGAATGACAACAGAGGTCTCATCAGAAACAATACAAGCCAGAAAGCATGGAGGTATCATCTCCAAACAGTGAAGATTCAATCTATCAGCCTAGAACTCTGTGTCCATTGAAATACTTCTCAAAAACAAAGGTAAAATGAAAAACGTGAGGAATACAAAAGCTAAAAATAATTCTAATTAGAATTCTACAGGAAACTTTAAAGGAAGTCCATCAGGCAGGATAGATCTTCATTAGGTGATCGAATGAAGAGAACTAGTAAATACTGAGGACAACATTTTAAAAGTTATTTTACTTCAACAAGACTATTTTAAAGATAATAAATGCATATCAATGCTTATTAATAGATGTAAAAACAACAATTTACTATGAGATTTAAAACATACATAGAAGTAATGTGTCTGACACGTTAGCACAAAGGCCAGGAAGATCCTTATATCCACACTTGTACCTTCACTTGAAGGTAGACTATGATAGGTTAACATGTATACTATAAGCCCTAAAGCAACAACCAACATGATATTTAGAACATGGTAGCTAATAAGTCAACAAAGGAGACAAAATAGTCATAAAAGCACTTGATGTAGAAGAAGGCAGAATGAAAAAGAGAAGGAGCAAAGATCAAATAAGACAAATAGAAATGAATAAGAAGGTGATAGCAGTAAGCCCAATTATATCAGTAATGACATTAAATACAAATGGGCAAGCTATCATAATTATAAATAAAAGGCCAAATTTGCCAGACTGTATAAGAAAGCAAGACCTAATTATGTGTTTTCCATAAGAAACTGCTTAAATATAAAAATAAAATAGAGCAAAAATAAAAGGGGGAAAATATATACAAAACAAACATTATTTTTTAAAAAATTTGGAATGAATATATTAATATTGACAAAGTTGATTTCATAGCCAAGAATACTTCCACTAATAAACACAGTCATTTCATACCTACAAAGGTATCCATCCATCAAGCCAAATACAACAAGCCAAAGTATTTATGGACCTTATTACAGAACTTAAAAATATATGAAGTAAAACTTCTAGAACTGTGAGACTACACACATCCACAATTGTTTTCCATGATCTCGATACCTCTCTCATGGTTATTGACAGGGTAAATAGAAAAATCAGAACATATGATACTTAAACAACATTATCAGTAACTTGACCTTAACTGATCTTTAAGGAATATGTTTTTTTAAGAAAAGCAGAATATACATTATTTTCCTGTTCATCTAGGACATTTATCATGATAGACCACATTTTGGAAAATGAAACTTTTTTTTTTAGATTTTTGCTATAGGGCATGTGGGCTCACTGTAGAGACAGAGAGAAAAAGTGAGACACCATCTTCCAGGGAAGAAGGCCACGCCAAAACTCCTTCTCCTCTAATCTCTTCTTAAGATTTTGTGCACGCATGCACACACCCCCATGTGTGATTGTCAAGCCGCTGGTCCAGGGCTCACACCATGGTCAGCCATGTGGGAGTCCGGTGTCCCAACCACCACGTCACCTGCTGGCCTCCAAATGAAACAATTCTAATGAAATTAAAAGGACTCAAATTACATAAACATATTCTCTGACCACAGTGAATTAAAATCAAACTCAACAGCAGAACAGAGGCCATGGCAATGGGCCAGCACTTTGGACTTTTCTGTACATGGTGTATTCTGGCAAGGATTAAGAGCCCTTGACACAAACTCATTCGAGCATGAACAGAAACCTCTCACTGCTAGTGGGATTTCATTATTTTTAAATGGTATTATTGTGTTTACTCCTTTTTTATTTAGTAGAGTATTTGAAAGTTCCAACCTTTCTTAGCTGTTTTGAGAAAACAAGAAAAGAGTAATTTTGCCCACAATTGGGATATTTGTAGTGGTTCTCAACAATAGGTGCTTTTTATTTAAAAAAATTAATTTTTTTATTGTGGCAAAAAGGCATAATATAAAATGTATCACCTTAACCATTTCCAAGTGTACAGTTCCGTCTTGTTAAGTGTATGTATATTGCTGTGCAACCGATCTCCAGAATACATTCATCTTGCAGAACTGACTGAGTCATTCCTCTTAATCCCCTCCCCAGGGGCCTAGGCCCTGGCAACCGTCATTCTATGTTCTGTCTCGTGAATCTGACTACTCTAAATACTTCATATGTTGGGCTCATACACTATTTGTCTTTTTGTGATTGGCTTATTTCACTTAGAATAATGCCTTCGGAAATCATCTATGTTGTAGCCTATGTCTCTTTCCTTTCTTTTTTTGCAGGGTGTTTTTGTTTTTTGTTTGTTTGTTTTGTTTTGCTTGTTTTTGTTTTTAAAGATGCCAAGATCTTTTTTATAGATGCCCGGGTCTCACTTCACATTCACACTGAGCATCTCTGGGGGCTAAGCCCAAGCATCTTTAGCTCTAAAGCTCCCCAACTAATACTGGTGACCAAAAATGGTTGATTCCTTAGAAATAATCCTTCGGAAATCATCTTAGTTTTAACCTATGTCTCTTTCCTTTTTTTTTTTGCAGGGTGTTTTTGTTTTTTGTTTGTTTGTTTTGTTTTGCTTGTTTTTGTTTTTAAAGATGCCAAGATCTTTTTTATAGATGCCCGGGTCTCACTTCACATTCACACTGAGCATCTCTGGGGGCTAAGCCCAAGCATCTTTAGCTCTAAAGCTCCCCAACTAATACTGGTGACCAAAAATGGTTGAGAAGAGGGAGCACACACCCGAAGTGGTCAGAGAGGTGGAAGAACCAGGAAAAAGGAAGTCAGACAGGCTCCGGGGAAAGCCAAATGGATAGGGATAAAGCCAGCCTTCCATGTCAAACGCTGGCTTCTCCTTCCTGGCCCTGCCTTGGTATTGGAGGAAAGCAGGCAGGGCATTTTCCTCATAGGCCCTGCCCTCCGCCTGGGATCCTTCCTTGCTCCACTGGTCTCCTAATGAAGCAGGTTAAAGACTGAGTCGGACAAGGCAGGATCGACGCTGTTTACTCCCCCTCCATCCTTTTGGGATCTACCTTGACAATTCTCATTGATTTAGGTACAAAGTTTAAAATATTTTTTTAAATTTCTCCATCTTTTGTAACAAGAATGTGTTTATGTAAAAACGCATTAACATTCAAGCTCAGTTTGTAGTTCAGCTAATTATTGCCGTTTGTTCCACTGCTTAGTTCAAAAGTCCCTGAGTAGAAATATGTGCTTCAAATTATCCTCACAAACATAAAATATAATAGATACATTATTTTGGAAATTAACTGTGTTTTTGTGAAAGCCTTAGGCAGATATATTATGAATAGCATTTATTTTCACATTTCCATAGAATTTAAAAATAATAGCTTTTGTTCTCCCTGTTATCTAGAGTGAAAACAACTCTAATTTAAATATGGACTAATGAACTTTACCTTCTGTTCGACTGCCTAAAATAGTAATTTTGATTACCAAATTAGTCTCTCTATATTAGTTGTACTCTACTCAAAGTGATAGAACTTTTTTTTCTTTTTTAGTATGGGATAGTGACCTGTAACTAGTTGCTCAGTAAGAAAACTACTTACAAGGCCAAGATAATATTTTCACACTATAAACCACAAGTTTATAGTATGAGTGTGAAACACTCCATTACCCAGTCAAGAGTTTTACAAATATTTGCCAATAGTTATAAGACAGATGAGATAAGGGGATGTGGGTGGATTAATAAAACTCCAGTTAAAGTGCTAGAAATAAACAACTAAAAATATACAGATTCCATCACTAACTCATCCATCCATGACTAACTAACCCACGATGATCTCTGGTATCCTAGAGTTCTAGTAGCAGCGGGAGAGGAAATAATGGAGGGAATTTTTCTTACAAGCCAGAGGAGATAGAAGCAGAGATATTGATGGTGAACTATGATGTAATGAGGGGAGGGTAATATTTGAGCAACTGTTGCTGTTAGCATAAGAGAGTGCCAGATACCACGAAGCATGAGTTTTTAAATGTTCATTGCAATCCTATTGTTTCTATCATCTCTATCTATCTATCTATCTATCTATCTATCTATCTATCTATCTATCTATCATCTATCTATTTATTTTGCATCTAATCACTGTGTATCATTACAACACATCAAATGAATTTTCCCATCATGAATGTGGAACATATACACTACAGATTACTACTCAGCCATAAAAAACAACCAGACCCTTGCATTGTAGAAAAATGGAAATAAGGAAGATATACTGCTATTGTTTCCTTCTTACAGACAGAAGCCCAAGCTTCTGGGAGATAAATGAAGTCACCTAAGGTCACAAAACTAGGAAGGTAAAGGCCAAATTCCTGTCTTTCTCTTTCTTTTTCCTCCCTTCCTCTTTCTTTTCCTCCCTCCCTTTTTCTTTTGTTCCTTTTCTTTCCTCCCTCCATCATTCCTTCATTCATTGAATAATGATCAGACACCTAACAGATACTAAAAATTATGCTTGGGAAGGGAGATGTTGAGATTCTTGAGTGAAGAACAAGGAGTGTCAAGAGAGGAGTTTGGAAGGATCAGAGCCCTGCTTAGCGTGGCCCTACTATGCTCTTGACATGGCAAGATCATCTCTAAAGTAGGCAGGTGTTCACAGATTACACTGAGAGAATAGGTATAGACTTTATCTTGCATATGTGTAGTACATTGACTCATTATTCTACAGTCATTTGTACTTACATCATGCAACATACATTTTGAATTATAAATATTATCAACGTAAATGAATTTTAATGAGTCACTTAAATTAGAATAATACACATAAATTCAGTGCAAGGCTTTCAGTTTATTCATATGGATTTAATCAACCACAGCAGTATGGTGGGAAAGATTCATTCTGAACAGAGCGTCAAAACATCACAGACACCTTTTTTTCCTGAAAATAATAATAATAAAACATTGTAGACAGTGCATCAATTACAGCCATATTTTCCCTTCCCCTTCAACTGTGACCCGTAGTTATGGTCGCCACTGGCCTCTCACAGGTGTATTGTCCCTTAGCCAAAGCCTTATTGGTGGTACACATGATCTAAGCAATTTTACACTGTGCCACAGGAAATATTTCTCTGGAGCAGTGTTCAGATTATCCATGACTCAAAAGGCTTTGGTCCCTTTCTCTTCTCAAACACTCACACTCAGCCTTCATTCAGTACCTGGAGACGTGCACCAGATTTCTCAGCTGGTCACTCTAGGCCTTGCACAACAGCGGCCACACACTGCCCCTTTGTGCTTCTTCCCATAAATCACTACATGAGCTCTACAAACCCACAAAATCTTTGTTTTTCTAGAAGTATATAATACCTTTTTGTCTCCATGAACTTGTTCATGCTGTGTTTATGTAAAATACATCCCTGAAATCATAATTTGTATCAATGTTATAGTCTACAACACTCATCTTAAATGTCCTTTCTTTAATAAAATCTATCAACCAAGTCCTTTCCCTTATCTGAACTTCTATACGGCCTTACTGTAGGTCATGCTGATCTGGTCATTTGTCCTATCAGCTCCCTTAGACTCCATCATCTTTGGAGCTTCAGGCTCGCACTCCAAATCAGAACAATATTAGTTATTACACTAAATGAAGCAACCAATGAGCTCAATATAGTTATTCTTTTATAATACAAAAGGGGAACCTAGAAAAATGAATCTATATTTGAAATAACAAAAAAAAAAGTTTACTTACTAAGTAGTTGGTCAAGCCTACTTTGAGGTTACATACTTTCATAAGTCAATCCACTAAACATTTATTTTATTGTTTAATTGTTTAATAAATATTTAAAACATACTCATTGTAATTTCTTTGAAATGTGATAGCCATTTTATTTTATCCTTTAAAATATCTCTCATTTTCATACTTATAAACAGGAACTCTCTTTCCTTGAATAAGTATGTGCCTCCCCACCGTTCTGCCACTGTATTTTTCAGTTTTCAAAATCATTGTACTGGTGGCTGAAATACCAGAAAACAAAATTGCAGACCAGAGCAGAGCACAGCGAGAGCTAGAAATTGCTCCAAAAAGATCTATTCATATCTTGTCCTTGAAATTGATGAGAACATAAAATTTCCAGAAGTACTTTATTTTAAGTGGATCATTTTAAATCGGTTTGATATTCATTATTATAGTATAGATAATTATGAGTTCATTTAGTATTCATATGGATGTCACATGCACTTCCAGAGGCATTACACTATAATTTAGTATTAGTTAATGGTCACTAAAAATAAAACGTTACCAAATTTTCTAGCAGAACACGTTTTAAATTAATTTAATCCAGGAAGATTAATAGATAATACCTCTGACAATTAGCTTCCTTCTACAATGAGGATAAAATTGATTTTTAATTCATTCAGTATTATTATCTTGAACAATCTGGTGGTCTAAAAATTGCTATATAGACTGCTAACAAAATATCAAGGAAAAGTAATAATTTGTCTTTGCTTTAAGAGGTTGGTCATTAGATTATCTAAAGAAGTGGGCCAGATGAGCACATAGTTTGCACCTTGTAAACACATTTTCTGTTTACAGAATGATACATCAGTCTAAAGATTATAAGAATGATTACATAAATATAAGTATAAGCATATTTCACATTTTCATATTTTTTCAGAACATTTTAAGTTCCTCAAACACTTTCACTAAACCCGTAGAGATGAGAACATGTGGTAGTGGTGACAAGGAGTGGAGATAATGTCATACTTTAAAATAAGCCAGATACTGACTTGGATTTTAAAGCAAACAAAAAAAGGAAGTGAGATATATATAGATACTTTCTTAATTAAAAAATTTGGCAGCAGGATGTGCACTGTGATTTAAAATTACATCTGTTAAGGCCAGCAGGTGGCATGGTGGTTAAAGCATTTGGATCTCACAGGGTCGACTGTGTGGTTCAAGTCCTGAAAGTGGCAGTCTGAAAAACACACTGGGCACATGTTTGTGTGCCGAAAATCTTGAGAGGAGAGTGGAGGATAAGAGACGGTCATGTGACAATCCCCACAGAATCTCTAGGGTCAAGGAACCTTTCCTGCCCCACATCCTTTAGGATCTGCGAGCATTAAAAGCTTAGCTGCCACCAGTAGTAGGTCACTGTATTATTGTTTGATTCCCTCTCCCCACAGCATTAAAAATCGCTAAAAAGCCCTCCTTGAATTACCCTGATCTTGAGTAGAGAGGATTTGGCAGTTAGCAAGGCTAACGATGGAAAGACTTCTGGCTGTAAACCAAGAGAAAATGCCATGCACGTGCACTAGGAGAGAGCCACGGAACTGCTCACTGCACCTGCATACACACGTGTCCTGTAGATATCCTAAATGCAGTCATTATTTTAGCCAATTCATTTTTCAAAAACATTGGGAAAGATACTACCAATTAAATAACTTCAAAAAAATAACTTCAGGTCATTGGCCTAGAACATTTCATTTAGTTTCAGTAATAGGAGGTAGAAAAAGGTGTCGTTTCTAAAGTTTGAGTATGAGTTATTTTAGAAGAGAACAAACTCTCGCACACTTGTACTTTCAAAACACTTGCGGTAAAATTGTACATCTACCTGACTGGTACAATTCTTCCATCTATAAACAATGGAGCGCAGTCTATTGTGCTTGATCACATTATAATGCAGCTGTGCTTCATGCAAAGCAGAAATAAATGAATGTAAAATGAAGCTGTTTGCTTAAAATAACCTCGTTCTTGATTTTAATTGTCTAAGTTAATGAAACCAAATTGATATCAATGCAGATGTACAACCTGACTTAGAATATATATCAATGATCCTACTCAAAAATTGTCTGGCATTTTTCTAATGCTTCTTCGTATAACACAGTTTGTTCAGTGGTCTTTAATGTGAAGACTCCCTTCATGACATCAGGATGGTAAAGTGAGTTATACGACAGGACTTCAGAACAGTTTGTGGAGAAATGGAATTAAAGCAGAAGTTTATTTTGGTGCCCCAAATGTTTGAAACTCATACATAGGTTCTTTTCATAATATGTACTTTCCATGAACATTTTGAAGACCCCTGGTTTACAATTCTCAAAATCACTGTAGCCAGCTAGTAGTATCTGAACTGCCTCTGTAGGGGGCCAAAGATTAGAATGTTTCTTTATCTGGTGTTGGGTCCATTTTGGTCATTTCTGGGTGTGTTCTCAGAACCCATCTGCAGAGAAAACTATGCCTAATGAAGTACTAATGTTTCCATGTTGTCCTTCTAATGCTCGGGAGACCCATCTGCTTTTACTTAGGTTGTCTGTCACTCGGGAACAGAGAAAAGAAATCCAGTCTCAATAAATTGCTGCCATTTTGAGCTGTACACACTTTTCAATGTATCTTGTTCTCTTTTGGGAAACAAATTGATAATATCTACACAAACAGAAAAGCTCGATATAACAGCTTTTGCATTTTTTCAATTCAAATGAAAATATTGACCATTTATAAACTATCTATGTCCAATTACCCACAGGGGCACACAATACAGCTTAAATGTCGTCATCTGAATTACAGCGTTATCTAAAGGTTCTTTGATCCATGTCACATTCTTTTCTGTCTTTTAGAAGACAGAAAAGAATTCTTTGTACCATGCCTCCAGTCAATTAGAACAAATTGTGAAATCTTGTTGCAGTTAAAACTGAGCGCTTTATAATCAGGCAATCTTTAATTCAGATATTAGATCCTCATTTTATAACCTGTCTTACTTTGAGCAACAATTTTACTACTCTGAACCTTAGTTTACTCACCTATAAAATAAAATAATTTTATTTCCCACATGGTTGATGAAGACCAAAGAAGAAGACACTTGGTAAAATGAAAACTATTATCATTCTCTCTTCAAAGGTGAGAAAACAAAGGCACAGAAGGGTGGGTACTTTGGCTACAGTTGTATAACTGGTAAGTGAAGGAGGCAGGATTTGAGCCCAGGCCTTCTAGCTCTAGAGCTTGCACTCATATGACTACACACACACTCTCAATTGCTTCCTCACATAGCTGTCTGCAGAGAGGAAACGGAATTAATAGCTTTAGTGTCAAACTGGTCGGGATCCACTCATTTATTCACGTGTTCATTCACTTATAGGCCAACCATTCATTCAATGCCTACTCATTTTATGTGCTGAGCACTGTGCAAGGTACTGGGGGATAATTGACGAAGGATAATTCAGATAATCCATGGCTCTTACTCTTAAGAAGTTCGCTGCTTAATGTGGAAGAGACGCATAAATCAAATATTACTACAGAGTACGAGAAATGTTAATGATACTTGTATGCAGAGGACTGTGGATATAAGAGAAGTATCTAAATCTGTCTGGGAAGGGATAGGGAGTGGGGGCAAAGAAATGAAATTTAAAGAGACAGCACTTAACAGTGATTTTAAGTGATGAATAAAGACAATGGTGGCTCTGTGGCCTGGTGGTTAAGACAGACAGATCCCACATAGCTCACTGCCTGGTTTGAGTCCCAGACTCTGTGCTTGACAAACATGTCAGGCATGTGTGTGCGTGCCCTCAGCATCTGAAAAGGAGGACAAGGTGGAGGAGAAGGGACTGCGGTGTGACCACTGCCCCATGTGTGCCACCATCTTCTCTCCCTGCCTCTCTGCCTATGTCTCTGAACAGAATTTGCAACCTCTAGAAAAAAAAGACAATGGTTCAGAAGGGCTTTCAGGCAGAAAGGACAAGCACTTTGTTATGAGAAAGAATAAGTTTTGTGAGGTGGAAAGTAGTATGTCAAAATATATAATCATTTGGAAGAATTAGAGAGTGAAGTGTGGCTGGAGTCAAGAAGACAATGGGAGATGAGACTAGTAAGGCAGGAAAAGGAAGAAATTAAGTCAAAAGGAATCTTGTGTACTGAGGAGTTTGTCCCATATCTTGGCACTGTTGATAGAAAACTGTCACTTGAGATTTCATTCTAGGGATGTCAGTCCAGCAGTCAGGGATATGACTGCCCTCTCTGGGAGAGCAGAGGCCCAGGGTAAGGGTCCAGTGATCTGCGGTGCACATCTGCTCTTCCTGTCCACCTGGCTTCCATGGGCCTGTTTGTACTAGTGGTGCCCCTTCATATGGTTAGGTGGGGATGACTCACACCCACTGCTGCAGCCAGCAAGTGGGCACTTGTCCATCTTGGGATCTCAGAGGTTCACATAACATCAAGGCCGCTGATTCCACGTACCCCTGCTCATTTCCGCCAGAGTTACAGGCAACGATGGTCTGTCTCTGCCGGGGCCACTAAGCTCCTGCTCCAGGTCTTCAGCTGCCAGGTCGCATTGCCTGCTCTGTAGGGAGAGCCTGCTGAGAGATGGGCCACGGTAGCATGCGTTGGAACCTCAGCAGTGCTGCATGGGCCTCTGCGTGTGCTGGCCACTCCTCCTTTGTACTTCGGTTAGGTCGGGTTTCTTTAACACACAATCTAAAGAGTCCCAAACACCAGTATGGTAATCCAGTTTGGAATTTGGAATTAGGAAAAGTATGGCTTGGAATCACGGGTGTCCTCTGTTTAGCAGGTGTGTTTATGAATTGGCACAACTTGTCTGAACTTCAGGCTTCAGAATCAAACAAAAATTAGTACTTTTACTAGTTGCTGTATGAAGAGTTTGTTTAATATTAGGTTATTGGGAAAGTCATGACTGTCTCAATAAAAATACATCATGACTTTCTCAATAATCCAATAGAAAATGTCTCTGAAATTGGTATATAATTCTATCTAATCGTATGCTTATGACAATTCCAGTAGTTAAAATCCTGAGTCAGTGAGCTGGTGGTCACATACTCAAGCTGCAGTTTCAGTCTTTCGGAAGGCAAAGAAAATCCCAGGAAACACCACTGGAGTTTTTCTATTATGGGATCATAGGAACTCAACTTCCCAAGGCATATGACACTTCAGTCACTGAATTCAGAGGACAAATACCACCTTGACCTTGGTAGCTTCATAATAACTCTAGCCCTAAAGATTTAGCTACATAAACCCTGAAAGACAAAAGGGACTTTCGACTCAGTAGTCTACCAGGAGAATAGAAACACATTACCAGGAGAATAGACACACACTGAAGACTTCAGGATTTGTTTCCAGCATATATTTTAGAACTATAATAGTATCCATGAGCCAACTGTAGATGCAACTTTTAGAAATGTTAGACATAAAATAATGTAGCAATCCGACTCCCTCCATGACAAAGAGCCACATGCATAAAGTTCAAAGGTCTCAGGACCATCAGGTGGCATGGTGGTTAAGGCACTAGCTTCCCACATGGCTGGTTATGACTCAAGTCCCAGACCCAGTGGCTTAAAATTCATTACAGGCATGTGTGCTTGCATGTCCCAAACCCTGAGAAGAGAATAGAGTAGAAGGGATTGTGGCATGGCCATCGTCCCTGGAGGGTGATTTTTCCCTCTCTCTGGTGAGTGCATGTGCCCTATGGCAAAAACCTAAAAAAAGAAAAAAAAACATTTAAAATATAAAGTTAATAGGCTTTACCTTGAGGTTGGAATTAAAATAAATGAAATCATTCTTGGAACTAGCAGATGGCATAAAGTTTACGTTGCTGGACTCCCACATAGTTCACTGCCATGAGTCCCAGACCCGGCAGCTTAAAATTCACACCGGGAGCCTGTGCATGGGGGCGCGAAATCCCAAGAGGAGAATGGGGGAGAGGTGTGGCATCCCCCTGGGGAGTCATTTCTTGCTTTCAGTCTCTCTGTGTCTCTCTGGAGAGTGTATGTGCCCTATAGCAAAAATCTCTCTCTAAAAAAAAATTAAAAATAATTATTTTTCCTCCCAAGTCATGCTCGATGAAGTACCACCAGACAAACCCTGCCTGTTGAATCCTAGAGGCTAATGGACACATCAGTAGTAGACATTTTACTACTCTTGTGCCTTCCTCGTGATCAGAGCCATTTTTAAATTATCCCAAGAGCTGACTTTCAGACTATGTAAAAAATATTAGAATGTCTGACTAAAAGAAAGACTGTACTACCTAACTTCAAATTTGCTTTATGAATGAGTTCAGATATCCACTTACTCAATACACAAAAATAAGTATATATTGATAATATTGCAAATATTACCACTGAATCTAAACCATTTCAAAACTATAGAACAGAGAGCAGCCACATTTAAAAGCTTCAAGATTTAAAGGGCAAAATTTGCATAAACAAATGCATATTTTCCAGGACTAAAATGTCTTGAACAACAAAAAAAATCTGATACATGCAAATAGTTCAAATAAAGAACTCATGGTATATGAACAAAGTGCTTTTCAATAATGAGACTTGGACTTTTTTGAGGAGGCTTTTTATTTAAGGCCCTGCTTAAGAAGCATTTCATAGAATATTAACTTTCAATACCCTAACAGCCTTAGCTCCACACAATGGTGAGATGCCTACATTTTAGTAC
>NW_006159840.1:3321324-3349623 GCF_000334495.1 Tupaia belangeri chinensis | reverse complement strand
TACATTCATGTTTTTCCTTGAAACTCATTGGTTTTCATATGCTGTAATGCATCAGCTGCTAGAACTTATTCTGCATTTCCCATAACATAGCATTTCTCTGACATGCAAGGTATACGATCATTATTTTCAGTGAAATTTGCTTTGAGATATGGAGATTTGAATAAAAGTGGGTGATGGGTGTTGAGCCTGTTCTTTAGCAATATATCAATTCCCTATGGAAATCCCACAGGCAGAGGGGTTAGATGCTCAATCCCCATAGGTCCTTCCTAGATGGCTCTGGGACCGATGGACAGGGCTCCCATCACATACACATGAAGATCCACAGGAAATTCCTAACAGGCATGTTCCCCAGTGTGTGGTATATGCCTGACCATGATCCCTGATAGTAAACTGGCTGTAAGCATTGGCTACCACTATGCTTCCTGAGCTTTAATTATGTTTTTTTTTTTTCCAAATATGAGCTGGCATTTAAAATTGTTTTAGAAGCATGATTCTCTACTGATTGTTTCACTTTTATTAACCAAAGGAAATTTACTCTTTGTGTCAAAGTTATTTTTAAAACTCTAACAATGCTCATCAGAAAAAGGGATAGAATATGCTTATTGAAGATTATATTTCAGAGGAAGAGGGACTGACAAAGAGCAAGAGAGCTTTCGGTTAGTCTGACATTTCCATAGCTCATTTGGATCAAGGTAGAACTATAAGAAGTAACTCTATTTTAATTACTCTTTTTGGAACAATAACAACAAAAACATTATTAGCACTCAGGATCAATATTTAATAAATCTCCATAAAGATTAAGAGAATAGTAAAAAGAAAAAACAATTATGAAGGCCCAGCTGGATGGAGCAGTCAGTAGCAAACTGGACTGCAGCCCTGGAAGCCACACAGCCGATCACAGGTTCAGATCCCCTGCTTTGGCCTGAAAATATATCAGGCATGTGTATGTGTATGTCACCAGGATCCTGATGAGCTAGAGGGCTGGGAAAAGGGGTTTGCTATAAAGAGACTGTATCAAGGGTTCTTCTCTCTCTCTCTCTCTCTCTCTCTTCTCCTCTTCCTCTCTCTCTCTCTCTTCTTCATTCTACACTTTTTCTATCATGAATAAAAATTAACTTAAAAAATGTTTCTGAAAACCTTTCTGCTGATAGAATCCATTTTTCATTAGTTGATTCTTCTTCCCCTTACTCCAACACAATAAAGATAAATTCGAACTTGAATGGGAAAACCATCCAAACTAGCTCTCTCTATCTCTCTTTCTCATGCAATACAAACTCTATCATGAATAAAAATTAACTTAAAAAATGTTTCTGAAAACCTTTCTGCTGATAGAATCCATTTTTCATTAGTTGATTCTTCTTCCCCTTACTCCAACACAATAAAGATAAATTCGAACTTGAATGGGAAAACCATCCAAACTAGAAGCTGGAAATATGGCTGCTGTGGCACATTTTCATCCTCTAAACCTAATAGTTAGAGAGGCCACAGATTCCTGTTTGCTGGGGACAGTTCTGGTTCATGTCTGCTGTATCTGCATAATTAATAGTCAGTCTCCATTTCACTCTCTCTCTTTTATTTTTTAAGAGAGATGTTTTGCTACAGAGCATATGTGCACTAGCCAGAGATAGAGAGAAACAGACAGAAAGCAAGAAGTCACATCCTAGGGAGGATGGCCACACCTTAATCTCTTCTCTGTTCTCCTCTCAGGATTTTGGGTATGCACACACTAGCACCTGGCATGTATTTTAAGTTGCTGGGTCCAGAATTCAAACTGTGGCCGACTACATGGGACTCTAGCGACATTATGCCATCTGCTAGTCTCTCCATTTTATTCTCTTGTAAGGTGATTTAGACTTTAGGGATTTGCCCTATTCATAGCAGACATTGCAAACAACTGTGGCTTCAGAGAGAGAACTTCAAGCAACTCCTACCATCAATCCCAGCTCACTAACTGGAGGCTTGATTAGGTACATGAAAATTCAAAATCGAAGGTAAAGAAAATGGAAATATCCATCACATTGAAGTATTCTCCTTCCAGAACCAGCAGGTCAGTGAGCTATGGGATTCTTCCTGACTTCCACTCTGGGATTATGTCACTCTCTCTGGTCAGCAAGCTGAAAGGTTTTCTCCTCTTTATGGTTGGTAAACTTGTCTTAGTAGCAAGAAACTAAAGTCCTATATCATTATTGTTGTAGTTATTCAGAAAGAATCTTTCCACCATTAGGTCCCTACCCATCACGTTCACATAGACGACACGTTACACGCATCTCTCCTGAGCTCCAAACATGCAGGTAGCTATCAGACATGGCCTCTCCAACTTCAGATACCTCCTCAGGCATTTCTGCACAGCACTTTCTCTCGAGTCATGGCTCCACTATCTAACTTGTCCAAATGAGGCCGCAGCTTACAGACAAGCAAGAGGCTTTGCTGGGCCCGTCTGGGATGCCTCCCTCCCCTCACATCTGACTCTGCTCACTCCTTTTGCCCTTCCGATTTCACGTGTAACTTTGCTCCTTTGTCCCAGTACTTGCACTCGTACTCGTCCCCCTGAGTGGACGACTGTCTCCCACCCAGCGGACTCATCCTCATTTTTTAGATCTCACCACACGTGCGTTTCCTCAAGAAAACTGAATTCCTTTACCCAGAGAAGGTCAGGCCCTCCTGCACTGTCCTCTCGCCATGCCGTCTTCTTACTCTCCTGCAAGGTTACCTCTTTTAGCATTATACGCTCAACGTTGCCTGTTCTACAGTATAAGCCAGACACTGTGCTTCTTGCTTATTCCTTTAATCCCAAACTCTAGCATTTCTATAAAGGCAAAAACGAGCACTAAAACACTGTGGAATGATGACCAAATAGATTTCTTAACATCATTTAACACTTACGCCACATAACAACCTTAAGTAGTAATCGTGGGTTTTTGTGGGATTTTTTTAAATCTAAAAATAATTTTTTAGGTCTTTGTTCTAAGGCATGTGTATTTGCCACAGAGAGACAGAGAGAAGGAAAGTGAGAAATTACTCCCCAGGGGGGATAGCCAAGCTAAAATTCCTTCTCCTCCAGTCTCCTCCTAGGATTTTGGACAAGCACACACATGCATCTGTCACTATTCTCAAGCCACTGGCCGAGGAATTGAACCGTGGTGGGTCATGTGGGAGTCCAGGCCCTTTAACCATGTCACCTGCTGGCCCCTATTACTAGGTTTGTAAAAAATCCTCTTCATGTGTCTGGAGCCATAAGAAACCCAAGGCTGAACTGGACCACAGCACAGCTGAATCCAGGGTTCAAATGTCATCACCAGGACGTCCTCGCCCACTCTCAGCTTCTCTCCCTCTCCATAGCTCTCTGCCCTGAGCCTGCAGTTTCTAAACAGGCCCTTTTAACCAGCTAGGGCTGCTGTTCCCCACCCATCCTGCAGGCACAGAATATGTTTAGAGCTGTGACTCATGAAAGAGAATACCCCCCTGTTTCCCGAGTGTATCAGTCACAGGAGGGCTGCTGATGGCCCAGGGATACTCACTGGTAGTGAGGCTAAGGGTGGCTGGGCCATAGTGCCCTGTTGTCTTGGCGAACACTCCCTTAGATGTTTCTGTGAAGGTACTCTGTAGACATGGTCAACATTTATAATCAGTCAATTTTAGGTAAAGGAGGTTAACCTCCATATGCGGGCAGGCTTCATTTCATCTTAAGACGTAAATATCAGGTTTCTGAAGGAGAAGGAAGAAACCCTGTACTTTAAGACTGTAACATGAAAAAATTGCCAGACTTCCGACTGCGTCTGTCAGCCCTATGGATTTGACTGAAACTTCCAGCACCTTTTACTGGAATCTCCAGTCTGTTGGTCTGCCCTGTGGATTTCCTACTTGTGTTGACTCCCATGAGCATGTGAGCCAATTCGCTAAAATAAATCTCTCAGGGCCAGCAGGTTGCACAGTGGTAAAGCATTACACCCCCACAGGGCCAATCATGGTTTGAGTCCTGGACCCAGCAGCTTGAGAACCACACTAGGCATGTGTGCATGCATGCCCAAGATTCCAAGAAAAGAATGGAAGAGAAGGGACAGCGGTGTGGCCACAAACCCTGGAAAATAATTTCTCACTTTCCCCCTCTCTGTTTTTTTTTTTGTTGTTGTTGTTCTTTCTCTCTCTCTCCGATAAGTGCATGCGGCTTATGGCAAAAATCTAAAAAAAAAATTAAAAATAAAAATAAATCTCTCTATGTATACATACCCTACTGGTTCTGTTTCTCTGGAGAGTCCTAACTTCAGAGAGGGAATGGCTTACTCACGAGGCAGACTGAATATAGCTCCTGGTTGACAAAGCTACCAAAATCACATTAAGGGGGGATCGGGGTTTCCCAAAATAAGAACATCCATATACTCCCCAATATTAAAAACCTAGGAGTTTTGTTTTGCTTTATTTTGGTATAGGGTATGTGTGCTCACTGGAGAGAGACAGGGAGGGAGAGAGAGGAAGAGAGAGAGGAAGTGAGAAAGCACCCCAAGACGAATGACCATGCCACAGTAATTTTCCCTCCATTTCTCTTTCAAGATTTTGGACACCCATGCACACTCCTGGGGTGCTTTCTAAGCTGCAGAGTCCAGGACTTAAACCACATAGTCTGCGATGTTGCCTTAACCACCATGCCTCCGCTGGCCCCCAAGACTTAGGTATTTAAATTAAGTTATTAGTACAGTAAACTCCTCTTATCAGCCAGGGATATGTTCCAAGATGCCCAGTGATGCCTGAAACCGCAGACGGAACTGAACCCTATATAGAATATATTGTTTCTTGTACATACATACCTATGATAGCTCAACTTATAAATTAGGCAGAGCAAGAAATTAACAACAAGAACTAGTAATAAAATGGAACAATTATAACAATCAACAGTAATAAAATTTATATGAATATAGTCTCTCACTTTCTGAATTTTTTTTTTGTACTATACTCACCTATTTTCTGACCATGGTGAGTAACTGAAATGATAGAAATCGAAGCCATAGATAAGGGGGAAACACCTGTATATTTTTCTTTTTCTCTCTATGAAAAAAGAATACCCCAATAGATTCCATCTTCCTCTGAGCTTTTTGAACATAGGTGACAGTTCGTTTCTGTATATGCAGTCAGTTGTGGGAAAAGGAGGAACCTGATGCTGATAATACCACCAAGTGCATGACAACAAACCAGAGTAGTGGAAGGAAATTCATATTAGTCTGATATCAATTTCATCAAGATATAGCCAAATTTCAGCTTTCTTTTAATGAAAAGGTATAAATAATGAAAGATTTCAGCTCCGGATGTCGATAAACCAGCCATAGTTCAATCTAAGAGATTTACTCCAATCGCTGAGAAGGATTAACACTTAAGGTATGTTATTATAACAGAAATATAGGAGTTAGAAAAATAATGAAATGACAACTGTATTATCTTCTTGTCCAAGATTATGATCATTGAAATACCTTTGGATTTCAACAACAAAGCCTCAAGTGCAGCATTTGTAACCAGGTCAAACTGATAACAGGAATACTTTATTCTCCTTCTGGGAGATTCAGAAAAATAACCTGCTCAAATATAAAACCATAGGATGATTATTGCCTAAAAAGCTGATCTGAAATCTTAAGCAAAACCCAACTACCCTTACCTGTATGGTTAAGAATTCTATCATCTCTACCTGGAAGCTTCCTACTGAAGACAAAGCTGACTGAAGTACCTGGTAGACACTTTTTGTTTTGATTTTCTTTTGATATATTGTCCAAATAGCAAGCCCTAAGTGTTTTAATAAGACAGGTGAGTGGTCTATCAGATTGTTGGGCATAATACAATAAGATGAACTAGAATTCGACATGAAAAACATTTCCTTCGGGGGCCAGTAGGTGGTGTGGTAGCTAAGGTACTGGACTCCCGCATGGCCAGCTGCGGTTTGCATCCCAGACCCATCAGCTTTCTGTCTCTCTCTCTCTCTCATGAGTGCACATGCCCTATAGCAAATTAAACAATATATAAAATTAAATACATTCTTTTAAAAAACTGTTTTATTGGGACCAGCAGTTAGCATAATGGCTATGTCGCTGGACTCCCCCGTAGTCGACCGTGGTTTGCCTCCTGGACCCGGTGGCTTAAAACTCACGCCAGGCGCGTGTGCGTGCATGCCCAAGATCCCAAGAGGAGAATGGAGGAGAAGCGATTGCAGCGTGGCCATCCCCCCTGCGGGGTGATTTCTTGCTTTCTGTCTCTCTGTCTCTCTCTGTCTGGCGAGTGCACGCGCCCTATAGCAAAAACCTCTAAAAAAAAAAAATGTTTTATTTCTTTTAAAAAAAGATAGAATGTGAAAAGTTATTTACTGAATATTTACCTAGAACTTTTGTAGTCATGCATAGAAAACAAACTATTTAAAGGTTATTTAAAGGTATAGTCAGATATTTTACACAAAACATTAAAAAGTTTACAAGCCACTAATCCAGATTGATGGCTTCATACTCGGAGCTATTTTCTTTGGGAATTAAAGGCTGAATCACACAGAGCATTACTTCACACTGATCATGCATATATAGAGAAAACACAAACATTTCAAAAGTTATGAAAAATATCTTCAAAAAGGTCAAAAGTCACATTTATTACATTTGTAAAGGCCTAAATATTTAGGTGTGCTTAGGTCAAGTCATATGGCAAGAATCTTCTTGTCAAAACAAACAAAAAAAAGCTACTAAGAGGAAGACTTTGGTACATGACAGACAGGTGCATGTGGACATACCGCATGCCCGTAAAGCAATACACTCGTATATTCTGCTTAAACATACCCAGCATGATCAATATACCTGATAGGTTCTTGTCACCAACTAATCACTCAGTAACCAGTTTGTAGCCAGCTCTCTGCCATTGTGTAGCATTAGAGTATATTTACTGATGTCAGAACTTCACGTCAGAGCAGCAAGAAATTCAACTCTTTTCCCAGTGGGTTCATGTGTATCACTTGTCTTTATTGATTGAATTATCCAACAATCTGACAGCCTATTTAATATTTATATTTACAATGAATCTTTTTCTCTTAATGAGTTACTGGCATAACATTGATGCTTTTCAGAACTACAAGGCTGCTTCAAGACCAGATGATCAGATGTGCTGAGACATGGTTCAATATGTTAAAAGGCACAAAACATCAACTTCAGGGGCTGGACAGTGGTATAGTGGTAAAACACTCAGTGCAGATGTACCACTGGGAAGGTTCTAGATTTGAGTCTAAAGAGCTCCGTAAGTAAGCCAGGCACACGTGTGGCCATGATCCAAAATGACCTGAAGCTGGGGGTAGATCATGGCATCAAGAATCTTGTGTGGGGCCAGAAGATGGTGTAGTGGTTAAGGTGCTGGACCCCATGGAGGACTGCAGTTCAATTCCCAGACCCAGAGGCTTCAAAGTCCCGCCAAGTGCTGTGTGCATGCATGCCCAAAATTTTGAGAGGAGAATGGAGAAGGAATTGTGGCATGGCCATTCCTCATGTGGGTGTGGGGAGATTTTTTTACTTTCCCTTCTCTGTTTTTCTCTGTCTCCCTCTGGTGAGTACAGATGCCCTACAGCAAAATGTGATTCTATTGGGGGTGCTATCTCTCTCTCTCTCTTTTACTCATGGGAGAAATAAATATATATAATTCTGAAAAAAGCATTTAACAAAAAACATTCAGCCTTGCACATCAACTACTTGCTTACTGAATTGCTACTACAGGTTGTCATACAAAGGGAGGAATTCTGGTAAATTTTATTTCATATAATTCACATAAAAATAAACATGGATACATGTAATAACATATATGGCATTACTGATGCAGACTTAACTTTCTCTTATAATTATCCTCCATAGCTAATACAGTTTATAATTTTTGCACATCCAAGAGTTTACCACAATTTTGCCTCTGATATATAAATTTCTAATCTTGTTTCTCCTCTTCTACCCACACAGGTCTGCCGCCAGCACCACGGGCTGTGACCGTGTAGAGGCTGACCTTTGTGTAATAACTCCTAGTGAGTCAGCGCAGTCCGCAGTGGGAGTGAATCACCAAATGTGTCACACTAAGCTCATACTCAGTATGTCTCCAAATCTATCTCCCCCTAGCTAGATCCCCAAATTGCCACGCACTTCTTAAGTTCCTTTAACTGCAGGGAAAATGTATTTAAGGGAAGTCAGAGTAGAAAGAGACAACATATTAACAGATCATAGGTAAAATAGCTAACCTTTCTAAATTTTACGGAAATGCATGGTCACGTGCCCACCCTGCCTAGGCCACTCCCAGGGTGGAGGGAGGAGTCGTGCCAATGAGCAGCTTTTAGCTTTGTGGTAGGTTCATCTCTGCCTGGACATGATCAAAGACCGCTGGAATCAATCAGGTGCTGTATTGCCATTTCTTAATGCATTCTGGACAATGTCTCCCTGTGCTAATCACTAATATTATTTTGAAAGAGAAGCTAAAAGGCTGGCTAGAACATTAAAATATCTTCACAGTAAAATATTACAAAGAAGAGCTGTTTGACTTGTCAAAGACAGCAGCAGGTTCACGGAGGTGACCACAACACATAAGTGCAATGTAAAGTACATGCATTCAGAGTTGTCATAGCCTGCACATCATAGTCATATAACTCCTCTTAAGTCTACTGGACATACTATGTGAAGATTTTTCCGAGGTCTCAGGAAGAAGGGAGACTGTTATTCACATGTTAAAAAGTATTGCAGGTTTTATCTTCAAATTATATAGGTCTTAAGCTGTTATATTTGGAAAGATTAAACAAATAAATCTGAACACTGACTTGCTTAGTGATAGGCATTACTGTCAAGATTAGACTAGGTTTCCTTTTGGTTGGAACCTCCATCTTCCAGTAATTAACCAAAAGGACGAACACAAAGGGAAAGAAGAGAAGCACCCAATATAGGTTCTCTAGGCCTCTTAGAAAACATGGGGTGGTCACTTCTGGGTATCTACCCAAAGGACAGGAGAATGCTCAGTCAGAAAAGTGCTTGCACATCAACGTTTATTGCAGCATTACTCACAATTGCCAAGACATGGAACCAACCTAAATGTCCACAAACTGATGAATGGATTGGAAAAGTGTGGCATATATACTCTATGGAATACTACTCAGTCATAAAAATTAACAAGACCCTGGCATTTGATAGAAAGTGGTCAGATATGGAGGATCTATTGCTGAGTGAAGTAAGCCAGGCTATGAAAGAAAGGTATTGTATGTACCCACTCAATATATACCGACTATCTGCACTCCATGGTAGGGAGAGAACTATTGGAGGACATAAAAGCAGTGAAAATACTTAACGAGAATAAGACAGTGTGGAATGGGGGTGGGGTTGAAGAGAAGAGGATAGAGAAAGATAGCAAGAGGACAAATAGAAAGGCAGGACATTAGTGGGAAACAGATATGGTTTATTACCTGTTGATGATGACATGTATAGTATTCTCAACTGGATTGGTCTGAGAAGTATTCATGTTGGGTAAAGTCTTTTTACAAGAAAAATGAGAAATAGTGACTGACTGTTAAAAAATAATTGGAAAAATAATAATAATGATTGGGAAAGACAATGAAAAGATATTGAATGATGAAGTGGGGAGATTAATGTCTCTGTATTGACTGATATGCATGGCATTCCCTTTTGAAAAAGCAATGTAATACACTGTAAAGTTATATGCATCTCAGTATAATATAAACAAGATTATTATGATAATAAATAAATAAATAATAGTAATAATAATAAAAAAGAAAACATGGGGTGGTTCCTTTGGCAACATATAGGCAAATCTACAAAAATTGTGAAACTGTAGACTTTAAGGGAATGGGTACTGTTCAAAAAGGAATGTCCTGCCAATGTTACCATAGCAAAACTGGAAGAGTCTACAATGTTACCCAGCACGCTATTGGAATTGTAAACAAACAAGTTAAGGGCAAGATTCTTGCCAAGAGAATTAAGCATTCTAAGAGCAGAGATAGCTTCCTAAAACGTGTGAAGGAAAATATATATAAAACAAACAAACAGATTAGACTAAGTGAAGAAAATGTGTCTGTAGAAGAAAGCTTTAAAATACATAAATAATGTAGGCAATAATTCCACTTGATGTGAAATACGGATTAAGAGATGTAAGACTATGTAATTAAAGTTCCTTATATATTGGTAATATTGAAACACACAGAACATTACAAAAAGCCATGAACTTTGGGTAAAAGATCTCAGATAAAGAATTATGCTGGGCAACTTCATTATTTTGCTTTTATTATCTGGAAAAAGCTCTCAACACAGAGCATTCAGTCACTTGAAGTTGTATTTATAATTATCTAAAAGGTACTGCTCATTTTGTTTGATGGTATATACTGTTTAATTTTAATTTTCAGTTTTGTGGGATGCAATTTTTTGAATCTTCTTTTGTAAGTACTATCATCTTTGGTGCAGTTAATGAACACTTTTATTATGTTTAATAAATGTATTTAATAACAATAATATATGCCAACCAGAATTGTGACAATTTCTACCCATATTATTGTTAAATTTCTGATTCTGTTTCAATGAAAATGTTCTCTCTAAAAATACACATTCTGCAAAGCTGGCAAAAATTTCTTACACAAAGATGTTTTACATAGCAATGAATAAAAAGATTTCTAAATCAACAAAAGGAAATAATTATAAAATGTTATAGGGAGGTTCTGCTCTTAAGAAAAACAGTGCAATACTATGTAATCCATGTCATCTGACACTGTTTAGGAGCCTTGTGGACCACAGACACTAGTCTACATTTTGTAGGTGAACAGAGAGCCAGGCAGGCCTGTGTGTATGCAGCAGGGCTCTCTTCCCAAATCCTATTGACCCTTTCATCCCCCAGAGATTTGATCTATGTCTTTTTCAATTTTTATATTACTTATTTTTGGTCCCATATAATTTTGTAATTAAATAGCAGTACAAAAGAGTATTTTATTAATTATATTAGCCAACTCGGTCTTTACCAACCAAAGTATAAGGTTTCTTTTCTAGAGAGCAAGACATATGTTCTATATTCATCTGCATTTTCTATCTGCCTAATGTAGTCTAACAATCAAGAAATATTTGCTGGATTAAAAGGTTTAATTTGGCATTCTATGAAATGCTATTTCAGATCATGGTTCTGGGCTCAAGGGAGGGTAGTGTAGAGATGCCTGTATATTCATCAAACCTTTTTTATCATGAGAAGGTTCATCCCATTCCAGGTCACAAACTACTCCCAGTCAGTATTTGTGCAAGGCTGACAAGAGCACCTTAGCAAGAACAAAATGCAAAACTACAACCAGAGACCCAGCATAGGCCAATTTTCCATTCTGTATCTATGCTGCTGCCAATAACTCTCATTTCTACTTGTCCCAAGGTATTAATGATTGAATTGGTGACTGATCATACACACTAAGAGTAAGTCCAGGGCAACTCTGTCATCATAATGACCCTGGACAGTGAGCTGGGGCTGACCTAATTGTCTTCTAGGCAATGCCATTGATCACTTCAGCAAAATCTGGGACAATTTCATATTATTTCACTAAGTAGATAATTCCCATCATGTGGATAACCTCCATGAGGGTCACCCACACCAGCTCCATTCAAGGAGCTTTCCATAGTCTCTGGGGAGTACATAATTTATAGTTGGTATTTACTTCAAATCTTATGAGCACC
Organism: Tupaia belangeri chinensis; assembly: GCF_000334495.1. Lineage (NCBI taxonomy): Eukaryota > Metazoa > Chordata > Mammalia > Scandentia > Tupaiidae > Tupaia > Tupaia belangeri. The sequence goes on along the minus strand of NW_006159840.1, from coordinate 3,337,939 downwards.
CACATGGTAGAAGAAGGGAAAGGAAAGCAAGTTTGTAGAAAGGAAACAAACAAACAAAAATCCTTATTGCCTGACTCTAACATTAGTACTACTGGCATGGGGAAAGCATGGTGTCTCTGAAAACAAAGTGCTACATACAACTGTTGGTACCCCCAGGTTGGGTGCACTAAGTTGCTAGAACTTATTTGACTTGGGAAGGGGACTTTGACAGTGCCTGTGATGAGTCCTCTTGACCAACTGGTAAAAGATTTCCGGTGTGTTGTTGTGTTTTGTTTTTTTTTTTTTTTCCAGCCAAGCGAGGTCCTAGGATTTGGAGGGATTGATTGAGAACTGACAGCCCACCTGCCCTGTTTGTCCACAGTACCAGCTGAGCTGGGGATGTTCCGTTCTGTTTCCAATAGATTTTTCCAGAACTGAAGGACAGTCCAGTCATGGTCAGAGCTGTCTGACACTCGATGGCTGACTCAGCAGTCAAATGTAAGTGCTTTTTATAGTTTGAGTGAGCTGCACAAGTCGTCTTTCCTCTTGAGGAAAACAGACACCAGAAGTGATGGTAAAGGACAGAGGTCATTAACGGCCTGTACTCCCCTACCAACGGCGAAGGTGGTAGTTCTTTCTCCACCAACACAAAATTGACGTGCCCTGTGTCAGTGGCTATAACTTTGCTTTGCTCCCAATGGCCCCTATTCATTCAGTCCAGGGATTTTCTATCTGGAAGGTCAGGTGTGAAGTGACACCCCTTTGGCCTGTTCTCTGATGAGGCATACCAGAATTGAGCTGCTTACTGTAAAGTGGGCAGAACTCTTACCAGTGGTTACTGTCCTCATCCTCTCAGTTCACAGCAAGCAGGCAACAGAACGAGGTGGGTGAGTCAGAGTTAGATCTGAATTTGCCATGTCTTCACAATGTGTACCAACCAGGCAGGCCTGAGGAACTATTAGGATATAGAAAAAAGCATCATGTCCAGGAATGATCAAGATGGATAATCTGATTTTCAAAATAGGCCTGTGTGATTCCTCCTCCCTTCAATCTGATCAGTGCCAAAGAAGTGGCTAAGAGATGATGATCCCTCTCTGGGGACAGCCACAGACAGTGACCAAAGAGTCTTACTAAAGTGTGTGACCAGGAGGAGACAAAAGTTGGAATTATTTTGTTAGTTTTTCAGAAGGCTGCTCCAGTCTTCCACAGCACCTAATGCCTGTGGCTGGCAGACAGCATGGCATTAGCACATTTCTGGATGATCTCTGTAGTAAGAGGTGTACCATTGTCAGACTGCAAAGGTTGAGCAAACATCTGAACAATTAGCACAGCGGTGTAGCAGCAGCCAGCTAACCACACTGGTACAGTACCACTGTAACCTGGAACGGTCCCATGTGGGGTCAAAGGTCCAACATGGTCAGTCTTCCAGGAACAGAGAAAGTCAATACCCAGTGGAACATGGCCCCCGAGATACAAAGGCCCAAGTCTGGGATGGAGTCATAGCTCTGTGTCATAGCAGAGCTCTCTACCTTGTGTCCACTCTGTGACAGTGGACTTGACCACTATAACAAACTTGCTTGGTCCCAGGCCATCTCATCAGAGTACAGGACATACTGTGTGTATCGACATGTGTCTCCCAGATGGTTCTGTCAGCAGCATGATGTGTTTCCACAGTCTGCTTCTCCTAAAAGGTGCATTTTATCTACCTGTCTGCAGGTTTTTTAAATGGCAGACCAAGTACTGAGGCCATAGTCTACAGTCTAGGAGTCCTAAAAAATATGTAACACAGTTTACTAGAGAATTGAGAATGGAGTGTTCACTGAGAGGAGCAGCCATGCCCATTCTTGGTTCTGTCTTGTAGAGCTGAGGTTGCAGAGCTACAGCAGTTCAGTGGACACCCTGGGTCTTAGCTTAGCTGAGTGTCTCCAGTGAGCCAGGGACATGGGGAACTTCTGTGGTCTGTGGGTTCCACCGAGCCACCAGCTTTGCTTCTGGTGGTAGAGTAGGGGATGAGTATGCCCCTAGTGATAACTGCTAATTTTTCATGTAAACTGCAGTGTGGCCAGCGTCATGTGTTCCTGAACATGCTGTGTCCATTTGACAAGCAAGGGCTATTGGGCCCTTTTCCTCTTTTACTCATTAAGCCTCAGTCGATCTACCCTAGAATGTGAGGGTCAGGCCAGAGAATCGCTGCCATGCATCGGTCACTCAGTTTTGTCAAGAGCTCAGCAGTGAGCTAACAGCTGCTTTGTAAAAAGGGAATGTCTGGTAGTGGAGTTAGCACGGCACAAGACCTCAAGGGTTGCTTTTAGTTGGAGGTCACCTCTGTTTCCCATCATCAAAATCATCAGGCACAGAGACTTACACTCATAGGTGTCATGAGGCTATGAAGCCTCAAGAGTAAAGCATGCACTGTTGCATGTACTGCTTGCTGGGCAGATTCCACACAGCATGTTGGTTTGGGCCCCCCACCCCCACCCCCGCAATGCTAATTTACAGGTTACATGATATAAAGACCAGAGGGAAAGTCCAAGGGAGGCATGCACTATCCTTATTACCCAGGGTCGAATATGGCTCTGGGCCTCTACGTGGGGGCTGTGGGAGCAGGGACAGTTTTTCCTTATCTGCACGACCTTGAGAAGGGCAGAGAAGGTTCTAAGCACAAGCTAAACCAATGAGGGTAGGTTCCGAGCAACAGCGCAGTGGGACTGCAACTGGAGACAGGGTTAGGGCCAGGAAGCAGTGACTGTTATGGTGAAGCCAGAAGCTGCAGTATCTCCATGCTGAGAGGGGGACACTGCACTTGTTCTCCTTTCTTTCCCTTTTAAAGGACAGTTTGAAGATCTGGAGGAAAAGTAGGAAATCCATTAATACACTGGTCAGGATTTCAGGATTGGAGAACCAGAAAGGATGGTTTCCTTGCTTCACATTGTTCCTCAGAGACAAAATGTGTACATGCAATGGGAGAAAACACGTTTGATCACTTAAATATCTCTTGCTTCATTTCTTTTCTGAGGACCAATAAAAGATAGTAAGGACTCAAGGTAAGTGGCTATCAGTCGAGTGTCAAAACTAGATGGATTTTGTGTTCAATAACAAACTGCAATTTATGGCAGTAGCCTCTCAAGGTAATACATTCCAGTCTCCTAATTTAACTGGCCTGCCATCTAATGACTGGTCATTTCTTTCTAAAATACATGCCAGTTTTCCAGATGTACTCAGACCTTCCTAATCAGTCTGATACACTTTATTTCACATCATTAAATCCCATGTCACCCTCATATTGTCTATTGACTTATTCTGCTTTTTGCAACAAGCACTAACCTTGAACAGATAATGTTAAATATGTAGTAACTAAATTCTACTGGTGCCCATGTTGCCTCAAAGCAAGGTAGCTTCCAATATTCTCATTTAATGGGCATCGAATGTGTAAGTGCATACTGAAGAGTCTTAGGAGCAACTGAAATAGAAAATAACCGGACTCTAAAACTCAGTTAATATATTTGGCTGATGCTGGTATAAGTAGTAGCTACATATACAGATTTCTCTAAAATGCTAAAGTCAGCTAAACACTGTTATTCATATTCAAAATACAAGCATACAAGAGAACCAGGCCAGGCTGAATAATCACAGAAGACAGAATGGATCAGTTTACTTTGCCTTTAAAAAGTCACTAGAGAGCATTGCTCTGACAAGGCTGATTTAGACAGTAAACAATGATCTACTTACATTATTGTAGAAAGGATATCCATGAGATCTAGGTTAACAAGCTATAAAGCACATTTTTATTGCTTAAAGCAGCAACTCAGAATAGTTTGAAGTAAAAACACTTCTATTTTTAAACTACTGCAACATTTAAAGCTGGGTTTTCAATTTGTCAACTTATCTAAAAAACTGAATATAATAGCCTGATTACTGGCAAGCAGAATTCAAGGAAAGATTTTTTTTTTAATGGATCAATGGTGTAGAAAATTTGGTATCATCTGAACAGACTTAAAATAGAATGTATTTTATAGAACAATATAGAGTTCTTCATTACTGTAACTACCTTGATGAACGACAGCTAAAACATGTGCATCAAAGCCTGAGGGCTCTAACGGCTTATCGGGTGAGAGGAATACCTTAACCAATCCAGTGCTACCTTCACAGTGTCATTATCAAGTGGCTATTACAATGCTCATGTTTTTGACAGTTTTGTACTTGTCTGTCACAGAGCAGTTGACTCTAATGCCAAAATTAGATTTAATAGGAGAGCCCCTAATCTGATCACCATGCCAAACTGATGGTGTCATGGAGGGTGTTATTGGGAAATACAGACCTATGTTCTCTTTCTTTGCTAATTCCTGTAAATCCTAGTCTTCTTCCCTACTTGGGCTGCAGCTAGATCGGGTTGCTTCGGGAAAGGGTTGCTATAGCAGAAAATTCGATAAAAGAGTTTTGCCTTTTCATTCGCTGGCTATTGGGTGTTCCAAAACTGAAGGACTCCAACCAGGAAACCAATGATAGCTTAAGGAAATGCCTCCAACCCCTCGGACCTCCAGGCAGCACTCTCCAGAGCGGACAAGGGGAGCCGCACCTCTGCCCTTGCTGTCTTCCCTGTGAGGTCAGGGAGTGGAGAGGACATCAGCCTGAGAGAACAATGACCTGACCCTCTGTCCTGGGAAACAGCCGGGTCAGGACAAATCCTGGTGCAAGCCGGCGGGGATAGGCAAGGCTGTGCCTCACATGCAGATGCAGGAGCCCGAGGGCCCTGAGGGTGGCCAAGCCCAGACTCCGTGATGCCAGAGGGATGCAGAGGCAGTATCCTGGAAGCTCGTGCAGGCTGCCTCACACTTGAGTTTACACAGCGCAAGAAGAGGTGCTGGACGACTTGGACTTCTGTCAGGGAGGGGTGTGACCGAGGCTCCAGGCTGCAGAGATACCAGCAGGATAGCCCACATCCACTCTACCCCTAACCCCAGGGGACGTGTTCAGGGGGACAGTTGGGCAAGACCAGAGCTTCCTAAGATTATCTCAGGATTCAACCTCAACTGTAAGAAGAAAATAGTTACATTTTTTAATGCTTTACATTATATCTTGGGATAAATTTATACTGAAATAGCAATTCTTTCACTGTGAATATCTGTAGGAAGTTTGACAGTGACATTTCCAAATAGAGACCACCATGGGAATGCCCTAGCAATGACTGAACTCACATCCAGTACAGTACAGAACCTTCTGTCCTCTCATCATCGAGACCCCATGTACGCAATAGCATTCAATGTTGGTTTTTCTCTAGGAGATCCCAAAGAATACATCAGACATCATCCCCCCATTAGCCACTCAAGTCATTTTCCACTCAACTTACAACCACTGACAATCAGGGAGGAACTTGCTTCAGCTGGTTTGCTGGTAGCACACACTTCTATAATGCAACACAATCATTCGAAGGTAAGTGGTGCTAAATTATTATTCAGTAGATAATCTTTCTTTCTTTTAACTAAGAAATTACTTAAGTGACAAAAAAATATTATCTAGAATCTATTACTCTTGTTTCTTCGTGTTCACCTTCAGGAAAAATCCAAGGAATGTGGCCAATAACTATAAAGGAGTAGATACTATAATAACACACTGTCCTCTAGATCCATGCAACAAAACGAAGCCATGAAAATAAATTTCCTATGACTTAAAAATAAGTAGTCAAAACTTTCAAAAACAGCATACACCTGAAAATCATAAAGTCACTCTTAGCGACAATGAGCCACAGTGCTGTCGGGAGTGTTGACTCTGCATCGCCCACTCCTGCCCTGCACAGTTGAAAGGTTCTCTTGAAGAGACTCCCCGACAGATCTCTCAACTTTCAGGAAGGCTGGGCCAAGAGTATATATTAAGTCATGGGGGAGTTCATCAGGTTCACTAGATATATAAGAACTAAATGTGGTTTTGAAAAAGAAAAGCCCAGAATAAACAAGGACACTGATCAGCCCAGGAAGGACACAGCTGCTGAGAAGGCAGTGGAGGGGGAAACCAGCTCTCAGTCTGAGGACAGATGCCCAGAAAGTCCAGAGGACAACCATGAGACAAGGAGGTCGAGAAAGACAAGGGAAAAAAGGGCTTCTGGGACAGGGCTGGCCATAATGCAGTCCAACTCTGCAAAGCCGTGCTCAGTGCAACGTTGTACATGGAGTTACTGCAGCAAGGGTGCAAGGACCAACATTTAACTCAGAAAAGTATGGAGTTACGATGATGGCAGCACCTTTAAAAGGCTCAGTGCACAAGTAATATCCAGCCAGCTCCTCTATCCCTAAAGTTAAGCAAGTTATTCAGTAAATGCATATTGACTGACCAGAATGCAGAGAATTTCTGGTCCCTGTAAGAGTGGGTGACATGGCACAATTTCAGTATACTTAACAGAAGCCCGACTTGTGCGATGCTAATAAGTAAGTCTGGACCCCTGAAATCTGTGTCTAGACGCACTCAGTGTTGAGTGTTGAGTCAGGTTAATTATCGTAAAATAGCAAAATACATATAAATACCAACGACCACACACAGATATGCAGATACTAATCTATGGGAGAGGATGCCTTGATAACACTTGTTATTTTATATTTCAAGGTCATCATAAATATTTCATTCATTCATTCTTTTTTTTTTTTTTTTGAGAGGTTTTTGCTATAGGGTGTGTGTACTAGCCAGAAAGACAGAGAGAGACAGAGAAACAGAAAGCGAGAAATCACCTCCCAGGGGGAATGGCCATGCCTCAATCCCTTCTCCTCCATTCTCCTCTTGGGATCCTGGGCACACACGTACATGAGTCTGGCGTGAGTTTAAGCCACCGGGTCAGGAACTTGAACTGCGGTCGACTACATGGGAGTCCAGCGACATAGCCATTATGCCAACTGCTGATCCGCAGTTTTAATTAAATACAAAGCATTTATACCACACACTATGGGTCACTAAAGCACATGAAAGAATCGTAAGTTGGGTAATTAGATTTTTTGTTTCTATGTTTGTTAGGATAATAATTTCAAATTTATAAAAAGTTGCAAATACAAAAAGGAGTGAAGATAATTTCCATAGTCCTCATAGCCTTGACCCAAATTTGCTTACTGTTAATATTTTGCCCCATTTGCTTTATAATTTGCTATCTCGCTATCATCTATCATTTAGCTCTGTGTACATGTATATATATATATATGTATATATATATATTTATATTGTATATACACATACTTCTAAAAAATCATTATATATACTCTGAATCATTTAATGTTTGCTGAGTAAGTACTTAACTTGCCCTGAAGCCTGAAAAATATTAAGACACTGATAAAATTAAAAATGTAATTTATAAGAAAATAATAAAAATAAAGGGCTGTCAGGTGGTGTGGAAGTTAAGGTGCGGGATTCCACATGGCTGACTCCGCAGTTGGAGTCCTGAACAGTGGGCCTGTGTGCATGGGTGTCCAAAATCTTGAGAGGAGAAGGGATTGTGATGTGGCCATCACCCTGAGTGGTGATTTCTCACTTTCCCTTTCTCTTTCTCTGTCTCACTCTGACAAGCACACATGCATAAACTGTAGATAGCAAAAACTAAAACAAATAGGTAAATAAATAAACAAACAAACACAAAATCTCTAAACTGGTTAACATCATGAACACCAAGTCAGTAAGCAAAGAACTTGAATGAGCTATGTCATGAGAAGAACAAAAGAGGAATTTATGTTTATTGGGCATTTGCAATATGCCAGATATTTGATATATTATCAGAAAATATGTATTTATATTTGTGTGAAGCAAACTTTCAAGATCTAAAAAATTAAATAGTGGCACTGACAAAACATCAGAACTCCATCACAAAAGGCATGAGAGGGGAGACTGCTTGTTAGTGGCTGTTTCTATGAGCCAGAAAGTTTACATGGTACCAGCAAAGTTGCCTTTACAATGATATGACAGCATACTTTGAAAAAAATCAAATAAAGTAATTAGTAATCACTAAAAAAACTGGAAGTGATAGAATAAAACATAGGAATTTAAGTCTGATTTTAATGATTTAAAAATTAGTTTCATTTATTAAATAATAATTGAATGCCTATGGCTAGCTATAATTCCAGGGCTGGCGATACAAGAGCGAAACTGAGATCTCTGCCAGTGACGGTCCCAGCTCAGACGAGGTATCGAGACTGGCTGAGAGCTTCCATCACATGGTCAATGTTCACAAACACGCTACACTCTGCCCCAATACCCCCAACCCAGTGATTTAATTTGGGACTCTGGGAGGGGGTAGTGAATAACACTTGAAGGTAATGAGTGCTAAGGTGGGGAAGAGGAAGAGCAAGGGAAGTATGACCTAGGTCAGAGATGGCTTCTTTGAGTCACTTGAGTTTGAAATTGGAAAAAGGACTGGAGGTGCAGGAGAAATGCCCTGGGCAAAAGCCTGGTTGCAAAACAAAACATTTTCTCCAGGTGTGAGTTTCTAAGGAGTGATTCTTATCAGAACTGAGCTTCTCTTCTCTTCAGGATTCATACCCAAGGGGTGTACTCCATTTTCCCAAGACAATAAAATAAAAGAGCCCCCGAAATCTGCTGTGCCCATTGAGAGAGCTCCCTGTGTTTCCTCCGCCCACATGGAAATTTACAGTGCACACCTTTGCAAACTTTTTTAACGTAAGTATTGGGAAGACATTTTCGATATCTTTTTTTTAAAAAAAAAAAGCATTTTTAAGTATTTTTAAATTTAATTTGAATTATTACTACTATTTTTTAAAATTTGACCAGAGAGAGAGAGAAAAAAAGTGAGAAAGCAAGCTGCCAGGTCTGGTTCTCAAACTGTGGTTACCCATGTGGGAGTCCAGCACCCTAACCACCACACCACCTGCTGGCCCCTACACTTTCAAAATCTTATCTGCATGTGCTAATTGGTGCACTGACAGCCATCTTTCTGCCCTCCTACTTTATATTTCCCTTGGACTGGAAATTGGAAATACATTCATTTTTCAAAAGCACTTAACTTTGTTGCGGGTGTATGTGTGACAACTTGAGAGCGGGACCTCATCTGAAGTCCTAAAGGAAAAGAGGTTCGTTCATGAGCAGCAACCATGTGAAGTTTGCTCACTGTGAGGACAGCCGTCATGCCACCCCTAGAGGACAGCTCTAAGCCAAAAGATGCCAGGGTTTTAGGTTTAATATAGATGGTCCCAACTTATAGTGCTTTAACTTATGATTTCTTGACTTTACAATGGATTTATTGGGGTATTAAATGCATTTTCAAGTTACAATATTTTTGATTTAGGATGGATTTAGAAGTAACCCATGGTAAGTTGACTTACTGTGCTTATGTCCTGATAAGCCCACTGTAAGTATGAAATACCATAAGTCAAAACTATATTGAATACCCTGATCACTCATCATAAGATTGAAAAATCATGTCTACCCACGGTAAGTCAGGGGTTGTCTGTACTACCCATAGGTGCAATCTAAAGAGTCTAGTGGACACACTGGAGCTTGCTGAGACTGGTTCACACACCACCCTTTTCAATCTAATTTTCTATCTGGATACAATGGTCGGCATCACCATTAGCCAATACTAAGACCAGGATAACAATATCTATATCTACACTCTATCCAGTATCCTGTGGCTCTCTGCAGATGTACACACGGGGTGAGCGTGGCTTTCCGTGTGCAACTACTGCATGTGAAGCAGCAAGGGGGCAGTTCGTCCCTGCTGCAGGCTGTACCTCACATCCTTGACCTGACTGGTGGGAATGGAGCCTTGCATCCATGCGGCCACATCAAATTTCAAGTAATGGTCAGTTTTAGGGTACCTTGGAAGAAAAATTCTGGCACGATTTTTTTTTTACTGCATATTTTTGTAAAAGGTATAAAGGCATAACAGTTCATAGAAATTTAACGTAAGTTTTATTGAAAAAGAATATAAATTTTCATTTTATCTTTTTAAAGTATTTTTACTCAATAATCATAGCTGGCCTTACTCTCTCTAATCTAGTGCTGGAAGGTACAGCACATCATATGTTGCTGTTTTTGTTCACGGACAGCAGAACCTGGGCTGAGTGCTGCTGTCGCCTTCAGATATTCAAAGCCCTACAAGGTGCTCATTCTTTTGCAGTGTATTATGTGATAGACTTTGTTCTTTTTTCTTCCTTAGCTTTTTCTACAATAAACAGAAATACATGCTGGTATTGCAATATATCTAACAAAGGTCTTAGGTGAATCTATCAAAAACCAATGTTATGTGATGGATAATTCTCTCCTGTAGATTCCAGTGAGGGGCCTGGCCGTATCATCCACCAATTCCCAGGTGATTGCCTTTTATATGACAGATGTTAAATAAATGTTTGCTGATTGAATTAAAATCCAACAGTTCCTAGGGCTGCTGCATTTTATCCTGGGATGACAAAGCAAGTTGAAATTGGAGGTGAGAAGATCAGACTTATGCCTCCCCAGAACACGCCTGCCAGCTGGAAATTCATTTCCATAGAAGCAGGCATTAAGGCAACAATTTCCATGTCTCTGTTTCCTTCCCTGTTGGCAGTTCCCTCTGTTCACTCTCTCCCTTATCAGGATCTGCATCTATTGTGGAGAACAAGGGTCTGGGGTGGGGCTTGGCCTTGACACAGAAGGGGAGAGGCTACCACATACTAGTATCTACCACGTGCCAGGTACCCTGCTACATGCTTTAAGAATCTTTCCCTGGGACCAGCAGTTAGCGTAATGGCTATGTCACTGGACTCCCACGTAGTGGACCGTGGTTCGAGTCCCAGACCCGGTGGCTTTAAACTCACGCCGGGCACGTGTGTGTGGTGCCCAAGATCCCGGGAGGAGAATGGAGGAGAAGGGATTGCGGTGTGACCTTCCCCCCTGGGGAGTGATTTCTCGCTTTCTGTCTCTCTGTCTCTGTCTGTCTGGCGAACACACGTGCCCTATAGCGAAAACCTTTCCAAAAAAAAAAAAAGAATCTTTCCCTCACACTCCTAGAGACCCTTTATGAGGAAAGTACCTTCTCAGTATGTCAGGAAACTGAGAGTCAGAGGAATGACTTACTCAAGTCCTGCTCTTTGTATTCTGTTCCACAGTCCTGGGCAGGTGGTTTGACCACCGTCTGCCTTACCTACTAGTAGACTGAAAGCTACAGCTACAACAACCAGTCCACAACCTGGCACAGAGTAGGTGCTCAATAAGTACTAGTTGAATAAGTGAATTAATGAAGTCTCCTATTTACCTTAACCACTGACTAAAACCTTTACTAAATCATTGACTTTGTCCTATCTTGAATTCATCAAGCATCTGTGTACTGTGCAGGTAGCTGGTTGATGCAAATGAATAAAGTAGTCAGCAACAACTGACGCCTGCTGCTTGTGTTCCTGAACTTAGAGGCGGGGTTCTGGACACAGACCTGAGTACCAGGCAAACTGTAAAAAATCAGTAAAAAATCACATGGTGACAATGTTACTTTTTGCTCAAGAATGTAATAAAACTTTAAAAACTAAACTTTTGAACAAGAAGGGGAGTCAAATACATTCACCGTATTGTCTTTTGTGCTATCTTCTCCCTTTATTAAAGGCCAAGTTCTATAGAACAGTGAATTAAGGCTCTTAATGAAGGTTAAAAAAAGTCTCTGTCTCTTCTGGCACAATTAGCAATGAAGTATTTATTTTATAATATACATTTTCCATGAAGCTTAATAGCATTCCTCGTGAATTGACAGAGAAATACATGGGGGTTTAATTTTGAGGACCATCATGTAAAGATTTCTGTAGGTAAGGAAGGCTTTTAGACTGTGTTGGAATGCTCTGAGATCCCTTTGTATGCAATTACATGTCACAGGAAAAGCAACATTTAGTGAATAAAAATTTAAGTAGTACTAAAATTTTAATATTAAAATACAGTCATTTTATAACAGCAATAGTATTTATAGGACACAAACTAAGGAAAGAGAGACTTTTTTAGTTAAACTTGTCTCTATAGTCATTGTTCCTCTCAGACATAGAATAATGTGAAGCTTATGTAATACATTAATCTTCACAACATATGAATCATGGTAAATTACAAGCTAAAAACAATGTACTGGGTGAAGTCCAAGGATTAATTTTTTATTTGTCCCCTATGTGTTAGCTATATCTTCACAGACCAGAAAAATTCCAAATTTCCCTAAAAGTATTTTTAAAAATTGTAACATATAACATAAAGAATAAACTTTGTAAAGACAGACGGATATACAAACAAATACAGATGAGAAAAAAAATCAGTCTATTCAATATTTGTAAAAGCAAACCAAACACTTCAGAAAAGTAAAATATTTAGCCTTTGTTTATTAAAATGTTTATTATTGCTTTATTCAAGAAATAACTCATAAAAAAGGTTGTAGATTTGTAGAAGAAACATTAAAAATTAAGTTTATAATAATATTTTCTTCTCATTATTATTCAATTTTTAAAACTATTGTTATAATTTAATATCTCTTACTTCAATGTAATAACATTAATTTTTAATTACATTGTGAAAATGTGCATTGTGATATAGCATCTTACCCATCCTAATAGGTAAAAACATCTAAAATTGTTTATCATTTCCCTAATATTAAAACAGTCTCAGATTTTAGTCCACTGATATTATGCTCTTTGCTCCTTCTATTATAACTCACAAGTACATTCTAAATTCTCTATTTAAATAGTTAAATTAAACTACCTCTATTCTCAGGTAAAGTTCCAAAAATAATGTTATAAGAAATCATTTATAGCACTCAACTTAGTTGCCATGGTGACTGTTGCTACCTAATAGTTTAGGGATAGGAAACTGTTCATTGGTAACTATAATTCTGTAAAGAAAACGAATACTTGCCCATCTTACTTTTTTAATAAAAAGCAAAAAAATTTTCTGATATTTTATAAGCATATTGAGAAGGATGCTATTTATAACCAAAAAAGATTACACAATGTTTCCTTAAACTATTTCTGTCAGATATAAAATATCAGCTGCATATCTGGTCCCATCAGCCCACATCTGACTGAGGACTCCTGCATATTAAAGGGATGTGATACACACCACAAAGAGAGACGCATTCCAAGTTCCGACCACTCTGATAGGTTGCTACCTGCGGGGAGTTGTCTCTGTGCTCTTGGAGGGCAAGAAGAAGAAGAGTGATGGTTTCCAGTGGAGTCTGGAGTCTCACTACCTCAGCCTCCTTTCCCGTTCTGACTTACTTCCCGTCAGAAGAAAGCTTTAGTGTGGCTTAATGTCTTCTCTGAATCCACTTACAACAATATTCCACTTGCAACTAATCTCCTTTGGAGATTAGCCTCTATAATGGTGGCAGTGAATATCCGACCTCTGCCCCCCCCCCAGATGGTACACCCACATGGATACAGAAATACACAGGAAGCATCACAACACACATGATTTTTGCACGGCGAAGGAGGTGAAGGAAGGAACAGCGAGCTGGAGGCCATTATGAGATGTGGGCAATGTGTAAAAATGTTCCTTTTTATCACTGCAGTTCACTTCAGACAAACAGGATGTGGAACAACTGAAGACAGACCCAGAAGCTCAAACCTCAGGAAAATGGAAAAAAAAAAAAAAAGAATAATTCTAAGACTGAACAGTCAGTAAGCATTTAACAGATCACACTGGAGGAAGAAACCCTCCCTAGAAATGCAATTGTTAAAGACTATTTAAAAATCAAACTTGGATCATTAACAGATTGCTGGGCTGGTAAGTCTGTATTTAACGTAATCACTGCAAGTCAGGAACACAAGTATCGTGGCAGAGTTTTTCTGGAGAAGCCAACTTTGGACAAAGATCCCATGTCACTTAGAGGAAGAGGACAGGTCACTCAGATAGAGCCTGTCTAAGACCAAAATAAATAAATAAATAAAATTATGAATGTGGAGTGTACAAACACCATATTACACAGGAGTTACAGTTGAAACGGTCGTGTGTGGATGTGCATGTGTGTGTGAATACCTGTGTAGATTCCACACACCATTTCCTTTTTTTGCTGCCAGGGGCTTGTGGGATGATTCCAATTGGCCTTTCCCCACACTGAAGAGATGAAATCTGATCAAGAGATTTGGGGAAGTTCATTAGGCAGAGCATTAAAGGAGAGAAATAAACAGCTTTCTGGTCAAGACTACCTGGTTCCATGTGATTTTTCCTAAGAGACCTGACTTCGAAGATAATTAGGCATCTCCCAATTTTATTCATTAGCTGGCACTTTGAAATGTTTAAGGAGGATGGGTGAGTATAAAATCCAGACTTCAAAATCCTAGTTCAAATTTCTAAATAATATAAAGAAATAAATTATATCCAAGCAGTTACAAAGTGGTAGGCCAATTGGCAGATAAAGTTTGAGGGGGAAGATTAAAAGTTTCTCTTATCAAGAAAAGCTCTTTGCTGAGTATTTATTTATTTATTTATTTTCGGAGAGGTTTTTGCTATAAAGGCATATGCACTCACCAGAAAGACAGAGAGAGACAGAGAAACAGAAAGTGAAAAATCACCCCTGGGGGGATGGCCATGCTGCAATCCCTTCTCCTCCATTCTCCTCTTGGGATCTTGGGCACTCACACACACGCACCTGGCGTGAGTTTAAGCCACTAGGTCCGGGACTTGAACCGCGGTCGACTACATAGGAGTCCAGCAACATACCCATTATGCCAACTGCTGGTCTGTCCAGTGACATAGCCATTATGCCAACTGCTGGTACCGCAATCTGAGCATTTAGAGAGGATAAAACTAAAGCTGAAAAATAAAAAAAATGTCTGGACTATTTGATAACCTGTCCTTCATCCTAGCATTTTTTTTTAAACTTTCTCATGTTTTTGCCTGATCTGTCTGATTTAGAACACAAAACAACTGAAAAACAGTCCATTACTATATTGAGTTCATGCAAAGTCCTGAAGTAATTGATGCTGTTAATATGAGGAATAACATGGAAGACCACAGTCAGAAGCACTACTCTTCAGCAGCTGTGAATTCTGCCCCAAGTGTGGTCCAGCTTATTGAAAAGGAGATGACATGTTATGAGGAGTCTCAGAGCGACTGTGCAGTTACTTGGCTCTCTCTCCAGATGAGTGGCAGGCAGCAATCCACAAACTAACCTTACTTTCTTTTCATGCCTAGTGTTGGGTTTGCAGGTCAAATTATTTTTAAGGCCATTTGATGATAAAAGGTGACTCCCTGAAAATTTCGGTGCCAAATTGGTTTTTAAGCAATCTGGGTTCAAGGAGGACATTTATCACATTTACAAATAGCATTAACTCTTCCCAGGGTAGTTCGAATACAATTTCATGTATCTATGCTTTAGTGCACTTAATGCCATTTAGGATCTAGTTTGAGTCTTAGAAGGTGATCCTGGTTTGTCTCATTGCTGCTTTCCTTCATGCCAAAACAATTACTGGTGACATCTAGCAAAGATCTCTAATGCACACGCTTCGCTTCCAACATTTTGACAGTTCTATGCTTTCCTGCTATTGACCAGATGACATCTATTAATAGTATTATATCAAGAACAATTAAAAAAACACCTTGCTGTCCTTCAGCAATATATTCAGAGCTAAGACATGCATATATTTATCAAGTGGATGAAAGTGAGGGTTTAATTAGAAGTAAGTTCTACCACTAAGATTTAGAAACACTGATATATGATTTACCTTTAATGAGTCCATCAGTATTTTACCTAGTTTCCACTACGGGCTGGGCACTGTCCTAGGTGCTGAGGAAGCCAGAAGCATGCCCTCATAGAACACATGGCCCAGAAAGCTAATTGCCCAGTAAGAACTCAAAGCCATCAGTTACCTGGAACACACTACTCTTGGGATTCACCATTCTCATTTATTTCTTTCTAACCATCTCTCACACATATAAGTTATACATTTAGATCAAGTGGGAAAACTTATAGGTAGAAAACTCAGGCTTAGCATTTATTTCCGGAATATGAATCGGAGTCATGCTTACATTCGTGCTGTAAAATAACTGTATTACACATTAAACTAGTTTATGTAACTTTCACATATTGAGTAATTATCTTTTTGAATACACTAATAAAATGAGCTTCTGATCTAGTGATAGTCAAGCCTTGAGGCCAAAATCATATAATAATAAGAGATGATAAGGTACTGTACTACATTTGAACGGTCGTTCCCTGAAACTCTACAAACTCTTTACAAACTGCCCTTGGTGATCACTCAAGCTTGTCACAAAAGTGGGCACGCATTCAGTGTAGGTGGGGAGGAGTGGGACTGAAAGTAGTTCCAAGGACAATGTGGATGTCTGGACTTTCAATTTATTTGGGAGGGTAAGGTTTCACTAAAATAATCCAATTATAGAAATTATCTTCATCCTTCCCTCTTCTTTCCTATTAAAGGATTCTTGTAATCTGTACCAGTTTCATCATAGTTTTAAGGAAATACCCTAATATACATATACATACATGTAAGTGTGTGAATAAATATATACGAGAGGGTCTTCTGAAAGTTCACAAAAATTGAACGTCAGGAAAAATATAGATGGATTTCAATTTCTTTTCTGTACCAAAATAAACTCCTACTTTAATTCCATTTTTCATTAATTTTGAAGTACATATATATATATATATATATATATGTGTGTGTGTGTGTGTGTGTGTGTGTGTGTGTGTGTATGT
>NW_006159840.1:3304409-3313116 GCF_000334495.1 Tupaia belangeri chinensis | reverse complement strand
TATATATATATATATATATGTGTGTGTGTGTGTGTGTGTGTGTGTGTGTGTGTGTATGTGTGTTGCTATTTTTCCTCAAAATTTGTTCAAAAAGGGACGTTAATTTTGAAGTACATATATATATATATATGTGTGTGTGTGTGTGTGTGTGTGTGTGTATGTGTGTTGCTATTTTTCCTCAAAATTTGTTCAAAAAGGGACCAGCAGTTAGCATAATGGCTATGTTGTTGGACTCCCACGTAGTCGACCGTGGTTCAAGTCCCGGATCCAGAGGCTTAAACTCATGCTGGACACGTGTGCGTGCGTGCCCAAGATCCTGAGAGGAGAATAGAGGAGAAGGGATTGTAGCGTGGCCATTCCCCCTGTTGGGGTGATTTCTCACTTTCTGTCTTTCTGTCTCTCTCTGTCTTTCTGGTGAGCACATGCACCCTATAGCAGAAACCTCTCCAAAAAAACCCAATTGTTCAAAAATAAAAATTGGTAGAATCAAAAATTTTAAATTGGACTTCACTAATATATATATCTCTATGTGTGCTTGTGTCTATATAGGTATATATATGCATGCACATATATATTTTTTATCTCTCTCTTTTTTCTAAGAGGCCACAAGACTGGTTGAAGAGGAGAGATTTGAAGATGGGCAATTTCTTCAAAGATAAAAGTGGGGGAATTATAGGTTTAAACATTTTCCTTCTTCATTCTCATTTCAACATAAATAATGCTTGAGAGATTTTTGCTATAGGGCATATTCACTCACCAGAGAGAGAGAGAGAGACAGAAAGGGAAAAACATATCACTCTCCCTCCCTGTGAGGGGGTTGGGGGGATGACCACACTGCAATCCCTTCTGTCCCATTCTCTTCGTGGGATTTTGGGCATGCACACACATGCTCCCAGTGTGAGCTTCAAGCTGTCGGGTTCAGCACTCAAACTGTGATCAACCACGTGGGAGTCCAGCGCCTTAACCACTATGCCATCTGCTGGTCCCATGATTACTTTTTGTTGGTATATGGTTGTAATAGTTATAGTAGGCTAGAATTTAGTTAATAGAAATAGTATTTATTTTGATTTTGGATTTACAGGATGAAGATATTTTAACCTTTCCTGACCAACTCAGCCCATACTGCTGTAATTTTGTCCACATCCTATGATACTACAGGCCTAGATGTTCGTTCACAGCTGTGCCTCAGCATTTAAAATGGTTCCTGGTGCATGAGGCTCCAGTGAACTTAGGTGTATAGATTCCAAAAATGAGAATGTGGGAGGATGGAAGAGACTGCTGGAGAGCTTTAAGCCAACAACCTTTCGTGAGTCTAGCTGCAGTAAAGCTGATAACACATTAACTTGATCAATCACCAATATTTCCCCCAATTTGTGGTCAGTCTCTTTATTGCTGTCTGTTACTGTTTCTACACTGTAATGGTGAGCACAGGGGATCCAGCATTCCAAACACTGGCTGGCTGATCCATCCCCTGATGCTTCCTAACACTGGGGTTTTGAGAGTGTTTAACTTCCCTCTCCAATCCTGAGCTTCCTCATCTGTAATATGGAAAACATAACATGATGGTTTGTATAGTATTGTTAAAGTCAAAATTAGTTTACTAAGAAAATATAGTCAGTAAATCATAATCTTAAAAAAAAGTTTATATTTTTTTAAGTAACTGAAAATATTTTATTGAGAAATAGGCTTCAAGATAACTACAAGTATTTGTTTTCTTTTCTTTCTGTTTTTCTTTTTGAAATTACTGCTGGTATTAAAAACAGACCATGTACCAGAATGTGTAACTCATAGTTGAGTCCTTTCACACTAACATGGAATTCCAGCAAGCTCTACTGCTCTGAGGCATGGGAAGAGCACTCTGACTAATCTTATTGCTGTTATCTCTGTGGTGCTAAGTGATACTCTTCAGTTTAAAAAGCACTGTTTGCACTTAGAGTAGCATCAGCAGCCCTCCTGTATTTCTGTGATACCTTGGAGAAATACATTTCACTGTATAGAATTAGCACATCTTTACAACTTGGAATGGTAACTTCATTCAAAAAACACCTTAATAAAATATATATGGATAATATAAACAAATCTACTTATGGGACCTATTAAGTACAAATCAAATGTAAGAGTATAATTATACTTTAAACTGTAAATACTATGAAATTCCTAAAAGGACTGGCTTTTTGTGTTAGACAATATTTATAAAACCTTCTCTGATCAACTCATCCCCATACTGTTTTAATTTTGTCACCACAATGAACAGTTTTTAAAATTATGATTTTTTTAAATTAAGTGACTCATTGTCATCTCCCACTCCTCAAACAACTTTCCATACTACAGGCCTTGATGTTAGTTCACAGCTGTGTTCCAGCCTGACAATGGTCCCTGGTGCATGAAGCCCCAGTGAATTTAGGTGTATAGAAATGGAAAGATGAGAAGGCGGGAGGATGGAAGAGACAGACCACAGGAAAGCTTTAACCCAGCAACCTTTTGTGAGTCTAGCTGAAGTAAAACTGGTAACATAACTTTGACCTTTATTACATCCAGAAATTTCTACCCTATAAGAACCACTTAAAAGTTATGAACCCTATAAAGAACCCTATAAAGTTTTGGTATCTTTATTCCCAAAGATATGAAATAAAGAACATAAAAATATAAAATATTTCTTCAGAGCATACACAGAAAAAAAATTTGTGTGTGGAGGGAAATCACATTGGTGGATAAACAAGAAGCTATAATAAAAACTTACTGGGATATATCCCTAAAGAAAAAGTTTAAAAGATTAAAAGAGTATTGTAATAATCCATGTACAGCAAACAATACTAGATAGATATCCTTTGTTGAACATTTAATAATGATTGGACTGTGCACTAATTGCTTTAAATGCATTCCCTGTAAATACAAAATAAACAAATGAAACATGTACTTAAATAATGTGAGGACCCTTCACAGTGAGTAGATAGTCATCTCAAAGTCCAGGGTAATAAAACCCAGGGAGAGGCACAGAAGAATATCCCCCTTTCAAGCCTTTATTGTTTCTTTATTTTATTTATTTACACATTTCTTCCAGAAATGAGACAGAAAGAGAGAAACAGAGAGAAACAGCATCCCCCAACAAGGCCTACATGGAGATCCACCTCTAGCTTCAGCTAGGTTACAGGCATGCACAAGCTTATTAGTGCACTCTGGAAGGCCTCTGGATGCAAATCCAGAACTTTCCCATGTGGGTCAGCCTTGCCGAGTGTTGTGTTTTACATTGAGCCACTGTCCACTATTCCAGGTCTTTAAAATGAGGACCTACATCTTCCCTAGATGGTCTCTCACTGTATCTTCTCCCTCAGCTACTCTATGATTGGTCTTATTTTTATAAAACAATTCAGGCTACAATTCTCTAACATAGCAATCAAGAGAAAAATAGGGAATGTTAAATAATCACACAAAATATTCCGTATACTCGCAAGAGGACTCATATTTTCAGGTAAATGTTTATGATTTACAAGTTATTATGTTTAATTAGTTTCAGAGTAATAACAAAGAATTATGGAAGAATATTCTTTGTTGAAATGTAATTTTATTCTGCATATGGTATTATTGATAATGAATTTATCAAGAATCAGACTTTGCAACTACTACTTACAACTTTTTAGCTTTCTTATTTTCAAATTATATTAAACATAAATCTGTTACATCTTACAAACTCCTTAGAAAACTTGTAAGGTATTAATTTTGTCATGGTAAACAAAGCCCCCATAACCTGCCATGCCTTCTTGCAACTATAGCATTTACCTTAGCGAGGGCAAGGCATACATTCATTAGTGCCCTACTTATCTCTGCTCGGAACACAAAAACTGTGCTTTTTTCCTAACAATAGGCTGAATGAGAAAGTAAACATGATGGAAATTAAATCTCATAAAATATGGATTAGTGTACACAAAACTAATAAGATACCATGGACTCTACATCTTTTTTACTCTGATTTATTATTTCCAAATAATAAATTTCAGCCTTTTGCAGATAAGGTAGTCTAGTGGGGTATGCTCTGAAAACATGCACTAAGACTTTAAGGATATGTTCAATTGACTGAATCACAGTATCGAGGAATATTCAGAGCCAGAAGGGAACCTCACAGTCAACCTAGCACAGCCCTTTTTACTGATAACAAAACACATTCACAATTATTTGGAGATTTTCCTTTGTTGCTGTTCAGTAACCCCCACCCCCACCTCTTTGCCTTCTCCTTACCTACTTCCTGTAAAGACCGGCATCATGACAGACAGCAATGGCACATGAAAATAAACAGGGTCAGCCACGGTGGTGCAGTAGCAGTGCAATACTCCGTGATGCAGAGACCACATGGGAGTGCCCCAAGTTCATGTCCTGAGCCCTCTCTGTGCATAACACGCTCATGCATATGTGCATACCTGTGTGTGTGAGCTTGACTGTCTTAGGGGGTGCTGGGTGGTGGCATGAAGACCTTGTTGGGGGTGCCTCTCACTCTCTCTCAGAATAAATAAATAAGTACACTTTCTGTAAAAATGAAGAATAATTAACAGTGCCAGGCATTCTAATTCAGACCTTTATATGTACGCTGTGATTTCTCAGTGGCCATCAAGGTTAATTTAGTCTCTATAAAAGAAATCTAGGAGTTATTTGGTTTCTGATTCTAGTGAATTTGGGAGGGCCTGTGTTCTTCTTTGGCAATGAATTCAGTGTTAGTTTGTGACTGTGCAACAGTCCAACTAAGTCTCTATAGCTCTTATTGAGTACTTACTGTGTGCCAAGTACTATGCCAAGCACTTTCCTCACAGCCTTAAGATATGGCATATTTCTTCTATTTCAGAGAAGCAAAACTGAGGTCAAAAAAGGTAATTGCCTTGGTTATGGTCAGTCTAATAATAAGTGGAGAAGCCAGATTTTAAACAGGGCTGCCCTAACGCAAAAGCACATTGTGTTTCTGGGCAGCATACTGCCTTTCATCTTGCAGAGATTAAGGCAGACTCAACTCCAGGACAGCTCCAGGAGCAATATGGTGTATCTTCTGATTCCAAAAGGCTGTGTGCTAATCTATCTCTGTTACTGGTTCAAAGGTGCCTGAAACTCCCTGTAATAAAGGCTCTTCCTTATGGAATTAGAGATCAGACTTAAAATGCAAATAGTTTGGGGGCCAGCAGGTGGCATGGTGGTTAAGGCGCTGGACACTCCCACATGACCCACCACGGTTCGTGTCCTGGACTTGCTGGTTTGCTTTCTCACAATCTTTATCTCCATGTGTTTGTCTTTCTCAGGTCAAATAAAATAAATGAATGAACTAATAAAATTAAATAAATAATTCTTTTAAAAAAGAAAAAATACAAATAGTTTGAGCTACCAGGTGGCATGGTGTTTAAGGCACTAGACTCCCACGTAGCCAATCGCAGTTTGAGTCATGAACCTGGTGCCTTGCCTTCTAACTTTCTCTCTCTCTCTGGGAGTGTAAGTGTCCTATAATTAAAACAATAATAAATAAAATTAAATAAATATTTTTTTAAGAGAGAGATTTTTGCTATAGGGTGCATATGCTCGCCAGAGAGACAGAGAGACAGAATGTGAGAAATCATTCCCCAGGGCAGATGGCCACACCACAGTTCCTTCTCCTCCATTCTCCTCTTGGAATTTTGGGCGTGTATGTATGCACACACACCCGGCGTGAGTTTTAAGTTGCCAGGTCCAGGACTCAAACTGCAGTCAACTATGTGGGCATCAAACAATGTAACCATTACACCATCTGCTGATCCCAAATAAATAATTATTTTAAAAATTACAAATAGGGAAAAATGCTATCTTGACCCCATCTGGAGACCAGTTCAAGCTCGCAGCATTACTGGACACCAGACTGCCTGTGGCTGCCGGCCCTAACTGCCGAGACCCATGGCTCATCCCCCACCTCCCTACTCACCTTTGGACTTCAGGTTTGTGTCTTGGGACTTTAAGATGAACTTGCATCCCTCCCTACCCCACCTGGAGACGGGTTCAAGCTCGCAGCACTGCCAGACACCAGGCTGACCTGGCTTACCCTTCCCACCCCTTCCACTTGCCTTTGGACTCTCAGAACTTTCGTTGTTTTGAATAGCAATATGCATGCATACTCTTTTTTTGTGCTCCTGAGGTGAAGTTCATTAGCTCAGTTGAAGGCTCATCACTCTTTAGAAACAGAGAGGACTTTACATCACCCAGGACCTGTGACAACAGTGCAGGGTACTACAGAGCAACAGGGAGGCAGACCAGAAGAGAGATCCCCAATTTTCTACTCCTGCACAACTTTGAACACTCAAAGTTACCTTGAATAAGTTAGGAAGTAATGTATAGATCACCAGATGACTAGGAACAATCACAGAGGCACAAAAAGTATGAGAAACCAACAAAATGTCTCTCCCCAAGGGAAAATGTCAATCCCATATCATCCACAGACAACACAATGGACATTGTGGACATGTCAGATAAGCAATTCAGAATATTTGTAGGAACCAAACTGAGATGCAAGAGAAAAGAGAGAAGAGCTCCAGAAGATGAGGAAGTTCTTTCATGATTTGAAAGAAGAAATAGAAACTTAAAAAAGAATTAGATGGAACTATTAGGGATGAAGAATGTGATATAGGAAATTAAAATCTCTCTCAAAAATATTAAAAGAAAATGAAGATTAGATCACACAGAAGATCAAATCTCAAATGTAGAAAGCAAAAACTCTGACCTAGAAAAAATTATCAAGAACATTGATAAAACAACCAAGAAAAATGAGGATAATATATGAGGAATACTGGATACCATCAAGTGCCCAAACATCCAGATAATTGATATCCCAGAAGAGGAAGAAAATAATAAGGGCATTGATAATTTATTCCATGAAATCCTGGAAGAAAACTTTCCAAATCTAGAAAAGCATTCAAATATTCAGATCCAAGAAATTAATAGGACCCCTAATAGAATCAACCCAAGAAGATCCTCTCCAAGGCACATCATAGCCAGATTGGCAAAAACAACAGAAAAAGACGATACTAAAATTGGGGAAACATCAAGTTACTTACAAAGGTCATCTAATCAAATAAACATCAAACCTCCCATCAGAAACAATGCAGGCAAGGAAAGAATGGGGAAATGTAGTCAAAGCATTGAATAAAAAAAAAATTTCAACCAAGAATACAATACCCAGCAAGATTATCTTTCATATGGGAAAAAAGGTAAAAACATTCTCAGATAAACAAAACCTGAAAGAGTTTACCAACCCGAGACTAACTCTTCAGGAGATTCTGAAGGGATTGCCATACCAGGAAAAATAAAGTCAGATGGATGGTTATAAGAGAACAAAAAGCAACCAAAAAAAAAATGGCTCACTTAAGGATAGGAACAGGTCCAGGAATATAAAAAATAACATTGAATGTTTATGGATTAAATTCTCCAATTAAGAAACACAAACTGGTTGAATGGAAAAAAAAAACCTCTATCTGTTGCCAACAAGAAATGCACCTTATGGATAAAGACATACACAGACTAAAAGTGAAGGGCAGGAAAAAGGTATTCCATGCAAAAGGGGCTGGTGTTGAGATATTGATTTCAGACAAAATAGGCTTTAAGACAAAGACTGTAAGAAGAGACAAAGAAGGGCATCATATAATAATAAACGGGTTAATTCAGCAAGAAGACATAATACTTATTAATATCTATGCACCCAACACAGGAATACCTAAATATGTGAAGGAAAGACTGCTGGAGCTAAAAGGAGAGCCAAGGAACAACATAATAATTGTTGGGGATCTCAACATGCCATTTTCTCCCTTAGACAGATTCTCTAGAAAAAAAAAATAGAGAGATACAGGACCTAAATTATACTATAAGTCGAATGGGTTTGATAGATATCTATAGAATTTTCCAAATGACAAAATATTTATTTTTCTCTTCCTGGCATGGAACCTTTTCAAAGATTGACTACATGATAGGACACAAATCGAGCCTTTACAGATTCTAAGGCACAAAAATTATATCAAGCATCTTCTCTGACCATGATGGAAATAAATTCAATATTAATTTCAAGAAACACTTTCAAAAATACACGAACACATGGAAACTGAACAACTTACTTCTGAATGACTTCTTAACTACTGAAGTAATTATGTCTGAAGTCAAAAAGTTTATGGAAACAAAGGATAATGAGTACACGAGTTTCCATAACCTATGGGACACGGCAAAGGTGATCATAAGAGGAAAATTCATAGCAATTCGTGTGCATAAGAAAAAGAAGGAAAGGTGACAAATAGAAAACCAAATATCATCCTTTAGGGAACTGGAAAAACAGCAATAACAACAACAAAAATATCAGGCAAAAACAACTAATAAAGATTTGAGCAGAAATAAATGAAATAGAGACTAAATGAACCATACAAAAAATAAATTAAAGAAAAAGTTAGTTCTTTGAAAAGATTAGCAAGATTGGGAAGCAGCAGTTAGTGTAATGGCTATGTTGCTGGACTCCCATGTAGTCGACTGCGGTTCGCATCCTGGACCCCGTGTCTTAGAACTCACACTGGGTGCATGTGCGTGCATGCCCAAGATCCCGAGAGGAGAATGGAGGAGAAGGGATTGTGGTGTGACCATCCCCCCTGGGGGGTGATTTCTCGCTTTCTGTCTCTATGTCTCTGTCTGTCTGTCTGGCGAGCACACGCGCCCTATAGTGAAAACCTCTCAA
>NW_006159840.1:3299545-3304397 GCF_000334495.1 Tupaia belangeri chinensis | reverse complement strand
AACAAGAGAACATGGAGGAGATGGACAAATTCCTGGATGTATATAATCTACCAAGATTGAATCAGGAGGACATAGAGAACCTGAATAGATCCATAACAAGCCAGGAGATTGAATCAGTAATAAATAACCTCCTGACAAAGAAAAGCTCAGGTCTAGACAGCTTCACTTCTGAATTCTACAAAACCTTTAAGGAAGAGTTAACCCCTATCCTACTCAAATTATTTCTAAAGATTCAAAAGGAAGGAAACTTTCCAAATTCATTTTATGAAGCCTCCATCATCCTTATCCCCAAAACAGATAAGGACATGACAAAAAAGGAAAACTACAGACTAATATCATTGATGAATATAGATGCAAAAATTCTCAACAAAAAACTTGCAAATCATATCCAACAACATATAACAAAGATCATTCATCATGACCAGGTAGGCTTTATTCCAGGAATGCAAGGATGGTTCAACATATGCAAGACCATAGTCAGAACACATCATATTAACAGAAAGAAAGATAAAAAAATTATATGATCATTTCATTGATGCAGAGAAAGCATTTGATAAAATACAATATCCTTTAATGATTAAGACTCTCAGTAAGATTAGTATAAAAGGGTCATTTCTCAACACAATAAAAGTAATATATGAAAAACTTATAGCTAACATTATACTGAATGGGGAAAAGCTAAAAGCTTTTTCACTAAAAATTGATACTAGACAAGGCTGACCCCTTTATCTGCTGCTTTTTAATATAGTGCTGGAAGTCTTAGCTAATGCAATCAGAAAAGAGAACAATATAATAGGCATTCAAATAGGCAAAGAAGTGTTGAAAATATCTTTATTTGCAGATGACATGATGGTATACTTAGAAGATCCAAAGTTTCCAGGGAAAAACTTCTCAAAGTAATGAATGAATACAGTAAAATGGCAGGATACAAAATCAACATCCAGAGATCTATAGAATTTCTATATACGAACAACAAGTTGAACTAAGTAGAGCTGAAGAAAGGAATCTCTTTTACCGTAGCCCCAAAATGTATAAGATATCTAGGGATAAACCTAAAATTACGAAAATCTTAGAAAAGATATTGAAAAGGACATAAAAAAGTGGAAGAATTAACATAATAAAAATGGTAATTCTACCCAAATTAATCTAAATATACCAGAGATATTCTTCACAGGTCTAGAAAAGACAATCATAGAATTTGTCTGGGATCATAAAAGACTTCCTATTGCCAAAAAAATCCTGTGCAAGAAGAAGGAGTGGGTAGCATATCACTCCCTGACCCCAAGATATACTATAAAGCTGTGATAATAAAAACATCATGGTATTGGCATAAAAACAGACAGGTGGACCAATAGAATAGAATTGAGACCCTGGAAATAAACCACAAAGCTTACAGTCAACTGATTTTTGACACAGGATACCAATCCATTGGGAAAAGAAAAACCTCTTTAGTATGGTGCTGGAAAAACTAGGTATCCACCTGCAGAAAGACGAAACTGAACCCCCATCATTCACCATTAACAAAAATCACCTCAAATGGATCAAAGATCTGAACCTAAGACCTCAAACTATAAAACTACTGGTGGAAAATACTGGGGAAACTTTGAGGGACATTGAGGCAGGCAAAGACTTCTTAAACAATACGCCTAAAGCACAGGCAATAATCCCTAAAATAGACCAGTGGAACTATATCAGAATAAGAAGTTTCTGCACAGCAAGGACACAGTAACAAGTGTGAACTGACAACCCTCAGAATGAAAGAATATTTTTGTAGAATATGCTTCAGATAACAAGAATACACAGGGAACTCAAGCAGCTTACTCGGAAAAAAAATGATTAACCCAATTAAAAGATGGGAAAATAAGTTGAACAAGAATCTAAGGAAGACATATGAACATCCAAAAAGCTTATAAGGAAAAGCTCAACATCCCTCATCATAAGCAGATTAAAACCACAATGAAATACCACCTAACCCTTGTCAGAATGGCAAAGGTTAAAAATATAAAAAGTAATAAGTGCTGGCAGGGATGTGGTGAAAAGGGAGCTCTCCTGCATTGTTGGTAGGAATGCAAACTGGTTCAGCTACTGTGGAGAACAATATGGAGGTTCCTCAAAGATCTACAAAGAGAACTACCATTTGATCCAGCAATCCCACTTTTGAGTATCTATCGAAAGGACAGGTGGATGTTCAGTCGGAGAAGCACTTGCACATCAATGTTTATTGCAGCATTATTCACAACCACTAAAACATGGAACTAACCCAAATGTCCACAAACAGATGAAAGAAGGAAATACTACTTAGCCATAAAAAACAAGACCCTGGCATTTGATATAAAGTGGTCAGATACGGAGGATCTATTGTTGAGTGAAGCAAGCCAGGATATGAAAGAAAGGCATTGTATGTATCCATCTAATATATACAGACTATCTGCACTTTGGTAGAGATCGAAATATTTGAAGGCACAAAAGCAGTGAAAATAGGGATACTGAAGATAGTGTGGAACAGGGCAGGAAAAGGGAAGAGTATAGAGAAGGATAGCAAGAGAACAAATAGCAAGACATGACATTAGGAGGAAATAGAAATAGTTTATTACCTATTTGATGATAACATGTATAGTATTCTCAATTGGACTGGTCTGAGAAGTATTTCATATTGAGTAAATTCCTTTTATAAGCAAAATGATATATAGTGATTGAATGTTTAAAAAAATAGAATAATAATAATAATCTGGAAAAAATTATGTAAAGCTATTTGATGATGATGTTGTGGATAGTAATGCCTCTCTGTCTTGACTGATATGCAAAGTATTCCTTCTGGAAAAAGAAATGTAAAACACTGTAAAGATATATGTGATTCAATGTAATATAAACAAGATTATGATAATAATAAAAAATAAATAAATGGTAAGAAAATAAATAAATAAAGTTAATAAAATAATTCTTAAAAAAAATATTATCTTGAGAAGGAAATCGTATAACTAATAGGAAGTTAAGATTTCTTCTCTCCATTGTATTAATAAGGAAAAGAAGGCTCTGAAAGGTTCTGAAAATTGTGTAATACAAACAGCAAAAAGATGCATCTCCTGGAACTCAGAACATGAAGCTCCCAAGTGTGGAGCTTGGTTGTGCTAAGCACTTTGGACTAACAAGGCTGGAGGGCCTTGGAAGCTGCCCAAGAATCAAGGTCTCCACTTGGACCTTCTCTTGCCCACCTGCCTCTTACCCTGAGCCTCCTCTGAAGCAAGTCAGAGAAACCCGAATTCTCTCTGAAGGCAGTCAAAGAAACTAGTAAACTAGTATTCGCTTCCCAAAGCCAACCATAAAAATGGGAATAATAGATACCTTGCCTGATGGTAGGTCCCAGACCCTCATTCCAAAGCAGTCTTGAGCTATACCTGGGAGGAAGGAATGCTGCCCAGAGAGGCCAACAAGAATTGAATAGAGAAGTCTAGCTGGGTTTCCTTCTCAGTCAGCTTTAGATCATGCCCTTTCTATCCAATCATATTTCTATACAGCCGTCCATTCTTCATCAAATGTAAACACAAACATGGGTAATTTCCCCTGTATCTCTGGGTGTTAATTTCTGAAGGTTCACATATGCATGTCACGTGAAAGTGCAATTACATAAGACTGTTATGCTTTTCTCTTGTTAAGCTGTCTTTTGCTAAGGAATGTATGCCCTGGTCCTTGTGGGGACATCATACCTTTTCAGCTCTACAAGTTACCAAGAAAAGAATTAGCCAGGCCCTTTCCTTCCTTGTGCTGTCTTCTAAGATTAGGGATTCATGGAGGATTTTAGTCTCCTGCCACTTGCTTCTCAGGATTCCCCTTTGACAAGATATTCTCAGATCCCTCTTCTCAGGATTTACCAAGTCCTAGTCCCTCAAACTGTTTTAATTGGTCTAAGATGAGTGGACTAGAAGACTCCCATGTGTTCAGATCATTAGGCATTTGGTATCTGAAGGGGCCATGCAGGCAACACAAGCTGGTAAGGATGCTGCCTCCCATTCTAAGGCAAGGCCTAGAATGGGAAGAAATTGAGGCAGGGTCCAGTTTACGAGCCCTCCCTTGTGTCCTTGTACTGGCTGGTATTCAATTTCTCTGCCGTGAGTTTTACTGTTATTACGGTACCCTGTAAGGGTAAAACATCACCCCCAACCATTGCAATAAAGCCAATTAGTGATCTTGTAGGAATGTGGTTCCCTAAGACCAACACAGGACCAGGAAGTTTAAGACTCCCCCACCTGTCTGTTTTTTAGCCAAAATTAACATATAGATTAAGTTAGTATAAACCAAATTAGCATTAGAAGCATATGTAGACTAAGTTAGTTTAAGGCTAGTTTTATGCAGATACCCCTTGTTAAAGCTACAGGTCCAAATTAACTCAGGCTAGGAAAGTCAGCACATTCACCACATAACAGAGACTCAGAGATAAAACAAAAGAACTCACTAATTGACAGACTCAGCAAACAAAATGCAGAAACCCACAGATTAAAGGAAAAGGCCTGGCTGGGACAACAGGATAAACAAAGCTGAAGGCTCCAGAAAAAGATTAACCATTTTAGCTGGGAGTTCTTATCTAAAGCAACAGGTAGCTTTCAACTACAGAGTTTCTCATCTATGTGCTATTGACTATGAAAAACTGCTAATAAAACATCCTGTGTTGTCTCCGGAGCTACAAGATCATCTTCCTTTCCCATATAAGATCATAGACTCACCCTCTATTGTTGTAATGTATAGATAGTCCATATATTAACTGTGTCTTTACTTAGCAAGACAAGATTTCCATCTAGGTCGTTGTAACCAGCAACGTTATGGCCCTGGCCCGGGACTGAAGTTATCAAACATCCTG
>NW_006159840.1:3296633-3299506 GCF_000334495.1 Tupaia belangeri chinensis | reverse complement strand
ATACAACAGACAAATGGACTTCCTCATCCTGAGAACTGTGATTGATTTTACCTGATCTGACAAGACAAACAGCATGTTTTATAATTATTGCTTCCATGCTTTGTATACCCTGTTCCTTAGAGTAAATTTTTTACTACCCCTCACCCTCCTTACTTCCTAAACCTCCCTCAATAAATACGCATGTTTTAATAACCATGGCGTGGCAGCCTGGAGCTGGCTCTGGCTGTGGCCGGCTGAGAACATGCTAAGGAGCAATGAGGTCTCAGTCTAATTTCTGTTCCTAATCACCCGTGTCGCCTTCCTGTGTACGAGCCACCCACCACTGCTGAGGCTGGACCCCGGCAGGTATCATCCCAGCCAAGGTTCTTTAATAGCAGAAGGGCAAGGACCCTGGCTATCAGATCAGTATCACTTGTATCTGTTCTTTAGCTTCCGACAAATTCTTATCAATGCCAATCATGTGATCAGCCTCTTCACAAGGAGATACCTCTTGAAGCTCAGTACAGAGAAAATATTGGTTTTCCTGATACACTAATTTACTTCCTTTGATTAAACATGGATAGTAGAACTCAGTGAGTTTCCTGTTTTTGTTTTTGTTTTATTTTTCTGCCTTGTCATGATATTATCTCTTGGTTTTATTGCAAATTACCTTTTTTTTGCATAATTTCTCTGGTAGAATTCTTCTTCACTTTTATCCCCTTTTTTATATAAAATGATACTATAACTGTGTCTTTTATGTTACTACAAATTATTCTTGTATCTGGAAAGGTTAGTTAGTAGATGCAATATGGGAGGATGAAAAATCAGCATTTTAGTTCAGAAGATTCTTTCTCTACTAATATGAGCTGTCCCTCTCCTTCCAGCAAATCTGGAAGTATAGAAAGTGATAGCAAAAATAAATCTACAGGTTAGTAGAATCTCTATGTTATTCCAGATAGGACTTTGCGCATAAATGATGTCAGACTGTATTTAACTATTTATTTTAAAATGTTAAAACAGGCTAACAGGTAGCATGGTGGTTGGGGCACTGGACTCCCACATGGCCAACCATGGTTTGAGTCCCAGACCTGGTGACTTGCTTTCTTACTTTCTCTCTCTCTGTCTCTCTCTGATGAGTGTGTGTATGTCCTATAGCAAATTAAAAGATAATAATAATGATAAGCAAAACTAAATAAGTAATTCTTTTCAAAATAATAAAATTTTAAAACAAAAAGTAAGAGTAACACAGTGACATTGGTTAGAAAGCTTTCAGGACAGAAGGTGTTTTTATATTCCTAGTAAAAGTGGGTGATGCAAGGTGTTTTGCAAGGTTCTTCTTCCTCAGAAAGGTGGGTAGAACAGAGAAACAGGGAGTTGAAAAAGGCATGAGGCACTGATGTTATGTTGTTTACTGCTGAGTTTGAGGGAGCTTAGAGAGCTCTAGTAGCATTCACAGAGTACTTCTTGGCTTTTGGAGCTTGTAACTAGCACATGGAGAATGTTTCCCTTCTCTTGGAGCTCATAGCACCGAGCTGAGCTGAGCTAAGTCAAGCCAAGCCAAGACCATCAGGGTTGACCTACCTGAACCAAAGCTGAGCAGAGCAGGGCCAGCTAAGCAGGGCTAGCTCACCAGGTGCTCCCTGTCTCTTAAAGGAGCTGCAGACAAGAGTGGCTCACTGTCAAAGTCACACACGCACATGCGTGTTACATTCAATGGTGTAAAACAGTAAAGTCATGATTATATAACAAGTGCACAAGGGCAGTAACTAATTACACAAGTTGTGTACCCTGTGGACTTAAAACATAGTAAGCTAGGAGGTGAGGGAGACAGACTAAACCATCCTGACTCCATTCGCAATACGCAATACGCAAGGCATAGGAGACATTATAACTGAGCCATAAGAGAACCTACGTGACTATTTATATTTAGTCTTGGAATCCATCCTAATAGAAAAACCTGAGGGGGACCAGCAGATAGCAGAGTGGTTATGTCACTGGCCTCTCACATGGCCAACTGCAGTTTGAGTCACAGACCTGTAGGCTTGAAACTCACAATGGGGACATGTGCATGCGTGCCCAAAATGCCAAGAGAAGAATTAGAGGAAAAAGGATTGCAGCATGGCTATCCACACTGGGGGGTGATTTCTCGCTTTCTATCTCTGTCTGTCTCTCTGCAGAGGCATCTATGCTATAGCAAAAATATCTCTTAAGAAAGAGAAAAGAGGGAACCAGCAGTTAGCGTAATGGCTATGTCGCTGGACTCCCACGTAGTCGACCGCGGTTCGCATCCCGGACCCGGTGGCTTAAAACTCACGCCGGGCGCGTGTGCGTGCGTGCCCATGATCCCGAGAGGAGAATGGAGGAGAAGGGATTGCGGCGTGACCATCCCCCCTGGGGGGTGATTTCTCGCTTTCTGTCTCTATGTCTCTCTCTGTCTGTCTGGCGAGCGCACGCGCCCTATAGCGAAAATCTCTCTCAAAAAAAAAAAAAAAAAAAAAAGAGAAAAGAAAGAAAAACCTTATGAAAATCAGTCTTTTTCTTATACTTTACAATGAGTCTTTGGAACTTAACCTTTTACTTTCTTCACAATAGATTAAGCCTAATGCTTAAATAATGAAAGTGAATAATAACCTTGCTGAGTCTTTATGGGTACTTAGCTACTGAGATAGGGAGGGGAAAATTTCCATCAGTCCTCTCCCATATGACTGGCTGAAAAGATACAAGAGGATCTAAGAATTGTCTTGACTAACTCCATTTTACTTCTGCTGTCTTGTTAATCATTGCTTATCTTTAAGCCCCACATAGGAAACTAAAACCAGTCATTACTCCTTGCCCTATATGCCCAGATGGGAAACTGACCCCAGATACAATCAGATCTCCTTGTGATCCTGCTG
>NW_006159840.1:3277635-3296439 GCF_000334495.1 Tupaia belangeri chinensis | reverse complement strand
TCAGACTTTATTATTATTTTGCCCTGAGACCATGAGTAACCTGTCCTTTGTTTCTCGATGTACCTCCCATTGATCTCTTTCCTTATTTAAGACCAATATGGAGAGATACTCATGAACTCCAGTCCACTTTCTCCCCAGCATTGGCTTCACTGAATAAATGCCTTTCCTTATTCATTCGCTCTTATGTGTCAAAGTGACGAGTGGCATGGACCTGATTTCTGGTCCTCAGGACTAGCATCCCTGCCCATTCTGGCATCAGCATGAGTTGGCAAAGGCAGGTAGGACAGGAGTCTTTGGGCTGAATTCAATAAATGTTCCATTTTTTGTTACAATTAGTTAAAATTGGTAGTTTCTCCCACCGTAAGTATTGCCTTATTTTTCTCCCAAAATATTTTTCATCTCACCATTCCATTTGTTAATCCATTTGATTAATTAAGAGGCTCAGGCAAAAATGAGTTTGGGTTAATTTAATTTCTTGGTATCTAGAGTGAAACTTAGAAATCAACTCTGGTTCAAACTTTCACTTCTGAAAATATTCTCAACACTTATCTCATTTTTCTGACTTAGCAAATAACATATTTAATATCTTTTATATTTCCTTTATGTGTTAGGAAATATTGCTATCTCTGGTTCATTATTCTAAGTGAATCATAGCTTTTAGGTTTGTAATGTGAAAACCTTGCTAGTTATTTACCAACCCACCACAAACCTTGAGGACTGATTTTTAAAACCAAGTTTTGTTATCTTGTTTTCTAGTGATTTTAAGCTCTAAAAGTAGAGCAAAAGGGAAAAAAAAGCTAGCTAATTAAAGGTTCTATTTAACTATGTTCTAGTTCATTTGAGCCTTTCTGAATACTAGTTGCATAAGGCAAGTTAAGTTTATTCTGAAGAAGATAAGCCTTTTTTTGTGAAATAAATTTAAGGAGTTCTGAGTCTTCAAGAAGTATAAAATAAAATAATTTAAATTAGGCAATGTATTTAAATATTGTCAGGATCATATAACAAGGTTTAATGGAATTATAAATCTAGACAGCTACAGTGTAAGCTTTTTAATGTTCTTTAAAAAGTTCAAAATAATCAATATAGTTGAAACCTAATATATACATTAAAAAAGTATCATGTGTCAATGTGAAACACCTACAGTAATTCATCATAAAAAGGTTTAATGTAAATTATATTAAGATGCTATATATCTCAAACCATATCCTTATTCAGTAGGTAACAGAACAAAACTAGCATATTCAGCAGAAATATATTATCTTTTCAGTATACTCATGTACCTTACAATACTTCTTGATTTTTTCAAGAACCAAGGCAGATTGCAAACATACCCCATAATTTCATATGTCAAATAGTATTCAGACTGCAGCAGCTCTGAGGTACTAAATAACCAGAATATGTCAATTACTGTTGAAAGCCACAGTCCAGAGCAAGAATTTGGCCATTTTCCTAGGTTTCTTGAGGTTTTATACTGTCCTATAGGGAGTATATTACACATGTTCACAAATGTTCAGTTTACATTTAGTAATTGGTAAGAGATTCACTCTAGGTTCTGCAAACTCAGAGCAGTCATAGATCATTCTCTTAGCAATCACTATGTAAATCTAAAGCATTTCTACCAAGCATTTTTGGTTGGAAACTTACTCTTTGGTCATGATATGAAACAAAATGTAATGGCATATATTTAACCAAGCAGCTGTGGTAATGTAATAAAGTGACACATAGAACTTGCCTGTTACAAATGTCTTAGATATATACTTAACAGCAATGTCAGAGTAGGGGTAAATAAAGGCATAGATATCTCCCCTCTGATACGAAGTTTTTATCAGAAATGATTTTCCAACTAACCATTCTTGGATTTAAAAGTCAACATCTTTAGAAACTGAAAGTTTATTTTAGTGAAAATCAAACATTCTAAGAGTTGACTTAAATTTTAAAATAAGGAATAGAACAAAGTAAGCATTTTGACCTTTTTTGAGTTCTTTTACTTATGAAAGATGAATAGAAAAATAAGCAGATAAGTAGATAGAAATAAAAACCAAAAAGCGATAAGTGCTGGTGGGGGTGTGGTAAAAAGGGAACTCTCTTAAACTGCTGGTGGGAATGTAAATTGGTCCAGCCACTGTGGAGAACAATTTGGAGATTCCTCAAAAATATATAAATAGAACTACCATATGATCCAGCAATCCTACTCCTTGGTGTCTACTCAAAGGCTAGAAGAATACTTAATCGGAAAAGTGCTTGCACATCGATGTTTATTGCGGCGCTATTCACAATTGCTAAGTCATGGAAATAACTCAAATGCCCATGAGCAGATGAATGAAGAGAAAAAACTGTGGCACATATACTCAATGGAATACTATTCAGCCATAAAAAACAATGGAACCCTGGCTTTTGACAGGAAGTGGATGAATATGGAAGATTTACTGCTGAGTGAAGCAAGCAGGCTATGAAAGAGCGGCATTGTATGTCCCCACTTAATATATACTGAGTGTCCGCACTCTGTGACTGAAACTAATTGACTAAAGGATATAGAAACAGTATATAGTTGTAAATACCAGATATAGTGTATGTGAAAGATGAGAGTCTGAAGAAGGACATTTAGAAGAAAAATAGGGAGGCAAAGCATTAATGGCACAAAGAAATGTGGTATTATCTGTTGAAGATATTTTGTAGTTTTATCAACTGAACTAGGGAGAAATGTTCACCTGTTGAAATATCCATTTTGTAAGTCAAATAATAATGTCATTGAATGTATAAAAGAAAATAAAAAGAAAAAAATAAAAGAAAAAAAATAATGTCTCTTCTATTTCATTTTATATATATTTGTCTATTCCTAAACTCCTAGGATCAATAGGATGCTAGAAACAAAAGTAACACCTAGAATAAGGCCTGATCGATAGGTCATCAACAAACATAAATGGGATGTTATCCTTGAGTTGTTTTTCTAGTTTTACTATGTGGCTATAATGAAATTATTTCTTATTAGAATATCTCCTATGTCAATTATAATTTCATAATGGAAATCAAGCAGTAAAATATGGATGACTGACAGGTTTTTTTCTTAAGATTGTTTTCATAGGGCACATGTGCTTGCTAGAGACAGAGATAGAGGGAAAGTGGGAAATCACCTCTCCTCCACCCCCCTGGAATTGTCATGTCGCAACCCCTTCTCTTCCATTCTCCTTTCAGGGCTTTAAGCATGCACACACAGGCACCTGGTGTGATTTTCAAGCTACCAGGTCTGGGACTCGAACTATATTCAACCATGTGAGAATCTAGCACCTTAACCTCATGTCACCTGCTGGACCTAGCAGTCAGAAGTTTTAAAAATCATTTTTTTATTCAAGTAGCATGTTTAAATTACATAATTAAGTGTCCACAGGGAACAGAGTACACAATTTAGAGAGAGGGGAAGACAACGGTAAAAAAAGTTAGTTATTTGAAGATGAAACTTGGAAATAAGAAGATTGTCAATAAGACTCAATAAGCAGTAGATAACTGTACCCTCCAGAGAATCAGAGAGGAGAGGAGCACCTTGGTTCAACAGGAGTAATAAACACAGGGAAGGACAAATTCGAAGGGAAATAATGGAGAAATCAAAAGAAGCAGCAAAAAGGAATGGAGGGTCTCAAAATAAGGGTCATAAGGAGTAAAAGATTATACGAAAGAAAATGAAAGCGAAAAGAGCTCTTTGAAATGATACAATTTAGTAACATTAAGTAGGTAGATATAAAACATGAACAATTAATTCAATCTGATATTCAAATCTTGGTTGGATCTATTTATTATCTATGTGACCTGGGCAAATTAAGTAATCTCCTTCAGCCTGCATTTCTTTCTTTACTCAAAAATAATACATAGTAAATTATAGTTTCAAGAATTTATTAAAATAGCACATATAAAAACTTCCTGCTCTATCCCTGCACAGACATCGAAGTTCAATGTGATCCCAAGTATA
This sequence comes from Tupaia belangeri chinensis, assembly GCF_000334495.1. NCBI lineage: Eukaryota > Metazoa > Chordata > Mammalia > Scandentia > Tupaiidae > Tupaia > Tupaia belangeri. The sequence continues at coordinate 3,292,478 of NW_006159840.1, read as the reverse complement.
AGCCTGGGTTAACCCATTCCTTACAGGGTCCTCCCTGAGTTCCACCCCTTCTTTACAGGGCATCCTACCTCATGTTAATTGTAAAGAGATTATTTTACTTTTAAAGGAAGAACCATGGACATGTTTGCCCCTCTCTTCTCAAACACCTTTACAAATGGTAATCATGCATTTTGAAACATCTTGATGACAACCTACAGCTTGTTTTCTTTCCCTCAAAATTTAATGTTGCCAATTATGTTATACGTGGATCCTTGCACTAAAGGAACTCAAAAGTTATCTAACTCAACTCTCTGACTTTACATAATAGGAAACAAGGCCCATAAGGTTTATTCATGAAATGATTTTATTACTCACTCAACAAATATTAGTTGAGCACATGCTACATGAGGCACGGTACAAGGCAAGGATGTACACACATGACTGAAACCCAGAGCCTGCCTTCAGAGCCTTGCAGGCCTATGCCTTGCCTGGGGATTTTTAGCTAGAGTGGGGACTCTGGAGTGAAATTCCCAGCCTGGCTCTTTCCAATATTCTGAGTATTTTCCTGGTGCTATGTTTAGACCTATGCTGTAGTTTGAACAACCCCACAAGAAACCCATGATGAGACTGAATCCTCATTATAATAGTATTAAGAAGCGAGGACTTTGGAGCTGACCAGGTCATAAATGGATTAATCCATTCAGGGATTAATGAATCCCTGGATTATTGAGAGGACAGGTGGTAAAGCCTCTGCGTCCTGTGCTCACTTTCACCTTCTGTCCTTCGGCCGTGGGACAACTCACCAGACTCTGGCACCATACTTCTGGCTAGGCTTCCCAGCCTCCAAATAAGCTTTTATCTTTACAACTCACCCAGTCTCAGGTATCTTGCTAAGCAACACAAACAGGCTAAAGTTTCCTCAGGAAGAACAGGACACACACAGAGCCTGAATTTATTAATGCTGACTTGATGAGAACAGCAGAATAATTCATTTCCAACCAAAATTTAAGCCAGGCAAAATGGCACAGAGGTCTCCTGAGATGAAAAGAGTCTCTAACGTTCACATGGGCAAGGCAAAGAGAGGGTGGGACACATTCTACACAAGAAGTGGGAGAGAAGTATCTCCAAGCAGGACAATGATAGCATAGAGTCTTCATCCCAGACCGTGCTTTGAATAGGTCTCACTCTAGGTTTTACTACTGCACTGTTTGGACGGAGTAGTATGAAAAGAGGAAAGAAAGGTGCTTGCCCTTTCCCCTAGCCCAACAGGGGCTAAGGGGGGTCTCAAGTAAACCCTTTAGCCAGTGCTGTTGTCTCATTTCCTGGTATGACATCATGACTCATGCTTTGCCCATTCCTCTTCTTCTCTTCTGTAACTGAATCTTGTGCAAACTGGTAAGAGGGGAAGGAATAGAGCTCATTTACCAGACTCTCTGGGCTGCCTGAATCCTGCCTTCCAAATCATAACACACTTCTGAGGGTCTGAGCCTCCTCCTCAGTCCACTGAGTTCCAAATAATGTGTGCCCAGGTCAGGCAGAGGCCTCCACCTGAGAGAAACTCCCAGCTACAGCAACCTCCCTCTGCAACATTTCCACTATACACATAATTCATGAAGATCAACATACATGGAGTGTAAGAAGGTGTGACAACAGAAATCTTAAGTGATTTCACCAACAATCGTGATTAGTATACTTTAAGACTCAGTAAAAGCAGATTAATCCAATACACTTAAGTACCTAGAACTCACTCCTGACATTTCTGCCTATCCATGATTTGATGAAACTGGTTTGTACAGTAAGAGGTGTGTGATGGGGAGAAGGATCTGGATTTTCATTAAAGCTCCTTCCCTGAATTCTGGGTGCTTCTGAAGTTAATCACTTTACTCAAAGCCTAAAATGCCTTCTTTTTGATAAGTGGCTAAGAACACCTGCCCCACTTGTTCTGCAGAATTTTTTAGGGGGGTCAGGGGAGCAGGAATTAAAGGAAATAATAAATGGTTTTGAGACTATACAAGGTATCCTATATATGCATAATATTATTGCTATCTTAGTAGATCCTATATTAAAGATTAAATAACTTGATTACTTATATTCTTAGAAAACTAGCAATCTTAAAACAACTTTTGCTGAGGTCCACCTATAAAATTTTATTAAAAAAGAAATTCTATTCATCTTCTCAACTTCTACCTTTGAATTTATTTAATTCACAAAAATGCTTTGTATAGGTATGAAGTTATATTCCTAAATGTTTTCCCTGCCAGTTATGAAGGCCATAAGTATTACTTTTGCAAACTAAAAAAAAAAAGAAAAGGAAAAAAAAAAAGCAGGACCCTAGTGAGATGCAGTTTGCTTCCCCTTCCACTGTTTTTCTCTGATAGCTCTTGACTGCTGACTTACAGGAAGTGGCCTCACCTTATTTGCATTTGTATTGATGTGTTTAGTGAATTGGGAAGGAAGTAACAGATTCAATTTTAATCAGGAAAAAAATGGACTTTACTCTTTCTCTCAAGCAACAACTTGAATTCATCAGATTTTTTAACCATCTTTTTTGATACTGAAAATGTAAATTCTTCAGAGGGACATCAGAGCAAGGACAGAATAATTACCCACTCAGGCTCTCCATAACTTGCTAAGAGAACATAATCACGGTTTTCTTTTCTGTGACACATATCAAAGCATTTCCAATTTATATCTCCTGATTAAAACTTAACAATTGCCAACAGTATATTGACTGGTCAATCAAGAATTTGAGACAAATCATTAAGTATTACATCTCAGTTTACTAAGGCAAATGCTTTATAGTCTCCAATCTCAGTTTATCTATGTTTTTGGTAGATAAAATAGCCACAGTGATTTTAACTACAGACATTCCAGGTCAAAGACTTCAAATTTTTGCTAGAGGAAAAAAGAAAAGAAAAGAAGAAGAAGATAATTAAATATGGCAAATGGGACTTGTTTTTATATTGCTTGTAGGCAATCAAGTTGGCAAGTTGTACAACACAGAGTACACTTTTTAAAAAAGACAAGATTCTAAACTTCATTTTTCCTGCATTGTTTGTTGTTTTATTTGTCGTTGTTATATATAAAATTCACTTGGTGAGGGACCAGCAGTTAGTGTAATGGCTATGTCGCTGAACTCCCATGTAGTTGATTGTGGTTCGAGTCCCGGACCTGGTGGCTTAAACTCATGCCAGGAACGTGTGCGTGCGTGCCCAAGATCCCGAGAGGAGAATGGAGGAGAAGGCCATTCCCCTGGGGGGTGATTTCTCGCTTTCTGTCTCTCTGTCTCTCTCTGTCTTTCTGGCTAGTGCTCGCGCCCTATAGGGAAAACCTCTCAAAAAAAAAAAATTCACTTGATGAAAACTATTTTAATATTTTAATAGTTTAATATTATAAATTGCTAGATTTCAGAGATGTGAAATACAGAGATTCATAGGTATATAAATGTGGAATTGTTTCTTTCTCGGCTACAAGAAATGTTTTCCTCAGATATCCTCATGAGGAAGCGAATTATTTTAGTTTTTTCTTCCCTTTACAGATGATGTCTGTTATAAATTAGTTAAAATAAGAACATAACTATATACAAATTGCATTTGTTTATCGTCTTCCTTCCTTCCTCCCCTACCTGCCTGATGACCCCAGTTTTTAGAAGGAGGAACAGTGGAGGGGGTTAGATTATTGCTCTCTTCTGCTCTGCCCTCTGCTTCTCCACCTCTGGCTCTCTTCCAAGGTGGGTCCTAGAACTTGGAAGGTAAATCGTACAACTGAGAAAGGTTCCTTTATGACCTCCACTCTTCAGCCCTGAAGGTCTTCATGTGAGAGGAGTCCTGCACCATACAGAGAGAACAAGAAGAATCTAAACAAACAAACCTTGGGACCAGCAAATGGGGGAATGTTTATGTCACTGGACTCCTACATAGTCAACCTCGGTTTAAGTCCTGAAACTGGTGGCTTAAAACTCACCCTGGGTGCTTGTGTGCGCATCATGTGTACGATTCAGAGAGGAGAATGAAGGAGAAGGGATTATGATGTGGCCATGCCCTTGGGGGATGATTTCTCACTTTCTGTCTCTCTGTCTCTCTCTCTCTCTGTCTTTCTGGCAAGCGCACGCGCCCTATAGCAAAAACCTCTCTAAAAAGAAAACAAAAACAAACAAGCCTTGTTGAGCCCTGCAGTTTGTTCCCAAGGAGTCTCACACCCTTTTCGTTCAATCACATCTCTTCATCACTGCTCATTCTTCATTAAACCTAAGCCTAAAAATAGTCTTTCCTGAGTCTTAAGGTCTTCATTTCTGAAAGCTACTGTCTCATAAAATTTATATTAAATAAATTTGTTATCCTTTTCTCTTGTAAATCTGTCTTGTTATAGGAGCCTCAGCCATGGCTCTCATAATAGGTAAAGAAAAGATACAACTTTTTCTCCCCCATAATACAGTTAGACATTGCTCAAGGGCCAGACACACAATGCTCAGGAACTATTCAAGAGTTAACATGTTAGCACAATGACATATCAATATGGGTACTAAATTAATAGTTAATGTTTTACAGCAACTTTTTATACAGCATTTTCCTGTCATAATAACAAGAATATGTGCACATTTATTTTTAAGAACCTTCTGTCAAGTTGCATTAAAAGCAGTTTGCAACATGATTGGCAGAAAAGAAGCCTGGGGACAGGTGATACTGTCGCATTCCTCCAACAGACGAAAAGCAGGGCTAACAACATATTTGATACCTCAGATATAGTTTATTAAAGAGACCCTAAAAAAAATTAAAAGAAAAGAAAAAAACAACAACAGAAACAGAGCGCAGGGATCATCTGGAGAATTCAGAGCCTAAAGTGATTAATTAGACCTTACTTTGTCTTGAACAGATTTCCTAAGCATTTTTCAAATAGCCACATTGTTTGTAATTACCACAATCACACCTTCATTGGCCAGCCTTAGTTACTTCATGCTTGAACAACAATCTGATTGAGCACTCTTGTTAGGGCTTCATTCTTCATTGTAATTAGCCATAATCATAGCTTCCTGGGTGCATGAGAATGTGCAAGCAACTATTCACAACCTCGACCATTTGAATATGAATCTTCTCAGTGAGGAGCAATGAAAGGGGAGAAACAAAGGGGTTTCTCCAGGGAATTCTGTAAAGCATCTCCACTCTCATTCTACCCTCCTTCAAAATGTTCCCTCTCTAGTATCTGGATTCTATTTGCTAAAACAAGGGTAGCTTAATGAAGACAATGGCTTATTATTTCTTAAGTGACATAGGAGGGCCCAAGTATTACAGGCTTAGTTCTTTCAGTCTTTGCCAAGGACAGGAGGAACAAAAGAACAAGCAATTGTGTGTGGAAAAGAGAACTCGGACTGGGCTATACTTTGAGAACGCTCAGAGTAAGATGGGGCCTTTGCTGTTCTGGAGCTCAAAGGCTGGTGCTCGCTTGCCTGCTTTCTTCTTTTTCTCCCTCTATACACCCCCTGCAAATGACTCAGACGTTACAGAAAAGGGCTCAAAGCAGCAGGGATTGAAAACAAAGGCTCCGTGGAGGAGGGGTGACATTTCTGATCCTGTCCCAAGCACATTCATAGTGAGCCACCTACTGGCCACTCCACTTCTCCTTTTATTGTCTAATCACCCAACCTGTTAAAGGAAGACCTGGGTAAACATGCTGGAATCACTTCAAATGCCTCTCAGCCAAAAACGGGAAACATAAAATTCAGGGGAACACAAAGGCTTTCAGAGTAGTGTTGTGTCCTTATTAGAAAACCTAATCCTTCGAAGTAAAACTATGGCCAAATATTTAATATGAAGAATGATCTGAAATACTATGTGCTTTACATCAAGAAATTTTTTGAAAGATTTAAATTATTTAAAGAGAATAAGCCTTTGTCTTATGAAGCCAAATCAACCAATCATTTAAACTAAGTGTGGTAGTTCTTCAAAGCCTTGACCATTTTTGTGTAGATATGTTTTCCTGAGACCTAACACACACCTCGCAGAATGCCTGATTATATCGCTATCACACACACTCAAAGGCTGCCCAGGACTCCTGATCATTCTCTGATAACCCACTAGGGTTAGACCCTTCATTATCAGGAGAAATGACTTTCCTAAGGCCACAGGGCCAGTTGAAAGCTCTGCTATTCAGGTATCAAATTGCAATACAATTTAGCCCTTAGACTACTATACAAAAATCACAGTTTGGGGGCCAGGTATGTGCACTGCTCAAGAGAAGCCACATGCCAACTGCAGTTCAAATTCCTGGCCCATTTGGCCTGAAACATACTGGGTATGTGTGTGAGTGCACAAGACTCGTCAGGCTGGAGGATAGAAGGAGGGGGATTGTGACATGACTAGACTCTACAGAGTGTACTTCTCACTCTTTCTGTCTTGCTTTCATGTGTGCACATATACTCTTATCATGAATAAAGAAAAAAGTGCTAATGACATTTTTTGAACTGAACAAGGTTAAGCGATGTTCATGAAGCTCAAGTATGGCATAGTTTTGCTTTGGTGGAGGTGGTGCAGAGGTAGGACTTGAACTTCATGAGAAAAGGGGCCCTGACTGACTAGCAATGTCTGCTACTGAAGAGGAAGGACAGTTAAATCACCCACCTCCTATTGAGTGTCCACTGTGCATAAGGAACTGAGCTGAAGCCTACAAAAATCTCTCCCTAAGAGGAGAGTCAGGGCACTGGTGTTCTAGGGCCCACTCGTCCGACTGCCAGAGGGATTGTGAGCATCTCCTCCCAACTCCCTTCATGGATATTACACACAGGCTGATAGAAGAACTGCTTTTGGGTTATTTGTTTCATTATTCTCTCTCTAGAGTCTTGTACTATACTTTAAGGTTATTTTATTTTTAAAGCCTCTTTAAAATAAATAATGAGTATATTTTAAAAATAATGAGTATATTATTTAATGAGCAACAGAGACAGAGATAGAGAGATAAAGAAAAAGAGACAGCACCCCCAACAGGTCTTCATGCTGTGATCTATCCCCCACTCCAGCCAGCCCGGATCATTGGCACATGCATATCCAGCACACCCATGGAGGTCTCCAGACTCAAACTTGGAACCTTCTCATGTGGGTCACCCTCCTAGAACACTGAGTTACCAAGGAGTCACTGTCCAGCCTCCTTAAGACCCTTTTAATATTTGGTAAGACAAATCTCTCACCCTGTAGCTCTTCTTTTCCAATTTTTCTTAGAATAATAACAAATTAAACAAATGCTTCATAGAATAATATATGATTTAAAACTCACCACACTTAATATCTGTTTGAGACACAAAAAGAAGGGTTTCTATAATATTAGGAATTAGGTTAAACTGAAGGCATAGAGACTACTATCCTAGTAACTTCATCAATGTCATAATAACATGTCAATCACTTAAGGTGCTCCTACTGAGTGCCAGGTAGGGTGCCAAGTGCTTTGTATGCCTTGTTTCACCTAATTCTCACAACAGTCCTACCAGGTGCTGGCACTGTGGCATTACCATCCCCAATGAACAATGAGCTAGCTGAGCCTAAGAAAGCCTCAATAACTTGCCCAAGATCATATAGCTCATTACCAGCAGAGCTGGACATAAATGAATGAGTCAAGTCAACACTCGTAAGACTGACACAGAAATCTGCAAGTTAGATCCAGCCACCCTGCAATGACCAACCAAGCTTGCTCCCATTACTCCAATACCCTGGACGCAGCCACAGGGGTGAGGCACTGACCTGGCTGATCCATCTCACCAGAAGAATTCAAGGAGTATTCTACAAATACTGAGGAGAACAGACAGAAAAAATGCTTTTTGGGCATCATACGACCTCCAAAGAGTACACCCATGTAGAACTAAATGGAAAGTCACAGCAGAGTGAAGGGATGGCCATGCTAAAACACCATGATAAAGCCCCTTTCAGACATATGGTTGGGTCATTTAGGTGAAATCAGAATCAAATGTAATTCATATTAGACATACTAGGTACAGCCCCAGCTGAAAGTGAAACAGTTTAAATATAACTAGCCATACGAGGATCTGTTTAGTCATACTGTACATAGCAATTGATAGCCAAAAACCCACGTAAGTTATAACAATATATAAACAAATAACATTTGTTTTACTTTCTTTTTGATGAGAAAGTCAGTCTGAAACCAAAAACAAGATAGGAGTGGGGCAGCACTATAGCACAGTGTTTAAGTTCTGTGCATAGGGAACTGGATCCCACATGGCTGACAGTGTTCGAATTTCAGGTCAAGTCTTGAAAAACACCAAGTACCTTTGTATGCATACCTAAAAGACTTTCAGAAGGGGAAATGAAGGAGAAGAGATGGCAGGATGACCACGCCCCAATAGGGGGTGCTTTTTCACTCTCTCTGGTGAGCACCAACTGGTGATTAAAAAAATATTAATGTATGACTTGTAATATTTGCTTTTTAATCTCATCTATGATATCTCATTATGTGTCAAGACAACATTTATTTGGAGGTTACATGCACCTCTAATTCCTGGAGCAAAGTCAAAACACCTCTCAATTCTACTGGTTAAACAAACATAACAGATGTTTTCCTTATGTGAAACTAAGATGTAGAAGTTTCTGCTATAAACCTAATAGATTATTAGCCACCCATGGACTTTCACAAATAAGAAAAGGTGAGCTTTTATATAATTCAACTCCAGAGACACTTAATGAATGCTCATTGTGTGCAAGGTGTTATATTCAGTTAAGAAAGTAAACAAAGATGAACAAGTGAAATCATGTAATTTGTTTTTAAACCAGAAAGAAAATGATCCTCTATCTCCAGGAATTTATAAATTAGTGAGAACTAAATATATAATACAAATACAAAATGAATAACTAAAATTCAAGGCAAGATGCATAAGTGGTACAATTTGTAGACATAAATTAATGATAAATTTTCTTCAGCTGTTGACTATAGAAGACATTAGTAAATTTAAATGCATTTTGATACTAATAATAATAACGACAATTAACATTTGTACTTAGCATGGACCACTGTTCTAAGCACTCAGAGTTGCTCTTCAATGGTGACAATCTCCCCTTCTGAGGTAGTGGTTCTTTCTAGGAGCTGAGAGAGGCAGCTGCTTGAATTGAGAACCATGGGGACTCAGGAATTCTTAGATCTTCCTTTTTATTTTTAAGAAAGATTTTTGGTATAGGGCATATGTGCGCATCAGAAACAGAAAATGATAAATCCCCCCTCCGGGGGAATGGCCACGCTACAATCTCTTCTCCTTCATTTTCCTCCTGGAATCTTGGCCACACATGTACATTTGCCTGGCATGAGTCTTTTTGTTTGTTTGTTTTGTTTTCTTCATAATGTGAAGCAGTGAGGAATTTATCAACAAAGCAGAGTTACTCTCCATTAGGAACAACGCTGAATGAAAGCTGATTGCACACCGATGAGTTCTCCATACTTGCTACATGTTCAAGGTTGCTCTCTGGTGTGAATTTTATGGATCTTCTCATGACTGATAAAATTTATTCTGACTGAAAGTTTTCCCACATTGATTACATGGATAATTTTGCTCTCCTCTGTGAATTCTCTGATGTCAAAGAAGTTGAGAGTTCTATTAGGAGGGTTTTCCACATTCAGTGCATGCACACGGTTTGTTTCCAGTATGGATTCTCATGTGTTGGAGAAGTGATAAATGTGCACTGAAATTGGTCACATTCATTGCATATGTAGGATTTCTCTCCTGTATGAATTCTCTGGTGCTGAATGAACTGCACATGCTGACTAGAGACCTTGCCACACTCAGCTCATCCATAAGGCTTCTTGCCAGTACGAACCCTGGGGTGCTGAATGACAGAAGAGTGGACGTCGTGGCCTTCCCACAGGCTGCACTCAGAATTCTCTCCAGTGTGGATCTGGCGGTGGTGGATAAGGTGTGCACTCCAGTTAAAGGATTTCCTAGAAGCACTGCCCTCATAGAGCTTCTCACCATTGCATGTTCTCTTATGCTTCATTAGGGTGAATATTTGTCCAAAAATCTCACACTCGTTACACTCATAAGGCTTCTCTCCAGTGTGGCTTTCCTGATGCTGAATGAGGTGTGAGTCCCAGAGAAAGCCTTCTCTCCAATTATGTACTCCCTGATGCTGGATTAGGGAAGACAGTACACTGAAGACTTTCTCACATTCATTACATTCATAGGGCTTCTCACCACTATGTTTTCTGATGGTGAATAAGATTAAAACTCTGGTTAAAAGCTTTTCCACACTGATTAACTCATGGGGCTTCTCTCCAGTGTGAATTTGCTGATGTTGAATAAGATGTTCCTTTTGACTGAAGGTTTTCCCACACCTGCTACATCCATAAAGTTTCTCTCAGTATGAATTCCTTGATGCTGGATAAGGGACAAGTGGAGACTAAAGGGTTTTCCATACTCATTCAGATATAAGGCTTCTCTCCAGTAGGAATTCTCTTATGTTGAATAATTTGTGAGTGGTGATTGAAGGATTTTCCACATTCTTTACAACTACTGGTTTTCTCTTCAGTGTGAATCCTCTGATGGACAGTAAGGGTTCAATTCAGGCTATATGACTTTCCACATTGATTACATTCATAAAGTTTTTCTCCTGTATGAATTGTCTCATGTTGAGTGAGAGATAATTGTGCACTGCAGGCTTTGCCACATTCATCAACATGTAGGCTTTCTCTCCAATGTGAACTCTCTAATGTTTGCTAAGGATAAAGTGCCAGCTGAAGGCTTTACCACGCTTGCTGCACTCACAGGGTTTCTCCCTGGTGTGGGTTCTCTGATGCTGAACAAGACTTGTGCTCTGACTGAAATTTTTTCCATGCTCAATACTCTTGAAGGACTTCTCTGGATTGTTAACCCTCTGCTCATCACTAAGAACTAAACTCCATCTGGGCACTTTCACAAACTGATAAGTTCCTCCTCCTACAAGGACACTCTGGAGGTTAATGGGGTCTTTATGTTGTTCTAAAATTTCAACACGTGACACACCATTACAGAGACTCTCCTCTCTATAGACTCTAAGATGTTTGACAGGATTTGAGTCTCTGGTGTACTTTTTCCCAACAGCATTAAACAAAGATTATCATCTCTGATCTGAAACTGTTCTTCTGAAAAGAGTTCTGAAGTTTTTCTTGTGCAGATTTTCTCCAGCAAGTCCCTTCACTTTTACCCATCTCTTTAGGTTTCCCGGAAACATTCCCTAAGTAATATTCTTCTGATTTTACATTCTGGCATTCAATTTCTTTAGAAATTTTGTGCTGTGGAGTAGATTCCTTGTTTTAAGCCCTAGACCTAACCTTGGCTTGTGCTCGAGGCTGCCTGCCTGCTGTGGAGCCTGCTTTCTTTCCCCAATGTCACTTCTACTATCCTCAGAATAACAGTCTTAGGCATATCTGTAGTCTTGTAAGAAGGCTGGGCTCCCAGACAGAGCAGGCCACTCAGAATCAGGTCCAAGGTGTCTCTCACCCCCCATTGGGTCCCAGTCCCTCAGTCACAGAAATCCCAGATGCATCCCCATATTCTGAGTAACACAACTACCCAGCCAATGTCAAAGAATGGGCATGAGGTAGAGAGAAGCAAGATTTTTATGGCAGTCCTGCAAGATCAGGTGTTATTAGACAGGCAGGCACCTGTCCAGTGTGAGTTTTAAGCTGCTGGGCCTGGGACTCAAACCCTGATCCACTACGTGAGAGTCCAGTGATGTAACCACTACTCCATCTCCTGGTCCCTACTTAGGCCTTACTTATGCCTCAGCCTGCTTTTCTCAGGAGTCAGTCATCTGTCCTGGAGAAAGTTGAGCACAGAAAACTGGGTTTAAGTGCTGCCCCTCCAGGAGGAAGAAAGGCCAGGCCCAAGTCCTAGCTGGCTTCAGTTCCCAGCAAGCCAGAATCAATGTCTAGATTCACGTCTGGACAATTCCGATGGTTAACAACAGTTGTTCTGGAAGGTGTTACTAGGTAACACCACCAATGATAAATTAATCTAGGCTCCATCTCTCTCTATAGACATAGGCATATTTACTCATATGTCTATATAGATAGATGGATATATATGCATATATTATATATATTATATAATAATATATTATTGCTAAATACTTGCAGATAAATAATAATATATTATATAACATATAATATATGCATATATATCTGTCCAGTGTGAGTTTTAAGCTGCTGGGCCTGGGACTCAAACCCTGATCCACTACGTGAGAGTCCAGTGATGTAACCACTACTCCATCTCCTGGTCCCTACTTAGGCCTTACTTATGCCTCAGCCTGCTTTTCTCAGGAGTCAGTCATCTGTCCTGGAGAAAGTTGAGCACAGAAAACTGGGTTTAAGTGCTGCCCCTCCAGGAGGAAGAAAGGCCAGGCCCAAGTCCTAGCTGGCTTCAGTTCCCAGCAAGCCAGAATCAATGTCTAGATTCACGTCTGGACAATTCCGATGGTTAACAACAGTTGTTCTGGAAGGTGTTACTAGGTAACACCACCAATGATAAATTAATCTAGGCTCCATCTCTCTCTATAGACATAGGCATATTTACTCATATGTCTATATAGATAGATGGATATATATGCATATATTATATATATTATAGAATAATATATTATTGCTAAATACTTGCAGATAAATAATAATATATTATATAACATATAATATATGCATATATATATTTAAAGAGAATAAAATAGGTGAATCAAACACTGTTTTGAAAAACAAAAAAGCTGGTATAGCAATATTAGTGCAGAGACAAAAAGGAGCAATGCATTTGACCACATGCCAAGAAGGAATAACTATGACGTCCCTAACCAACATGGCCTGGAAAAGTCAACAACAATAAAGACAAATGGAAAAACCCTATGTACCTCACACACATAAAGTATACTTAAATTCTTGAAGTCTTATGGTTACAGGAAATTTTACAAAAATATTTAAATTTACATATGATAGAGTAATCAAAAAGAAATTTGAGATTAGGAAATTATACCAGGGAAAGATTCTGAGATAAAGCAAAATGAAAACACTGGTTTCAGAGCCATCAGGTGGCATGGTGGTTAAGGGCACTAGACTCCCACATGACTGACTGCGATTCGAGTCCCAGACTTGGCAGTTTCCTTTCTCACTTTCCTCTCTCTCCCACTCTGTCCCTCTCTGGTCAAATTGAAATAAATTAAAATAAAGAAATACATAAAGTTAAATAAATAATAATAAACACTGGTTTCAAGGAAAATAAAGGAACAATGCAAAATTTCAGCAACTAAAGAAAAATGAATTTATGTATCTTCAAAAGGACTGATGATAAAATTAGATATCTATCGTATTTACAGCCAACCAGACACATTTAACAGCGTGAGAAAGTTTTATTTGAAAATGTCAATATTTATATTTCACTAGAAATTACATCACATGCAACTATAATAGACCTATAATAGGATTCTTCTATATCAAAATAAAAATCTCTAAGAGCCTATATCATTTTCAGAATTCTTTTAGGATGAGTGTGAATTGATGACTTTGGAAACCACTGCTCCAGAGAAGGATCAACAGCATGGGAATGAAGGAAACTGCAGCACAGTGCAGGATTAGAGCTGCAGGGGCTTTGACCAGTGCAGGGTAGGGGGCTGGAGGCAGCACAGGGTAGGGAGAGGATGTCAGAATTTACTACATGTACCTCCATGTGTCCCAGAGTCCACCACCAGCAGCAGCTGGGGGGACACAGGCTCATTGAGAGGTCAGGCAGGCAGGTGGGGATAAATTTAAGTGAATCCTCTCCTGTGTACACCTGGCCCATGACACTGGAAAGGAAGCCAACAAGAATCACTACTTGGTCACACATATTTTATTAATGCAAAGAAGTTGCTAAATACTTGCAGATAAATAGTGGTTTTACCTGCACACATGAAGAGATGGAAGACCTTAGCATACATGGTTAAAGATACTCTCTGTAATTCTCAAATAAGAGTAATTAAAAGCTGGAATCACAGGGACCAGCAGATAACATAATGGTTATGTCACTGGACTCTCATGTAGTTGGCTGTGGTTCGAGATCCAGACCCGGTGGCTTGCAATTCATGCCAGGCACGTGTGTGGGCATGCCCAAGATCCTGAAAGGAGAATGGAGGAGAAGGGATTGTGCCATGTCCATTACCTCAGGGCGTGATTTCTTACTTTCTGTCTCTGTCTTTTCAGTGAATACACACGCCCTACAGCAAAAAAACAACAAACGAAAAACTCTCTTTAGATAAAAAGTTAGAATTAAAAAAAGAAATATTTTCCCCCATCAAAGTACTTGTGCTGCTGCTTCATGATTCTACTACCACCCACAGAATCATGGATTCATCAGCTGTATATGGTCTTAGGAAATAGCGTGTGTGGAGGGGATGATTGTGATAGAGACAGACTGCCCTACAAACTGCTTATTAATGAAGGTTTAAGAAATGACATATTAAGCCCTTAGTCAAATTATCAGAATCTACTGAGCATTAAAATGTAAGAATATTGATGAGCTATTATTTATTGTCATTTGGTAAATACAAAGCATGCCTTTTCCTGTTGATATATTTTAAGTCTATCTTAATGTTCATGTATTTTAAAAATCTAACATTTACAAGTTATATTCTCATCTGTCACTATATTTTAACAATTGAAAATACTAAATTACAGTTTTAAATAATCTCCGAACTTTTAGAAAGATGGCCAAAGTGAATGTGGACAATTCAAGAACAGTAAGTCATAACTTGATAGACAAAGACAGGAGAAATATAGCATTATCTAAGTCCTGCCAGTGGCCAAAAGGCCACCTAAATTAACTGATAATCCTGAGGGCTCTCACTCATTTCTCAGCGATGTTCCATTTAGCCATAGAGCACTCT
>NW_006159840.1:3276986-3277625 GCF_000334495.1 Tupaia belangeri chinensis | reverse complement strand
CTTCCGGCCCCAGAGTACCCTTAGCGGTAGGCGGAGGGTGATGGGAAGGTCTACAATTCACAGGGAATTGCCAGGGAGCTGGCCATCTCTGGAACCCTTGCAGCGTCACTTGCCTTTAGTTTCCCTCTCCCCATCCCATGCCTTATTTACAGACATGTACGGATCTGTGTGTGCACCAGCTTGACTCCTTTATGCATGTGCATTAGGGTCTAGGGACTATTTTTTTTTTAGGGGTTTTTGCTATAGGGCACGTGCACTTGCCAAAAAGACAGAGAGAGACAGAGACAGAAAGTGAGAAATCACCCCCAGAGGAGGATGGCCATGCAGCAATCCCTTCTCCTTCAGTCTCCTCTTGGGATCTTGGGCATGCACGCACATGCGCCCAGCATGAGTTCAACCCACTGGATGCAGGACTCAAACTGCGGTTGACTACATGGGAGTCCAGTAACATAGCCAGTAGCTATCTGCTGGTCTCAAGTCTAAGGACTATTTTAATGGGTTCTTCTTTGCAACCCCTTATTTTTTTCTAATGGTAATGTGCTAAATTGTGTACTTATTCTCCAATATGTCAGTTTCTTTGATTTTTGGTATCTCTGTAAGCACTTTCTTTTTGCTTGGGATCTCGTCCACCCACCCTCT
>NW_006159840.1:3268311-3276961 GCF_000334495.1 Tupaia belangeri chinensis | reverse complement strand
CCCTGACAACTTTTGTCTTGCTTTTCTCTTAGAAAACCTCTATTTACTATTTGTCATCAACTAAATTACCAACCTCTCTGTTACAAATTCCTTGATTTCACCCAAAGTTGCTCTCTCTGCTGTGTTTCCATAGGACTCAGATTTGTATAGCACTGTTACAAATGTGTATTTCTATATCTCACATGCAGGTCCCTTTCCCAAAGTCACTACACTTCAGAGGACAAAGACCATTTTGTATGAAGAATCTATATTTCCATCAGTGCCTGGCCCACAGTGTATATTGAGATCATTCACTAAGTGATCATTATCCCACTGGTTTGACAAGAAATAAGCTGTAAATTAAACTAAGGTAACAAAGCTACCATCCATGAATCCCAGTGAAGTCACAAAGAACGGAAATAAAGGTGATTCAAAATTTCCCCTTTTCTTCATAAAAATTGGCTTAAAGAAACCTTTGAAAGGATAAAGGTAACTACCTTAATTTGAAAGTTAGAAAGAGAGAATTGTGAGTTTTATAAAACTTTTTTCAAATCTTATCATACTTATAGTAAGTGTATCTTTATAGAGTCTAGATGTGACTTTATTTTTTCATCTAGACAGAGTGCCAGGCACTTTGTGATATTGTGAGTGTGTGTCCACCGCCTGTGCCCATGTGACGTGCTCAACAGCTGTCACACAGATATTCTCTTTTCCCTGCTGCTCTTTACCCAACTCCCCCCCCCAAAAAAAAACACACACACAAAAAAAACTAAAGGACACACTTCAGTAGAAGTTAAAGAAGTAATTGAGTTTCCCTGCTAGTGCTATTTTGGGGAAGGTGAAGTTCATTTCTTGCTCACAGTGAAAGTTGAGACTTGACCGCTTGCCAAATCCAAAGGCCATTCCCAGACTTTATCCTTGAGCTAACAACGGGATCAGCAGCTTGCCCCTCCATGTAGTAATTCACTGGGCACTGCGGCTCCCAAGTCCTTCCTAGCTCTCGGCTGCACCCTCTGTTTCCTGCCCAATGTCACCTTCCTTATCCCACTCAGACTCCTGAGAAGTGCCCTAGGGGGCTTCTTGGCTCCAGTTGGCCCCTCCAGTTTCTCCTCCCCAATACTGAAAGACTGCCTTTCTAAAAGGCAAATCTGCTCAGGTCTCTCCTTCCTAAAAAGCTTTCAACACCTCTCAGCAGCCCTCTCCTTGTCTCTAGTTACTCAGAACTACTCGTGATTTATAAAGAATCTGCTTGATGTTGGCACCTCTGTACTTTCAGATGCGCTTTAACATCCCTAAAACAACAGAGGATATAGGGGTTTTCCTTGGAGAAGTTTTCTCTCCTTCCCTTTGTGAGTTGAGGTCCACATCTATTCTCAGTGCTGCCACTGTCCCACACCTATGTCTGCTGTGACTTTAATGTGTCCCTGAAAAGTTCATGTGTTGGAAGCCTAACTGCCATTGTAATAGGATTAAGAGAGTGGGAATTCAATCTGCTGCAGTGTTGAGAGGTGGGGCCTGTGGGAAGAGTTAAGGATCAGGGTGGGATCCCCCATGACTGGATACTTGTTGGTTTACATGGAGATGTGGAAAAAGACACAGACAGGTATACTCTTGCTCTGCTCCTGCCCTGGCCATGTGATGTCCTGTGTTGCCCCAGGACACTACCAGAGAGAAAACCCCTCCCAGATGCAGTACTTCCCGGACCTCTGCCTTGGACCTCCCAAATTGTGGGCTAGTCTTTACAAGTTACCCAGACTCAGATATTTCTGTTATTAGCAACAAAAACAGACTAAAACTACATCTATGCTTACACCTTTATACAGAGATCAATTATTCATTCAACAATAAATATTTATTAGAAACTGCTGGTGAGAAAAAATAAACCAGCGGGAACCAGCAGTTAGTGTAATGGCTATGTCATAGGACTCCCACGTAGTCGACCGGGGTTCATGTCTCGGACCCGGTGGCTTAAATCTCACGCCGGACGCGTGTGTGTGCGTGCCCAAGATCCCGAGAGGAGAATGGAGGAGAAGGGATTGCGGTGTGACCATCCCCCCTGGGGGGTGATTTCTCGCTTTCTGTCTCTATGTCTCTCTCTGTCTGTCTGGCGAGCGCACGCGCCCTATAGTGAAAATCTCTCCCCCCAAAAAATAAAAAAATAAAAAAATAAAAAAAATAAACCAGGGATTTTTTCCTCAGTAAAGAAAGTAGGGACCTACAGAGGAGAAAGGATAATAATCAGGGATGACAAAAATATGTTGGGAATTGAAGCAATAATAAATGCAAAAAAAAAGTGAGAAATGTGGGCATATGAGACCTCTGACCAAGGCTGGATTTCAACAGGGTATATAGGATCCATGGACAAGTGACTCAAGCTGTAGCCTGAAAGTTGTGTGAAAATTACAGGGATAAAGAGGGCAAAGAAACATTACAGGAGGAAGAGCACGAGGATGGCTGAGGTGGAAGGACAGAGCTGGTGCAAAACAAAGGGTGGCCAGCATGGGCAATGGGTTAGTATGGTGAGCCCAAGGGGGCCCAGAGAGCGGTATAGGGAGCACATGGGTCAACGTGGAAGGTATAGGGCTCAGCGTGGGGTAACAGGGCTCAACATGAGGACATGGGGTCAGCGTGGGGTAACAGGGCTCAATGTGGGAGCATGGGGTTGGTGTAGGTTAACAGAGCTCAACATGGGGACATGGGGTCAGCATGGGGTAACAAGGTTCAACATGGGGACATGACATCAGCGTGGGGTAACAGGGCTCAACCTGGGGACATGGGGTCAGTACAGGGTAACAGGGTTCAACACGGGGCTATGAGGTCAGTGTGGGGTAACCGGGTTCAACATGGAGGCATGAGATCACCATGGGGTAACAGGGCTCAACATGGGGACATGGGGTCAGTGTAGGGTAACAGGGCTCAATGTGGGGGCATGGAGTCAGCATGGGGTGACAAGGCTTAATGTGGAAGGCATAGGATCAGCATGGGGTAACAGGGTTCAACATGGGGGCATGAGGTCAGCATGGGGTAACAAGGCTTAATGTGGGGGTATGGGGTTCAGTGTGGGGTAACAGGGCTAAATATAGAGACAGGGATGGGACACAGGGTCAGTGTGGGGTAATAGGGATCAACATGAGGAGTGTGGGGGGTCATTATGGAGTAATAGGGCTTAATATAGGGACAGGGATTCAGCATGCAATAACAGGGGTCAATGCGGGGGCTTGGGGTCAGTGTGGGGTAACAGGGCTCAACATGAGGGGTGTGGGAGTCAGCATGGGGAACACAGGGGTCAGTGCTGAAATTTACGGTTATGTTCCAGCAGATGCCATGTTTCCCCAAGCTGTTCCCAGCAAGAATTACATATGGCAGGGATACAAAGGCAGGCCTTCCTATAGATGCAAGTTCCTTACTCCTTCCCAGATCCCCTCACAGAGGTCATGCCGTCTGAGTACTCCCATCTCGTGCCATCCTGCCTTTCTCCCTCACTGAAGGTCAAACTTGCATCAAGGTCTGCCGACTCTCCTGCTCTCATCATGGCTCCCACATTCTCTCCTGGGGCATTATCCTCATATATTTCATGCTTGTTTAATCTTGTTTTGGCATCTGCTATGTTGAGGACACTGATTTTAAACACAGTGACTCTAGAGTGATGCTGGGAAATTATCATAATGTGATATTCAGTAAAGAGCAGGATGCAAAACATTAGGTAGTAGTGTATGATAACATGGAAGTGAAAATGCAAAGACTGAAAGAAGCAAACCGGCAATTAATTTTAACAGCTGGAGGTAAATTAACACCTTTCTATTAAACTGTAAACATGTAATTCAAGAAAATAATTTGAAGGAGGCTCAGCAGATCATATAGACTAACATTATTGTAAGTCTCTAAAAAACAGGATCTGCATGAAGCCTGTTGTAGTTTGATGTTAAAAATATGCATTAAAGGGACCAGCAGATGGCGTAATGGTTACATTGCTGGACTCCCATAGAGTCAACTGCGGTTCAAGTCCTGGACCAGGTAGCTTGAAACTCACGCTGGGCGTGTGCGTGTGTGTGTGTGTTTGCATGCGCGCATGTGTGCCCAAAATCCCAAGAGGAGAATGGAGGAGAAAGGATTACGGTGTGGCCATCCCCCTGAGGGGTGATTTCTCTCATTCTGTCTCTCTGTCTCTCTGGCGAGCACACACACCTTATAACAAAAATATCTTTAAAAATGCATTAAAAGAGTGTAAGAAAAGAAGAAAAGTCAGAGTGTAGCATTAAAAGTGACAGAAAATAATATTTTCTGTCAGAGTGTAAGAAAAGAAGAAAAGTCAGAGTGTAAGTTAAGTGCAAGTTCAACATAGGAGATTTTTCTGACCAATGTATAAATGTAATAGCATAAAATGTATATATTTGAAAATTCTTAATATGTATTTTTAATATGTCATACATATTTCATACTTATGGCAAAAATTGTTTTAATTTGGTAAGTATTGATCTTTCCTAAAAGTGTGGGGAAATTCTCTTCACCAAAAAAAAAACCAAAAAACCCCACAAAGATTCTCTTTGCTACATGTTTTAAATTTAAATTTAAATTCTACTACCCTGTGGTATTCTTGTTCAATATTTTTACATGTGACTGTGGTTTACAAAGTTTTAATTTGGGTTTCCCATTCCGGACTGCATCAGGTCTGCTTGTTGGACTCTGAGACCTGAAAGTTGACAACTTCTTTGTGTCTGGGAAGCTGCTCACGGTGACTCTGCAGCCATCACCACATCACAAAATGAATATATTGAATTACATCATAAACACTATGGATACCATTTGGGTTACCATGAGAAAAAGAGAACGAAAGAAAATCGGGAGGCTCATGAACATTCAAAGAAGGAAAAAAAGATGATTGGTCTGAAGGCTAAAGCTCTATCATAAACAGCGCCATGCTGAGAAAATACAAATGAAAAAGACTGTCAAGATGCATGAAAAGAGGAACACCAAACAGAAGAATGATGAAAAGACTCCACAAGGAGCAGTACCTGCCTATCTGTTGGATAGAGAAGGACAGTCCCGAGCTAAAGTACTTTCCAATATGATTAAACAAAAATGGAAAGAGAAAGCGGGAAAAAGGGAAGTCCCTCTACTCACAGTTCAAGCCCAGGGAGAAACAGAAGTATTAAAAGTTATTCGAACAGGAAAGAGAAAGAAGGCATGGAAGAGGATGGTTACAAAAGTCTGCTTTGTGGGACCAGCAGTTAGTGTAATGGCTATGTCACTGGACTCCCACGTAGTTGACCACGGTTCGCGTCCCAGACCCAGTGGCTTAAACTCACGCAGGACGCGTGTGCGTGCGTACCCAAGATCCCAAGAGGAGAATGGAGGAGAAGGGATTGCAGCATGGCCATCCCCCTGGGGGGGTGATTTCTCGCTTTCTGTCTCTCTGTCTCTGCCTGTCTGGAGAGCGCATGCACCCTATAGCAAAAACCTCTCAAAAAAAACCCCAAAAAACAAAAAATTAAAGTTTGCTTTGTTGGAGATGGCCTTACTAGAAAACCACCTAAATATTAAAGATTCATTAGGCCAATGGGCTTACGTTTCAAGAAGGCCCATGTAACACATCCTGAGCTGAAAGCCACCTTTTGCCTGACAATACTTGGTGTAAAGAAGAATCTCTCATCCCCACTATATACAACTCAGGGTGTTATCACCAAAGATACTATCATTGAGGTGAACATGAGTGAGTTGGGCCTTGTGACACAAGGAGGCAAGGTTATTTCAAGGAAATATGCCCAAGTTACCAACAATCCTAAAAATGATGGATGCATAAATGTTGTCTTACTGGTTTGATAGCAGTTGCATACAAGTAACTCCTTGTAATTTTTGAAGATGATACACCAATCTGAAAAAATCAAGACTGATGTTTCTGAATATAGCCGGTCTTACATATCTGCAGTCATCAAAAGATTATTAAATTGTACAAAAACATTAATGTGGCCTGATTTTCCAAAAAAATACACAACAAAACAAAACATAAACGAACAATGTTTTAATTTGGGAATATACTATACTATGTCTGGAGAGTTTTGTTTTTGTTTAATTAATTTAATTTATTTATAATTACTATCATTTTAAAATTTTTTCTACAGGATATGTCACTCACCAGAGACAGACAGAGAGGGAGAGAGAGAGAAAGTGAGAAAGCAAGCCACCAGGTCCAGGACGACCTGCAGTAGGTCATGTGGGAGTCCTGTGCCTTAATCACCACGCCACCTATCAGCTCCTTGTTTTTAAACTTAGTATTAAAATATAAATATTTTTACCACAGTGCTGGTTTGCAAAACTGTAATAAAATGCCATCAAGTTAATTTTTTTATTATTTAATTATCTATTTTTCATTGTGACTATTTGGGCTGTTTTCAAATGTTCATTATAAAAATGAACATCTTGGGGCCAACAGGTGGCATGGTGATTAAGGTGCTGGATTCCCACATGGCCAACCAAAGTTCAAGTCCTGGACCCAGCAACTTGAAAATCACTCTGGGTGTGTGTGCATGTGTGCCCCAAAGCCCAAGAGAAGAATGGACATGAAGGAATTATGGTGTGGACATACCCCTTGGGGGGTGAATTCTGACTTTCTCTTCTATCTCCAGTGAGCACATGTACACTAAGGCAAAATCTCGAAAAACAAACAAACAAACAAACACTTTCCACACATTTACCTTTAAGTATATATCATTTCCTCTAGAACCCAAGAAGTAAGATTATTTGACAAAGAGCACATCAGCTTTCAGACTCTATGAAAGAATAATCTGCTTACACAGGGATAAGGTGAAAATAATGGACTAAATGTACTAAAAAATAATAGTAAGCATGAGGGGTTTCTGCTTCTAGCCTGACAGAGAAACTGGTAGTGATGTAGTCTTCACATTAAGAGTAACTGTAAGGCTAGGGGAAACATAAGAAATAACCATTTTAAGATATTGAGCAACAGAGAAGGACTATGATCTATGAGAAGTGGAGAACACTATACATTTTAATGATGACAGATTCTAAATTATTATATCCAATGACAGAGAAAGATTGCAAGCACAAACTCACTTGGGCCACTGAATATCAAGTAGCCTCAGAAAAACATATTAAAAGTGTTAATGGGAGACAACTGTGGTGTGATAGGTAAGGTGACTAGGTCCCACATGGCTAACCTATGCACTTCAACAGCTTGAGACAGTCTAGGTGAGTGTGCGTGTGTGCCTGAAACTCTGAAAAGAAGGAGAAACAGAAAAAGGATTGTGGTGTGAACATTCCTCATTGGGGCGGGGGGGAGTTGCTTTCTCACTGTCTCTCTCTCTCTCACACATGCTCTCTGGCAAAATTTTAAAAATAATCATTAATAGGACTGATCACATAGCACAGTGGTTAACCATGGTACACAGGGAAGCCGATCCCAAATGGCCAACTGCAGTTTGAGGTTCAGGTCCAGAGGTTTGAAAAACATGCTGCCCAGCACAAATGTGTGCATGCCCCAAATCCTGATGGGATAGAGGAAAGGTTTTTGCAACATGAGAACACCTCATTGTGAGGTGCCTCTCTCTCTTTTTGGTGCACACACACACACACTTCTGCCAATTCAAACAAATGTTAATAAGGAGGTTCCCATAGGCTTGTGTGGGAGGGACTGTCCAATTGTTTACACAATTTGCCTTTTCTTTCTGGGCACACAACTAGATTCTCTTTCTCAGTCTCTCTCGAAGTTATCCATGGCTTCAAGAAAAGTAGATAGAAGTGAAGAATGCTACTTCTAGTTCTGGGCCATAAACACCCCTCTCATTATGCTCTGAATGTTTTTTTCACTCCTCTGTAGGAAGCTGATCCAGGAGAGAATTCAACAGAAGTATCCAAGTCCCTAGACTAAAGTAGCTTAGATCCCTGAATGACTTCCTGGAGCAGAGGCACTTCCTTGAATACATTGGACTCATATGATTAATGAATGTTAATTAATATGTCAAGACACTGAGATTTGGGAAGTTATTTTCTACAGCAGTCAGCATAAACTGTTCATGGAAAATACTTCTGTAGAACATAAAATGATAGGTAATATCTCAGCTAAGATAAAAAATAACCTAGAAAGAAATAAGCCAAAATATTAAGATTAGTTCCCTACCATAGTGATTTTTTTCCTTCTTTGCTTACATTTTTATGTATTATCTATTTAAAACCTTTTTTTTTCTAGAGGGTTCATGTACTTGCTGGAGAGAGACAGAGAGAGAAAGATAAAGAGAGAGACAGGAACAGTAAGAAAGCACTCCCCCCAGCAAGAGGCATGGTCATTCGACAACCCCTTCTCCATTTTGTCTTTCAGGATTTTGGGGACACATGCATATGCACATAGCATGTTTTTCAAGCAATCAGGTCTGAGATTTGAACTGCACAGTCAAGTACATGAGATCCAGCATGACACCAGCTGGCCCACATGATCTAATTTTTAAAAAAAAGTGCTAGGGAACCAGCAGTTAGTGTAATGGCTATGTCGCTGGACTCCTACGTAGTTGACCGCGGTTCGTGTCCTGGACCCGGTGGCTTAAAACTCACGCCGGGTGCGTGTGCATGCGTGCCCAAGATCCCGAGAGGAGAATGGAGGAGAAGGGATTGCGGCGTGACCATCCCCCCTGGGGGGTGATTTCTCGCTTTCTGTCTCTAT